>NC_041020.1:8029171-8363145 GCF_004193775.1 Glycine soja
CATGATGATGGTGCAGTGCTCAAAATCAAAATGTTGTTTCTCATTGTTAGATTTCCATGACTTCATTAAAATACATTTAAGATATATATATATATATATATATATATATATATATATATATATATATATATATATATATATAGTATTACATGTAATCATATAGTGATATGTTATATATATTTGATACATGTAAATATATTTATAAGCCTTGAAGTTAGATATGTTTTATTATTGTTAATATACATGTTTATCTATTTGTTAAGTATATTTTGTAGTTAGTTAAATTGTGAGATATTAAATTGTAGATATGAGATATAGTTGTGAACAAGTGTGTGATTAATACTTGATGTGACATACTTGTGTTGGGAGTTATAAATTATACGTTGGATCAAGTGGCCTCGGAATAATTAAAAATGAGGGGTTGAATTAATTATGAACGTGTCTTGACTAATTAAAATTTATCCTTCTTAATGTTACTAGATTCAATTAGGCTTTACTACTAAGTTATGAGAAAGTAAAGAACAAAAACAATAACTTAGACAAAAGTAAAGCGAAAATAAAAAGTACACAGCGTAAAGATAAAAAGTGTAGGAAAGAAGAAGACAAACACAAGATTTATACTGGTTCGGCAAAAACTCGTGCCTACATCCAGTCCCCAAGCAACCATCGGTTCTTGAGATTTCCAATAACCTTGTAAAATCCTTTACAAGCAAAGATCCACAAGAGATGTACCCTCTCTTGTTCTCTTTGAACAACCAAGTGGATGTACCTTCCACTTGAACTGATCCACAAGAGATGTACCATTTCTTGTTCGCAGTATTACAACCTAAGTAGATGTACCCTTTACTTGTACCACAAAGGATGTACCCTCCAATGTGTTAAGATAAAGAATTCTTAGGCGATTAGTCCCTTGAATCTTTGTAAGGGGAAACAAAAGATATTTCAGACAGTTAGTCCTTTGAAATCTTTTGTTTAAAGGGAAGAGGAAGAATCAAACGAATTTTCAGGCGGTTAGTCCTTTGAATCTTTTGACAAGAGAGAGAAGGAAGAAAAACATAGCACACTTTTGTTTTCTGCAGAATTTCCACTTACAGAAAAAACAAAGTTTTGAAAATAAAGTTTAGAAAGCTTTTTGGCAAAGAAAAAACAATGGACAATGGTTAGAGAAAGATTGTGAAAAAGGATTGTTTAGGAAGAATATCACACATGTATTGAATGTGTGTCAAAGTCCTGCTTTTATAGACTCTTCATGTCTGGTCAAAGAAACCATTGGAAGAGTTATGACTTTTTAAGAAAACCATGTTAAGAGTTATAACTCTTAACTTTTTCTTCAAAACTGTTCACTGGTAATCGATTACCACAAAGGTGTAATCGATTACACAATGTATTTTATGAAAAGTTGTGACTCTTCACAATTGGATTTGAATTCCAACGTTCAGATTCACTTGTAATCGATTACTAATATAGTGTAATCGATTACACTATTTGAAAATCATTTTGGAACGTTATAAATCATTTGAAAACATTTTGAAAACCAAACCAGTCACTGGTAATCGATTACTGATAACTGGTAATCGATTACCAGAGAGTAATCACTCTGGTAACTTAGAAAATTTGAGAAAATTCTTTTGTAAAACAAAACTGTGCTATTTGGTTTTTGAAAAATTCTTTTAATACTTATCCTATATGAAGTCTTGACTTGTTGCTTCTTGATTTCTTCTCTTGAATCTTAGATTGGATTCTTGATGCTTGATCTTGAAGTCTTGAAATCAATCACTTGGGCTTTTGGCATCATCAAAATTGCTTGGTTCATCATCATGAAGCTTGCTTCTACATTATACAATAACCCGACTAGTGTTTACCTTGAGAAAAATATTTATGTGCAGTGTTAAAGGGAAAGTGTCAGATTCCTAGTTAGGAACCTAAAGTGTTAAATTGTAGCACAATGTGTTAAACGTGTTTGAAACATAAGTGTGATGTCGTGGGTATTGTATAATTCATGAACAGTGTTTGCGAACAAAAATTGTTTTATGGGTTGGACCTGAATTAGAAAGGTGAGGTCCTAACGGATTCTTCATAATCTAGGCCTTGGGGGTAAAAACACTCGGTTCGAGTGTTCCAGTGTGGTTTTCACTGACATGGTATCACATTGCATATAGGATTGAGTCTTCGTATAATTGTTGCATAACACCTATGAATTGTTTATTATGAAATCAATGAGTGTTGTTATGTCTTGACTCGAGTGTGTGATTTATGTGTAATGTGATTGGTGATTCAAATATGAATTTTAAATGATAATTTATGGATTGAATTAAGTTGAGTTATGTCATAAATAGTTGTATAATGTATTTTTGCTTATGTTTTTGTTTATCCGTATTTTATATAGAAATGTGATAACTCACTCCTGTTGTGTGTTTGTGTTTGAGCTGATTGTCATTTTGTTTCAGGTGAGCCAACATATGATGAATTTCATGCTAGAGATAGAAAGACTTAGCCTGTGATAGGGAAATGCTCTGATAAATGTGACATTGGAGCATAGAGTTTTACTTCATATGTTATAATCCCATGAATGATATAATTGTTTCATGTTTTATGCTTGAGTGTTTTTTTTATTATTCATAATGGACGACTTTGTTTTGAGTCAGAATAATTTTATCTTTTATTCGAACAAATTCTATTATGATTTCACTAAATGTATGTAAACCTTTTATCCTTTTGAATTGTTTTAAAAAATTTAAGTAATTTCACATGATTTTTTTTCTTTTATTATTAGTTTATATTTGTGTGGGTAGAGAGTGTCACATACAACACACCCCTCCACACCTAGTATGGAATCGACAACATCGTGCATATTCAGGCACATGGGTTTTAGGCCCCAAATCCAAAGAGACATGTGTAAAGGACTGTTGGAAGACATCTCATATAAGGGTGAATATTGCATGGTTCTCCTCTAATTCACTGTTAGGCCGAGCACTGAGAAAAGTTGATTAAGGCTTTGAGATTAAGGTATTCCATTGTCTTTTTTGGTGTTTTTTGACGTGAACAATATTGAATTTCTTGAAATATAAAAATATTTAATACTTCTTTTATTTAATAATGAAAACAAAACTATTTTGCATGGAAATACTTCTATTAATAAATAATGAAAGAGTTAAATCACAAATCACACTTCCACGGTTCCACGTGATCATATAAAGTGAGTTGGAGATGAGCTAAAGTTTCAAAATAGTTACAAAAGAATTCACTCGTATCAATTTGTATTTTTGTTTCGTTTCTTTTCACACCAACAAACATGAATCGATTCAGAATGATTATTCTATGATAACAACAGGATGAGGTGTTTTAGTTTTTATCACACAATAAAAACTACGTCAAATTATCTGGATCCATTGACAAATAGCTGGTGACTAACTATTTCCTCAATGCCTCAATTATATCAAACCTAAAAAAAGAGGGGAAGGAGATTTTTTTTTATTTAAATGATGGCAAAAATAGTAACAATTCTTAGTCGGAGACCTTAAGCGTACACAAGAAGAGTATTTTTCTCTCAACATAATTTATTTTTTATCTAAGGACATGAATATATTGATTGGCTTAATTGTGCAAAAGAAATATTACAGAAAATTTATGTTATAAATTTATTTAAATATATTGATTGAACTCCCGAATAAATTAAACAAGCTCATGCATATGACTTTTCAGTTGAACAAATAAAAAAAAGAGGCAATCTTGTTTTGTTTTCAAATAATTATGTAGGGATAAAAGGACACAAACTGTTTCTAAAACAAAACACAAAATGCTTTCTTAATTTGTAGACCTTTTGAACAGATAGTCTATGTACATTACGACTTTCACTGTTGAAATATATAACAAATTCATAATTAAAAAGATGCAGTGATCGTATACAAAGATTGACACTTTTTTTTTCAATGTAATACAAAGAGAGACACATAAATGATGCACCAACATTTATTTTTATCAGTATGAAATAGACAAACAACAAGAGAAAACTAGAAATAACTAGCACTACTACAAAAATTGCTTTTTACGACGGTTATAAGGAAATCGCTCTAGAAAGTGGTGCGGTGGCAATTTTGTAATTATTGCCCAGAAAACTGCAATTGACGACGCACATTCTAAGGCGGTTATTGAAAACCTCCTTAGAATGTTTTGTGTAATAAAATTTAAGCCGGTTTCTATTAAAAAACCGTCGTAAATCAAAATAAAAAAAGAAAATAAAATTTTAGAGCCTAATTACCTTCTCGCTGCAGCTTTCGCATTTGAGCCCCTACCCTCTTCACTGAACCCTAACCTTCTCGCTGTAGCTCTCAATCATTCCTCCTTTTCACTCTCTGGGGTCAGGGCCAATCATTGCCACGCTCTTGCTCTGCACCCTTCTCTCCGTCTCTGTAAAGATTCCCCATTTTTCTGCTTCCATCACAAACACCGCATCAACACACACGTACACACTCTTGTTTTCTTCACTGTTTTTTTTTAATTTACTACTGCAACACGTTTCTCTCCAATTTGTTGCATAACCCATTTGGTTTTAGGTGCCAAAAAAGACCAACTTGTTGTGTTCTTGAAGCCTGAAGCCCTCCTCTCTCTCTTAGAGTTGTCTCACCCCTTTTCAGGTATTTCATGGGTTTTCATATGATTCACTATTTTTGGGTTTTCATTTGACATTAATATGAAGTTGACACTTTTATTATAAATAAATGGTAAAACTTTAAGAATGGCGTTGAAATTAACTAAGTCTGAGGGAAAGGAAAATATTTAGAGTTGCTTCCACTTAGCTAGAGCTCTCTCACACTTATTGATAATAGGTTCCCACAAAAAGAAGATTGTATTCCTCAACTTCATGTTTGATTACAAGGCAGCGGTATAGGCAGGGAATTAGGTAAACAGCTTTAGGCCTGGAAACTGAGGGTATAATCTCCTCTTAAATGTTGGCGGACTAATTATAGAAAGATTGTGTGGGAGATCTCTTAAATTAATAAAAGAATTTGTTCCTAGCTGTAAAAAGAAAACAGAATCAGAGGATTCGGTTTATTGCTGCAAATCAAGAACCAATCACCTTAAAAATCAGGAACTGATCACCAAAATTTTTGTGAAATAAGTTCATCTAAACTTTTTTAACTCATGCTATGGTATATTGTTCCAACCAGCTCATAGGTTGCAAATTCTATATTGCTTGTTAATCTGGTCATTTTCTTGTAAAGCCATTCGCTTTGTCTGTGCCTAATAAAAAAATTGGCAAGTCTTGTCTCACTAGGTGCTATTGGTTAAATGCATCATTTGACCCTATATATGTCTTTGCATGACAATTAGTTGTGAATCTTGTGATGTAGGTTTGACATTTATATTTCTAGGCTTTCTTGTATATATAGTGCCTGTGTCTCTATTCCTTGTCATCATTTGTGTTATGTTCATTGAAGCCCTGTTCAGTGGGAAGACATTGAGCTGACAATCAATTTGTTTTTTGTATGACAGGCTCTTGAGTTGCATAATACAGAATTATTGAGACGTCCCATGGGAGTTGATTTGGCTGAAGAAAAAGGTGAATATACCTACAGTAGAAGGTAATCTACATATCTGGACCTTCTTATAACATATATAGCCATTTTGAACAGGAGAACATTTTTGTTTTTCGTGTGCATTTGCATGGTTTACCGTGTCTTGTAATGTATATGCTCCTTTTATATAAGGTTTATGGGAGAAACTTAGCAGTAAAAAAAAGCACTTTCATGATATAGTTTTCTTTTCAGTTTTTTTTCCAGTTAAACTCTACTCCAGCTTTTTTTTCCTAACTAGTTATCTTGTGAAAAAAAACTAAACACTAAAAAAGTTTTCTTGTTAGATATTTGTTTTTTGTTTCTTTTATCAACATAAATGCTTTTAAAAATGCTTTAGTCTGTTGTATTGGAACATTTTTGTATCTTGCGATAATAATTTGGCATGCACCCAGTGTGAAATGACTATAGGCATCTCATCACTATCCTTAGAAAAAGATCATGGAAATGTAAAGAAATCTTATCTCTAATTTGCACTTCATCATCTATCCACTTCCCTTGAATATCTCTAAGCATAAGAATCTTGTTTCTTTTTTTCCTATTTATAGCTTTGAGATGGTAATACTTGGTACAGTCTCCATCTTGAATCCATTTAGTTCTAAATTTCTGGAACCACACTATTTCTTCTTGCTTAAGTACCAAATCCATATCATGCATGATTCATCTCCTTCTCCAACCTATCTAGGAATTTATTAGAACACCCTTGTTGCTGCTTCTTTTAGATAAACGTACGTCGAGTTGGACAAAGAAACTAATTAAGCTGCCACTTTGGTTTGACACAAATGATCAAGAATTTAGAGTTATTTTTCAGTAATCTTTTTTTCAATAATAAAAACAAAAATATCAAAAGCTAGCCGGGCTTTCAATTTTTCTTATTAATCTAGCTAGCTTTTTATGTTTTTATTTGTTTTAAGAACCACGAAAACCAAAATCAATCTTTGTCCAAAAGCAGTGGTTTAGAAGCTTAGAAACACGTAAAAATATGATCCTGAACCAAGGTCAACATGTACTAAATGCTAAAATCTGTCATTGTTTGAAGAAATTTGCATACTAGTTGCCTCCACCCCAAGATAAATTAGTTTATTGTTTTGTGGTCTTATCAGTTTGATGTGAATTTCTAAACAGAAAGAATGATTGATGTGCGGCATAGCCTTCTAGAGCTATTTTACTTTATTGTCTTTCTTTAGCTTCCTACTTCTATTTCATGTCTAATTGTTGAATACATATCTGCATGCTTAATGCTTGACCAAAAGACTAACTTATCTCTGGTGCGACACTTAAAGGAAGATATGAAGTTAAGTTACCTGGCTCAGGAACTGGTATTAACTGATCGCTTAGCTCCTCAATCTTGGTAGGCTTATTATATTGAACTTCTTTTTGATTATTCAATGTACTGATTTTTATGTTTTCTGTTTTAAAATTGTTTCCCTTAAAAGTCATTTCTACTTGCTATTGTCCATAATTACTTTATCAAAGTGGTTCAAACTGCATGGCTTTCTGCAGGCATGTATGCATGTGTGTGAGCCAAAACTGTGTTGTATGTTTGCAAGTGCATTTGTTGTTGGCTGATGCCACATTCCAGACATCTATATGATAACATTTGTGTCTATATTCTTAACTACTTCCATTTGAGATACAAAGTCTTCCATATCTGGCCCATTTGTGTATATCACTATTTTTCCTTACATGAGCTATCTTTTTTCAAAAACTTTTCATGAAGTATATTTGTATCATTAACATTACCTGCTGTAAAATCATCTTTTATTTATAGGCAGGTTTTATAATCCGTTTGCTTGAGTTTACTTTTCTGTCAACAGTGTAATCTTTCTTGGAATGCAGCATATCATATCTGTGTTCTCAAAGCATTTGGTGTTACTTTCACAGCCATCCACAATCTTGCAAACAATTATCGAGAGGATTTTAAGTTGCCCAATTTAAAGCTTACCTATAAAAACAGGTAGGGATTCCACTTTGTTATACCACAGAAGAATATTCAAGGAAAGCTTCCAAGCAAGTTCATTCAGGTTAAGGATTGGATTTTTGTTGCTATATTTATAAGAATGTCCTTTTAAAAGCTCGATTTTCCCTGAACCTACTATTCTTTTGGTTTATATTAGGTTGTAAAACATGGGAACAACATTTTTTGCTCAAGTTTAGAAGTAGCATCTGTGAGTAGTTTGATCATTTGGATTTCATGAACATATGAACTCTATTCACCTTGCAATATATTTATATACATGAACTGAAATTGACAAATTGTGCTTGTTGACTATATATATGTATTACTTACGTAATGCCTTTACTGTGTGTGCATTAAGTTTGATGAGATCATGGTCAAGCTAACTCCATTATCCCATGAAGAAAATGATTACTCTGATCAAGAATGGATTATCCCATGTGATATTTTCTCATGACAAGGTCATCTTAAAAGTTTGTGTGTATCTCTCTCTTCATAAATTAAATAGGTGGAATCAAAAAATGTCTCAAGAGAGAGCTATTCACAAGTTTTTCACTATTTTACATGAGAAACCATTTCTGTTCCATTTGCCTCCTACTAGTTTATGGAGATTCTTTCATTATATAAGATGGCTTATATGCTAAGGACACTTGTAAGTTGTCACATTGATTAGGCATTTTGACTTTTCATTGGTGAAAGTATCTTCATATGTTTTTTTGGTTGGCCCCAAAATGCTTTTTGATTCTCAAAGTTAAAAACATTATTCAAGCTTCTGACTATAAGTACGAAACATGAAATGCAGTTGCATATATGTTACCACACTGTAAGATGTTACTTTGTTCAGATGCTTGTTTAGGCTCTTGAAAAGTCTCCATTTTTCATTTATTTTAATGGAATTTTCAGTTGAACGCTAGGAATAAATCTGCAGCCGCAGAATGCTATACAAGAACAGAGGTTTGTCTGGAAGGTAGTACTTGATGCATTGCTATTTTCCAGTACAAGCTCTCACAGGCTTGACATGTTTGCTCTTTGTTTATTTCTGCATGTATTAAACAACTCTTGTTGACTTTGGTATCAGTATTTGGTATCAGTATTTTAAAAAGAGAACACAGTCCTATCATATAACTAATTAACATGGTCTAAACAGTCTCACAATATATTTAACTTCTTATTTTCCTGGGAAGGATTATACTATGGATGTAGCTCTAGTGTTTGCTATAAGTATTTTAGAAAGACAATTGGCATAATTTAAAGGAATATTGGTTGTGTGAAGTGGCATTAATTTCAATAAAAAACATTTGCAAGAGAAAATACTAAAATTCGATCCACCATTTTCTTTTCTTCTCCTTCCCTTTTGTACTTGGTTCTTTTTTTTTTTGTCATTGTTTGTAAACTAAATATTTTTTCAGCATTTATTTGGTAAAACTAGAGTGTGAACTTGTCCATGCATGGTTATTTTTTGGGGGAGGGTGGAGTAATTTTTTGTTTGCATGTAAAAGCATATAAACATGCGCAAAATGTATTATTTTTGGTAAAATTACAGTAGGATGAGTTATCACAATGTTCTGTTAGCATTATCTTAAAATAATTTTCAATGGAACTACTTAATGCGAGCTTTACATGATTAAATTGATCTAGTTTAGCATGTAACTATTGTTATTCAATTGGATTGGATTGTCTTTAGCAAATGTTAAAAACGTAAAACTAATTGGAACAAATTGATATATAGATAAAGGTCCTATCTACTTAGTTCCTTGGACTTGCACTATCTCATATTTTCAGCTATTGCATTTATATCTATTGTAATAGAAAAAAATTACAGAACTTATGGATGACATTCGTGAGAATGTCTCTGTGTTGACACTACTTGCTGAGGTCTTGTGCTTGCTGGATATGACTGTAAATTCATTTGCTCATATGATATCAACTAAGCCTGTTGATCGATATACAAGACCAGAATTTACAGGTAAGGAAATTGATCATTTCTATAAAAAAAATTGTATATCAGTAAGAAATTTCTTTATTGGTATTTTTTATTTGATAGAGAATGGGCCGTTGGCAATTGACTCTGAACAGGCTATTAATCATATTAAGAGGAAGTATGAGTTGGAGAATATGGAAATTGTGAACAAGGAAAAAGAAAAGGTTCGATATGATTTCCTGGTATTTGTAGAATGTAATTTCCATCAACATGTTTCTAATCAATTTGAACCTTTATAGGCTGACAAAGCCATTGCAGAAATTGAGGCAAAGTGTGGCCAAAAAATTGAAGAATTCAAAGAAGAACAAAGGCAGCAGTTGATGCGCATTGAAGATGAACACACGTTGCTCGTAAGCATAGAAAAAGTCTTGAATTTGAAATTATTGGCTGCTTAGAAATATTCTATCATTGCATTCTATTACATGGGATTATAAGTGTTCTGATTTGTCTTTGGTTATATTTTTAATTACTTAATGTTCTAATTAATTGAAAAACCATTTTTTAAATAAAGTTACTTTTTGATTAGTATTTGTTAGAGATGCAATATAAAGCCATTCATGTATCGTTACCTAGCAGCTTGAGCTTTTTGGATAGTTTGTTAATGACATGGTACGGAATTCTCTATGACTATGTGGTCTAGAGTTCAATCTTTTCTACTCTTATTCTTCTAATAAAACGTTAAATTTCAGCCAAGGTAGATCATATGTGGACTTGTGCATTATCCACACTTAATGTCCAAAAGGCTCTTGCATGAGAGACATGTTAAAGATGTAAAATAAACTCATTCATGTATCTTCACCTATGCACTTAAGCTTTTTGGATAATTTGTTCATGATAGTAATAATTAGTAACATCAAATCTGTTATTTAAATGTATCAAAATTTACATGTGAAAATTTAAATTGGTCTAAGTTCATTATAGTTTGTCTTTGACTATTATAGTCCTCTATACCTTTCTTTAAATGGGTATGTACTGAGTTGTGGGGATGTTATTTTTGTCATCACTTTCCTTTTTTATGAAATTTGATTAACATTAAGTTTAAAAACTTCCAGGCACTAGGTCACTTGATTTTTCCTGCTCAATTTGGTATCTGTTACTTTAATCATGCTTCTTTTCAAGCTCCTTACTATCTTAAAGATGAACACTATAGAAAGTAACTACACTTACTATTTAGTGGTTTCATGAGTGTAAGGATATTCCAATTGCAATTTGTTTTTTTATTCTGATATCATGTATGCTTAAAAGTTCTGCTGAAAAGATGGGTTATGAGTGATTAAGATATCTAACCAATTTTTATTCGTGGCAAATGTGATGAGCATATGAATTTGATGATGATCTGGTATCTAAGTGTTAGAATACATTAGACAGGGTTCAGTGAGTGCAAATTTAATCAACCTTTGTAATGAATTTCAATTGAATTTGAAAATTAGCATAATGATTTTCATATGATAGGATTACTCCATTTCTAATTTATTAATTTATATATGAAAATAGTTAATTATAATAGAAAAGAAGTATTCATGTACATTAAAATTCATTTTGGTAATTACATATTATTCTAAAACAATTTTGATTCAAAGTATCCAAACAATTTCTTTGTAAAAATCATTTTCCTGATATATGTTTTCGTTATCCAAATTAAAAATCAAGTTACATTGAACTCAATTTTAACCATTATCAATTTTACAAAAGTAGGTTGATCCAAAATCAATTTTTTCGAACACAAATCCATACACACACTTAATCTTCATTGTTACACCATTCTGATGATACCAGAAATGATAGTGCTAGTAGATAATATGATGTTATTAGTTTAAGGTTTTTTATATTTAATTGGTTATGATTTTTTAGTTTTCATCCTTTTCCATGTTGATTATCTAATGTTGAAGCTATTTATCTTTTTTCAGTAAATTGAAATATTTTTAATTAGTTCTATAAGAATCTATGCTTCTCTAGGTCCACTTGTTTTGTCACAATATTTATTGAGTTATATCATGTAATGCTCTACTGATATGGTATAATTAAAAGCAAAAGGATGAAGGGTTTATGCTGAAAGTTTCTCTTTCCCCTTTTGTTTCTAAAGGAACATAGGATAAGCTGATGCTATATTAATCTTTGTCCATACTTTTGTTAATGGTGACATATAAGTGTTTTTGCATATGCTATGTTATTTTCTGGTGTGCTGTAGTAATACTCTATATGATTTTTCTTTTTTGCACATCACTGATGCAGAGCATCAAAGGAGGAGGCCATCCTCATCCTTCAAACATTGGTGATTTGTTTTCAGAAGGGTCTCTTAATCCATATGCAGAGGATCCCTATGCATTTGATTAGAGGTATTTACAATCAGATATTGAGTTACTGTAATCCTAATTTTATTTCCTTTGAAATGTGATGATTCCTCCTACTAAAAGCCATGAGTAAAGTACTGAAGCCATTTCAGAGCTTCCTAATTTTGTCTGGTGATGGTGTGTTTTTACAAATGCTAAAATTAAGATAGACTCCATGCTATTACTTACTAGTAACTGTTCCCTGAAATTCTATAATTTGTTGTCTCAGACTCTCACCATAGCCTCTGCCAGGGAATAAATACCTTAAATTCAAATGTCAAATCAGACACTGCATTCAAAGACGGTTATTACATAATAACCGTCTTTGAATGTCGACCAGATGTAACATTCAAAGACGGTTATTATGTAATAACCGTCTTTGAATCTCGAGGAGATGTAACAATCAAAGGCGGTTATTACATAATAACCGTATTTGAATGTTGAACCAGACACTACATTCAAAGACGGTTATTACATAATAACCACCTTTGATTGTTACATTTCCTCGAGATTCAAAGACGGTTATTACATAATAACCGTCTTTGAATGTTGAACCAGACACTGCATTCAAAGACGGTTATTACATAATAATCGTCTTTGAATTGTTCTAACTTTCAAAGACGGTTATTATAATAACCGTTGTAAAAAGTAGTTGCGTTTCAACGACATTATATACAATGACGATTTACAACCATCGTTAAAAGCACTTAATAACCGTCGTAAAAAGTCATTTTTCTAGTAGTGTATAGGAACGCAGTTCCTATTGCATCAGCCAATTGATACACCAACATTTGTTAACTTAAGTGGATTTAAGTTTCAATTTGCTTGTTTTAGCTACAAAGTATGAAAAATATTTGAATAAAAATTTAATATATTTCATATTTTACTTAAACAAGTTAAGTTATAATAAACTAATTTGACTTAAAATTAAAAAAAAAAAGTTCTCTCTTCTCTTTTTTTCACACTTATTTTGATTTTTTTATTCAAATTTTTCTTTCCTCCTTAACATACACTAGCACATAACCCGTGCCTATGCACAAGTTACTCGACTGATTGTATACATTTTTTAACGTGTGAACAATATAAGATTTGATTAAAAAATATTTTATAAATTAAAAACATAGAAGTAAACATATAAGTTTTGAATATGAATAAATATGATCTAAATTTAACTATTAGAAAATGTGATATCATACAAAGAGGATTATTAGTTATATGCGGAGTTCAAATTTAGTATATTACAATTCACAATTTAAAAATTCTAAATAGTAGATAATTAACAAAATATTTTGTAGGTGTTTAATATATTTTCCTTTTGACATAGGTTTAAATATTTATAAAATTAAATACTTTCAATAAGAGAAATATTTGTAGTTAATCAAATTCTCTTAAATAGTAAAAAGATTGAGAAAGTATTGAAACAGAAAAAATATATTTAGAGTCTCACATATATTTCTAATTTTACTTTAAATATTTATAAAATTATATGAAAATGTATTAAGTATAAAAATTAAAAAGAATTTAACTTTTGTTAAGATTATTTTGTAATTTTAAAATATGAAATGGTAAATAATTTGATTATTTTATTACTATGTATTTATCAAATTATTAATTTTATAAAGTCTTTTATAAAATACAAGAGAGAGAGAGAAAAGGAGGATTGTTTTATATATATAAAAAAAGAAATGAAAAACGAAAATGAGAAACAGGAAAGAGGAAAGGAATGACGGAACAGAGGAATAAAAAGTGAGGAAGAAAGAAAAGCAAAGAGAAAATTTGACGGGAAACAAAGAAGAGGAGAGGAGAGAGAAAATTTTATTTGTAAAGAAGTGATAAAATGAGAAAATAAACAATAGATAAATGTTTAAATAATCTTATTTATTGGCAGGTGTCAAAATTTTAACATAAATTAATTTTTTAACTTTTCTTAACTATTCCCTTATTATATAAATTATATAGATATATTAGTTTTTTCTGTACCCAAAAAAGTATATATTAAATTTCCCTTATTTTTATGCCTCTCACAGGCAGCAATACAAGTCTTTTCATTAACAACCATATTCACGCCTCTTAATCCAAACCTTTCTTTTCATATAATGGAGATAAGGGAAAAGAAGGAAGACAATCAAATCTGGCAAAAGAATTTATTTAAAAAAATTGAGATCAATTTAGAAAAAATATAATGTTTTTAAAATTATTTAATAAAATAAATCTATCAACTAATTTGTTTGCATAGAGCATAACTTTTTATGTCTAAATATTTTAATACACGTAAAATTTAAATTTAAATTAACTCATATTATCAAGCTCTCTCTCTCTATATATATATAACTCTAAAGTTTAATCCACAAATAAAAATGCAACAAATGCCACCTTGTTGTACTAATAAAGAAATCTTGCTGAAGATTTATTTTGTGACTTTATTTAAAATTATTTGAGTGCCATTTCCAATGAAACAAGTTTCTGTAATGCTGTCGCGTTTTCAGCAAGAGAAAGAACAAAAATGTTGTTTTCATAAACAAATAAAAGAAATGGTGGTTGCTAATTAAATGTTTAATATTAATCCACACATGATATGACCATACTACTGTCAACGCGGTTGTATTGTATATACTGATAGTTTGATATCAAAGATTATTCAAAATGGGAACTTGTCGTTTGCCTTATATTAATATATATCAAGAAGTTGCTTGTTAGTTAATTATTACGTTTTTTCTTTGCTTAGTTTTTATAATATATTTATTTTTTAATTTTTAAATTGTTATTGTAATTTTTTGGTATTAATCTCTACCGTTATCTAGTTGTCGTTAAATGTTAATACGGTAAAGAATAAAAGACTTAAAGAAAAAGGTATATCATATGGACTAAATTAAAAATTGTATAAAGCAACATCTCATCACTATATATATATATATATATATATATATATATATATAGCAACTTTAGTACGTAAAAATACTTGATTATTATATTACGGGTAAAATCGATATTTAGGCACGCTACTTGTTGGTGCATTTGGATGTCGAGAAATGCTGTTATCTTTAGGAACAAAGATGTGGAATCCTTAGATATAGTAACACATATTAAGGTAGTGTCTTGGCATTGATTATTGCATAAGATTGGATTTCAACCAGGGGATCTTCTTATCGTCGTGGTGCGTTAATATGAGGAATTGTACTTTGGAATCTCTGGATTAATATTAGGATTAGACAAGTTGTAAAACAATTATATTTTTTATTTTTTATTTTACATTTTGAACCTTAGTTAGCAGTTAGCTTAGTGGTTAACTTTCTCTTTTTGGTTAGTTTTATAGTTAGTTACAATTAACTCTATTTTAGCTTGTGTATATAGCTAATCTTGTAAACATTAAGTTGTATGTATGAAAAGATCATTTCAGAAATTAGGGTTTTCTGTTAGAGTTTCTTTCATGGCATCATCCATGTATACGGAGCTATCTTTGATCGTCATTCTTCTGCTTTTCTCTATCTGAGATTCAGTTTCCTTTTTCGATCCTTCTTGTCTTCTTCTTTTTTATCAACCATGGTTGTTAACAATCAGCATTCAACTTCTGATCACCTTGTAAATCCCGCCAATCCCTATTTTCTTCATCCTGGAGAGAATCCCGCCATTGTACTTGTTTCACCACCGTTGACTGAAAACAACTTTCATCAATGGGAACATGATATGATTGTGGGGCTTGAATCCAATAACAAAGAGCATTTTCTCTTTGGTACACTTCCTTGTACTCCATCAACAGATCCAATTCATGAAGCTTGGAGGCATTGCAATCGCATGGTGATGCCATGGCCCACTCGTTCCATGAGTCCTTCGATCAAACAATCTGTTATGTGGATGGATTCGACATTTGAAATCTGGAAAGATCTCAAAGATAGTTTTTCGCATTCTGACAAGTTTCGCATTGCTGATCTTCAAGATCAAATCCAGAGTTGTAAGCAAGGTGATTCCAACATTTTCTGAGTATTATACTCGTCTAAAGATTCTGTGGAAAGAACTGGAACTGTATCGATGTTTTTTGCTATGTACATGTTCTAGTATCTGTTCCTATGGGCTCATTCCTAAACTTAAGAAAGAACGTGAAGACGACTGTGTAATTTGTTTTTTGCATGGACTTAATGATGTGTATGCACCAATTCGGTCTCAAGTCTTGCTTATGGAACCCATGCCTTCTCTAGTTAAAACCTTTTCTCTTGTGGTTCAACATGAAAGAGAATTTATTGGTGAATCTAGTTCTCAATCACCTACTGATACTACTGCTTTTTCCACTGTTAAAAATAGTGACAATTCCACCTCCTTTAGTAAGAGTTTTTCCAATCATAACAAGATTTCTAGTAATTCTGGTAAAGGATCTAAAGGCATAAGCTTTGCACTTATTGTGGAAAAACTAATCATACTGTTGAGACATGTTTTTTCAAGCATGGATTTCTTGTTGGATATAGAAATTATGGTAAAGGAGGTTCTTCAAATTTCAAATCTTCTGCTAGCTTGGCTGAAGCATATTCTGATACAGCTTCACAACATGGTACCTTGGAGGACAATTCTAGCTAAGACTAGTTTCATTTGTCCAAAGATCAATACAATGCCATCATAGCCCTTCTTCAGCCGACCAAGGACTCTTCTACTTCTGTTAATCACATTCAACATTCTATGGTTAATCAATCAGGTATTGTCTCTTCTCTTTGGATTCTTGATAGTGGTGCCAAAGACCACATATGTCCTGATAAATCTTCTTTTTCATTTCTTAAGAAGATCAAACCTATTCATGTTTGACTTCCTAACAATAGTTATGCTACTGCATCTTTTGCTGGTGACATTCAGTTAGGTGATTTGCTTTTAAAGAATGTTTTGTATGTTCCCTATTTCTCTGTTCACCTTGTTTCCATTTCAAAGCTTCTTAGCACTATTGATTGCTTAGTCATTTTCTGTAAATCCATTTGTCTAATTGTGCAGACCTCTAACTTCAAGATTATTGGAGTAGCTAAGCAACATCATGGTCTCTTCCATCTGCAGGATTTTAGTGATTTGAATTCTTTTTCTTTTTCTAAAGATTCTATTGTAAATGCTACTAATAGTTCCATGTTATGGCACTTTAGGCTAGGCCATACTTCAAATAAAGTGTTGCACCAGTTATGTTCTCAATATAATGAAATTTCTTTTGATTCTTTTCATCCTTGTGATAATTGTCATTATGCTAAGCAAAAAAAATTGCCTTTTTCCAATCAGTACCACTGTTAGCTTAAAGTTTTTTGAATTAATTCATGTTGATATTTGGGGTCCATATTCTATTCCCTCTTTTGAAGGTCATCGATTTTTCTTAACAGTTGTCGATGACTTTAGTAGATTCACTTGGATCTACTTACTAAAAACTAAAGCTGAGGTTAAAACTGTGCTTCCAAACTTTATTCTCCTTATTCGGAACCAATTTTTAGTAAAATTGAAGAAATTAAGATCAGATAATGGTAGGGAGTTCTTTTTAACAGATTTTTTTGCTACACATGGAATCTTTCATGCGACATCTTGTCCTGAAACTCCTCAATAGAATGACATTGCTGAGAGAAAACATTAGCATCTTTTAAATGTTGGTCATGCTTTGTTGTTTCAATCTAAACTCCCTATTCATTTTTTATCTTATGTTATTAGACATGCTATCTATATTATCAATAGGCTGCCATCCTTCTTTTTAAATCATAAAAAATCCCCTTTTCAACTTATTTTTGGTTCTAAACCTGATTTTTCAAACCTCAACTTTTGGTTGTCTGGCTTTTGCACATACTTTGAATTCAGGCAGAACTAAATTTGATAAAAGGGCTTCCTAATGCATTTTTCTTGGCTACAAGACTGGTACAAAAGGCTATCTTCTTTTTAATCTCTACTTTCATTCTTTTCTTATTTCAAGAAATGTGATCTTTTATGAGAAAGTTTTTCCTTTTACTATTGCCAACACTGATACTAGTACTTTCAATGGTGTTTCTTCTGATTTTTCCAATTTTGACTTTCTTGTTGATGTTGATATTTCTACTTAAACTCAAGATTTTCATCAACATTTATCTGATCAGAATCAAGTACTAGAACCTTTGTCCAATTCTTCTACTGAATTTGTTTCTAATAATGACATATTTCCAATCAATGCAAATCTTGTCAGATTCTCTATTAGACTCAAAAAACCTCCTGATTATTTTTCTGATTACTACTGTGGCATTATTTCTTCTTATTCTTCTCCTCATTTTAAAACTTCTTATCCTTTGTAATCCTTTCTTTCTTATTTTAAGTGTTTTGCTAATCATACTTCCTTTTGCTTGTCCATCTCTGCTAATGCTAAGCCTTATTCCTTTAAAGAGGCAAACAAACTTGATTGTTGGAGAGATGCTATGATGACAGAACTACAGGCTCTTCAGGCTTACAGAACATGGTCTTTGGTTAAGCTTCCTTCAGGCAAGCCTTTTGTGGGTTGTAGATGGGTTTGCAAAGTTAAGTATGAGGCAGATGGTACTATGGAGAGATACAAAGCTAGGCTGGTGGCTCAGGGTGGGTTTTACACAAACAGAGGGGGTTGATTTTTTTTAAAACCTTTTCACCAGTTGCCAAGTTGACTAATGTGCGGTTTCTTTTGTCTGTTGTTGTTGCCAACAATTGGTATCTTCAGCAGCTTGATGTGGATAATGCCTTTCTACATGGAGACCTCCATGAGGAGGTTTACATGAAACCTTCACCTGGCATGCATATTTATGATCCTAGCCTTGTATGTAAATTGCAGAAATCATTGTATGGATTGAAGCAAGCTAGTAGGCAGTGGAATCAGAAGTTGTCTTCTGCTCTCCTTCAACTCAGTTATGTTCAGAGCACTTCAGACTATTCCTTGTTTGTCAAGCAAAATGCTTCTTCTTTTGCAACATTATTAGTTTATGTTGATGATGTTGTACTTGCTGGAAATAATTTAGCTTAAATCAATTTAGTCAAACAACAGCTTCATGATCAATTTCACATTAAAGATCTGGGTGATTTGAAGTTTTTCTTAGGCTTTGAGGTTGCAAGATCTAAGGCTGGTTTGGCTCTTAATCAAAAGAAGTATTGTTTGGAAATCCTTTCTGAATTTGGTCTTATTGGTTGCAAAGCCAGCCAATTCTCATGCTAATGCTTCTATTAGATTGAATTCTTATGAAGGAGATCTTCTAGAAGATGTCACTTCTTTCAGGAGACTTATTGGAAGACTCCTTTACTTAACCAATACTCGACGAGACATTGCTTTTGCTGTTCAGCAAGTTAGTCAATTTGTTTCCAAGCCCAGAACTCCTCACCTACAAGCTTCTTTAAGGATTTTGAGATATTTGAAGGGATCTCCAAGCTTAGGCATGTTCTATTTTGTTGATAATGACTTGAAGATCCAAGCCTTCTCTGATTCAGATTGGGCAACATGTCCAGTTAGCATAAAATCAGTCACTGGTTATTGTATTTTTTCTTGGCAAATCCTTGATCTCTTGGAAAGCTAAGAAACAAACCACAGTTTCTAGGAGTTCTATTGAAGTTGAGTATAGAGCTCTTGCTTCTCTTGTTTGTGAATTACAGTGATTGAAGTACCTTTGTGATGATCTTCATCTTCCTATTTATGTTCCTTTTTGCACTTTTTCTGATAGTGAGTTTGCAATTCAGCTTGCCAAGAATCCCTCTTTTCATGAGAGAACTAAGCATATTGAAGTAGATTGTCATTTGATTCGTATCAAGATTCAAGAAGGTCTCATCTATTGTCCCATGTTCCTTCTGGATGTCAACTAACTGGTGTGTTCACTAAGGCTAAGGCCTTGTATCCTAATCCTTTCAAGTAGAATGTGTGCAAGTTGGGCCTTGCTAATATACATTGCCCACCTTGAGATGCGGTATTAGGATTAGACAAGTTCTACAACAATTGTATTCTTTATTTTCCATTTTGGACCTTAGTTAGCAACTAATTCTGTTAACTTAGTTGTTAACTTTCTATTTTTGGTTAGTTTTATAGTTAGTTACAACTAACTCTAGTTTAGCGTGTGTATATAGCTAATCTTGTAAACATTCAATTGCATGTATGAGAAGATCATTGTAGAAACTGAATTTTCCCTTCAATTTCTGGTAGAGTTTCTTTCAATTAACTTATCACAGAGTAAGACGAAAGTTCATACGGGTTGTTATGATTTTTTTGGTGACTATCCCATTGAGCCCTTTGTACACAATGTTCATGTTGGAAATTTTCTATTCCAATACTATTTGTTATTAGTGGTTTTGTTTTATGTGATCAAATTAAGTGAGTTTGTTAGACAACTGAATAAGATGATATAAACTTAAATAAACAGATGTTAGTGTTGGTCCATTAAAGGATAATGGGATATTAGGTTAACACCTATAAAAAGGTTATGATCCCCTAATATACCGAGCCGTCACATGTAATTTCTATTTTCCCTATCTAAAAAGTTATGAAGGCCCTACTAAGAAATAAAGAGGTTCTGGTTGAGGAAGAACCATAATGTCATTGTTCGTGATCATGATGGATAACTTTAGAGATCTTAAAGCAAATGTCAAAGAACTCTTAGATCAAAAACCAACTATGGATCCAGGTATTTTATCTAATTCTTAATAATCAAATATGTTGTAGATCCTAGGGCTTTTGATGAATTGTCCACCTGTGAATTTTTAACTTTCGCATAAAGAATAAAATAAAAGATATTCCAACAAGTGGTATCACAATATTCATTGTTTGATTGTTAGGATTCAATTTTTTCTATATAAAACATTATGTGTCATTAGAAATCCTTGGATGTTATTGTCTTGATGTTATAATAAATTTGATACAGCGTGATAACATTATTTATAGATGTAATATTTATTTGTTGTAATTTAAGTATAAATCAATGATAGTATTAAATATAATTTAAGGATACAATATTTACTTTCTGTGATTAATATTTTTATATTTATTACTATCATGATTGGGTGCAAATTCAATAGTTACGGATTCTCCTCATTTTTTTGCATGTCTAGTAATTTTTTAATTAAATAAATTGACACGATATATTGTCAAAATAATTCCTATTGTGAAATTTGATTTAATTAAAATTAAATAAATATTAATATGAGATTATTTATCCGAATTGTGATCGGTCGGAAGACGCAATTTGTCCATATAATAACATACGAGTGATGATAAATAAGGGACAATTATAAAGTATTTTCATGTGAATAATGGTCAATCTAAAGAAAGACTATTATTTGACATAAATAATTGTCAATATTTGATCTTGACAGTACCAATTGCAGATTAATTTCTCTGTCCATGACTAGGAATCAAAGTTGTGTTGAGTATCTTGTGATGGGCTTATTATTTAAAATATTTGCATGTCATGTTATATACATTTGTAAACATTATATATTAGGAATGGTTCTTTGTTATTGACTAAGCAAATATATGGCTTATGGTTGATACAAGGTCAATCTACGAAATATTGATTTGGATACAACATTAATATATATCACAATATCCATAGGTGCATGTGGTTTGTAAATTAATATGATTGAATTTTATTCTATTTTTTTAATCAACTACTAAAGTCATTTGGATTTTGCATGTAGTGAGATATAATTCAGCATTTTTTTTATAAAAAAAATGCATCGAATCTGATGGGTTGATTATATATAGTTGTGATGCAATTTTATTATGGTAATTTGGAGTTAATCTTTTACAATTATATATAATATATAAACCCTTGTGAAATTGAAAATTATTTTGGAAATAATTCTTTTTCACCTGTGGATTGTTTAACGATTATATAATCATTAAACAATAATGTGCACGTACAATTTTTGGTTTTATACGCTTATGTTTAAAATGTGTAAATTTAAGACCTCCCATTTCAATTAGATCGTCTGGTATCTTTGGTTGGACTAATTGAAACAACATGTTGCCAAAATAGTCTTTGTTGCATAGGTTAATCTAATTGAATTTACATAGATGTTGTGCGGAATTATTCTTGTGAATTGTGTTTTGCTTAAAGAAAGACACAATTTGGTTGGATAATTACATGCATGCGATGGTAAATGTGTGGTGATTATAAGGATCGATTTTCCATGTGAATTATGAAGTGTTCAAAGACAATTATTATTTGATAGGATTTATCACCATATTAGTGTTCCATGTGGACAATGGAATGTCCAAAGACAACCATTGTTTAACAGAACTTATCACCAATGTTTGATCATTGCGTTGAGAGTATCACTTGCAGTTAGTCCTATCAATCCAAAGGTTGGGGATTAATGGTGTACTAGGTATCTTATTTAGGTCTTTAAATTTATCATAAAGATAATTGTGTATTGTATGTTTATTGTTCCCTCATTAGTAGTTGTTGCTACCACTCTTTTGTTATTACTCATATTTCTTTGGAATCCAAAACTGTCAGTTTAAAAAGAGTTAATTGAGAATTTTCTCAATTTCATGGAATTGAATGACTTTTTTAACTACGAAAGACACTAATGGGAATTTATTTATCATGATACTAGATCAAGCTAGGTATTTTTTTTAATACGAAAAGGAAGAGAGTTAAGGATGTTGCATAAAGTTTTTCTCTATTAGAGTAAAAACACAAGAGCAAGATAAAGAATTTAGTTGTTACTTTTATAAAAAGGTGGGACATATGAAGTAAAATTATTCCAAGTACACTATTTGATTTGTGAAGAAGGGTAAACTTCTTATTTTGCTTGTTCTAAAGATAATTTAGTTTTCGTACCCAAGGGCATTTGGTGAGTAGACTTTGGTGATATTACTCACATAAGTATGTTTTTACAAGGTTACTTGTGGAGTCATTTGCCAAGTGATGTTGAAAGAATAATCTATATGTGACAATGAAAATAAAATTGCAGAGTTGTAGTTATAGGAACTTTTAAGTTGCTTTTAAAGACTTGTTATTTGGATTTGGTTGAGACATATGTTGCACCGTGCGGAATTCAATTTCTATTCTTATTTTGGACAAATCCAATTATTCTTGTTTATTTGGAAATAATAAAGTAATCTCTTTTGTGATTCAAATGATGATGGTTATGGATCTTTAATTGATATTGAGTGTTCCTATAATTAAATGTTGTAGGATTCGCACGGTATGAAACATAAGTTAAATGAGAATTTTGCCACTTTATGGCATAGGCACTTAGACCACATCTCTATATAGAGAACTCATAAGCTTGTGCTAGAGGAAATTCTTAGAGCCTTAGATTTGTTAGATTTTTAAGTTTTTATTGAGGGTATTAAGGGAAAACAAACAAACAAAAGGAATTTAGGTGCCAAAAGAGCTAAGGATGGCTTAGAAATAATTCATACAGATATTTGTGGTGCCTTCCCAAGGGATTCATGGAATGAAAAAATATATTTTATTATGTTTATAGACAATTACTCTTTCATTAATTGATAAGAAGTCCTGGTCTCTAGATGTTTTCAAGTCTTTCAAAGTTGAAGTTGAACTTCAATTAGAAAGAAAATTAAGGCTGTTAAATCTTATTGTGATGGTGAATACTATGGTAGATATGACAGATAAGGTAAGAAAGTCTAGAACTCTTCATGTTTTATTCTCTTTCTTCAATAAGTGTAAAATTGTTATACAATATACAATGTTGGACAAACCTAGCATGAACAAAGTTGTAGAATGATTGTAAAAAGTATGATTTATCTCTACCAGAGTCACTTTGGGGAAATACATTAAAGATTACAGTTTATATCCTCAACAAGGTACCAATTAAAGTAGTCGCTAAACCCCCCGTGAGCTATGGACCGAGAATAAGCCCATCATTAGGCACATGCACATTTATGAATGTCTAGTCGAAGCAAGGCCTTATAGGCCGTATTAAGGTAAACTAGACTTAAAGATATAGTAACTACTGTGTTGGTTAGATTGAGCACTCTCGTGAGTGTAAGTTTTACAATCCCACTACAAGATCATTCTTTGAGATGAAAATGCAACATTCCTTGAGGAAGTTGAGTTTGGAAGGGAAGGAAACATAAAGAGTGTTGTCCTTAAAGAATAACCTGTTATTGACAATGGATAAATCTTTGTACTTACCATTGTTCAAGAAACATATCTAGTAATGAATAATGATTTTATTCTTGACATCATTCAAGGACAAGACAACACTTAGATTCCTCCTTAAGCACCACCTATAGTTCAAACTCAACTGCCTCAAGAAGTGTCATTTAGAAGATCCACTAGAAAACAGAGAAATGTAACTTTGGATTATTATGGTGCATCTCTTTAAGAACATGAATATGACATTAGGTTGATTAAGGAAAATCTAATCAACTTTAGTCAAGTAATACATTGTTCTAACCCTAAAAAAGTAGATTATTGCTATTAGTTATATAATAAAATCAATGGTTGACAGTGACTTTTGGAATATTGTTAAATTACCTGAAGGTACGAACCCCATAAGTTGTAAACAAATATCTATAATTTAAAAGGATTCAAAGGGTAATGTTGAGGTATATAAAACTTGTCTTGTTGCCAAAGACTTTAAGGCAATGATTATAGAGAGACTTTTCTCCAGTCTCTTAGAAAGATTTTGTTAAGACTATAATGACACTGATGACTCATTTTGATTATGAGTTGCATTAGATGGATGTAAAGACTATATTTGTAAATGATAACATTGATGAAACAATATGGTGAAACAAGAAAACTTTGTTAAGGTGATTCAAATTTTATGATGTGCAAACCAAAAGAAATCATCTATGACTTTAAATAGACTTCTTGTCAATGGTATAACAAATTCCATCAAGTTATTACCTCTTATGGTTTTGAGACAATTTTGGTTGATGATTGCATATACCAAAATTTTAGTGGGATTAGAATTTTCCTTTTTGTATTATATATGTTGATGACAACTTTCTAATCATAATATAGTTTTGGATATATTCAACAAGAAAAATAATAAACTAGAAGATACATATGTTGGTAAAGGAGACAACTTAGTCTCAAACAGTACCCCATTAGTAATCTTGAAAAAGAATAGATGCAAATGATTTCTCGTGCTTTAGTTGTGGTCAGTCTTATGTATTTTTAAGTTTGTTTCCATCCTAAATAGCTTTTTCTTATGGAAGTCCTAGGGAGATATGTGAGAAATCATGGTATACGACACTAGAAAGTAGTAAAGCGCATAATGCACTATTTGAAGAGAATAAGAAACTACATGCTTACATATCGAAAGTCTAGAAGTTTAGAGATCATTAGATATTCTAACTCTGACTTTGTGGGATGCCTAAATAGAAGAGACTTCACATTAGGATACATCTTTAAACATGATGGTGAAGTTAATATCTTATTTTGAGGCATCAAACCATATGATATAATTGCTAAATTTTGTCATTGGCTTGCCTTTTGTTACAAACATTAAGAGACCATTAAGTATTTATTGTGATAGTAACTTAGTAGTGTTATACTCCAACAACAACAAGAGTTCAACTAGGTCAGAGGTTATTGACACAAAGTCTATGATTGTTAAATACATAATTAAAAAAATAAAGATATTTGTATAACATATAGGAAAATACAATATGCTAGCTAACCCACTAATTGATGGTTGACACTTAAAACATGAGCATATACATTGCTCATATGGTGTTGTTTCACTTGTTTCCTTGGTTTAGTGGGAGCCTTTATGTTTTATGTTTGAATTCAGATTTCATGTATTTGATTTTCTTCATAAATAAAGATTACAGTTTATAAGTTTATTATGAAACTAGTTTGTTTAAGTGCAATATTTAAATTGTACTTAAGAACTTAAGATTGATCTCGCTAAAGACTTAAGTTGGACCAATTGGAAATAAGTATGACTGAGATCACATTGCATGTAATTTCCATGTTGCTTATCCATATTGACCTATGTCATTTAGTGTATTGATGTGGTGATTATTAGGGTCTAGTCACATTTGTTGTAGTGAAGAAAGCCTCGATGATTCCATTATTGATACATGAGATGAACCGAATTGTTAAGGTGGAAGTCTAAAGGTAAATAACATATGGATGCGCGCCTAAGGATTTTTGATATAATTGTTACAATATGTAGTCCAAGTGGGAGATTGTTGGAATTTTCTATTCCAATAATTAATGTGGGCTAATATAATAAGACAATTATTAGGAGATAATAAGAACCCTATTAGGTTAACACGCTATAAGAAGACCATGGTTCCTAATATATCGAGCCATCACACATAATTTCTCTTCTCTCTATCTGAAAAGTTACAAAAGTCCTATTGAGGAATAAATAGATTCTGGTTGAGGAAGAATCATAATGTCATTGTTCGTGATTGTGATGGATAGCCGCAAAGATCTTACAACAAATGTCAAAGGACGCTTAGATCAAGAACCAACCACAGATCTAGGTATTTTATTTAATTCTTAATAATCAAACATGTAGATCCTAAGACTTTTGGTGAATTGTCCTAGATTATAGACTTATAAATTTTTAGCTTCTGCATAAAGAATAAATATTAAAGATATGCCAACATGTACATCTTGTACATGAAAGTTTGGTGTAATTTGTTACTATAGTCATATATATAAATATATATTTTACCTTTAACAAAACAAAAACAATAACATGGAATCCTTGAATTAAGATTAAATAAAATAGACCGTTAAGATTAAAATCTAAGTATAAATATTTTATGAGATCACCATTGTTGTTACATCCTTATTACTACTGTCATCATTATCATTACCACTACTGTAAAAACAAAGCAAGGGGGAATAATTGATAGGTGAACTTCGTTGTTTATTCATTGAATTGCTATGTTTATACAAACTGATTTACAAGATTAAAAAAGCTAAAAACTATCAAATCTAAGTCTATTGGCTAATATATCTATAAAGAAGTTACAAAATTCAAAAATTAACAATAATCTTAAAAACTAATATATTAGTAAAATTAATAAGTTTATCTATAATTCTAAAATAACATATTTGCATATCTAAATCTAAAAATTGCTAACAATTCAAATTTAAAACTTTAACTCCTTGATATGTGTCCAACACTCCCTCTCAAGTTGGATTGAAATGTCAAGAACACCCAACTTTCTAAGAAATTGTTGATAAGCATCACCTCCAAGTGGTTTGGTAAAAATGTCTGGTAATTGGTCACGAGAACATAGATAGGAAGGAGCAATAAGGCCTAATTGAATTTTTTCACAAATAAAATGACAATCGATCTCAATGTGTTTAGTGCGTTCATAAAACTATATTTTCAGCAATGTGAATAGCAGTTTGATTGTCACAATGAGCTGGTATTTGTCATGGATGGGCAATATGAAGATCAGAAAGGAGAGATTTTAACCATTGCAACCCAGAAGTAAGGACTACAAGGAATGATATTCTGTTTCGACAAAAGAATGAGAAACTATTGGTTGTTCCTTGATTTTCCAAGAGATAGGACTTGAACCTAACATGGTAAAATAACCAGTGGCAGATTGACAAGTGATAGGACAACCAGGCTAATCTAAGTCAACATATCCAACTAAATTAATAGGATTAGATGCAGAGAGAAATAAACCTTTACCAACACTACCTTTAAGATAACGAAGAGCATGTTTTGCTACCTAAATATGGGAGAAACATGGAGATTGAATGAATTGACTAAGAGTATTTATTGAATATTGAATATCAGGTCGAGTGACCGTTAGATATAAGAGGTACAAGTGCAAAAGTATCATGATAATCTATACCTTCAACTTGAGTATAGCCTTTTGTGACTAAATGGGCTTTATATCTCTCAATAGAACCATTGGCTCAATATTTGATCTTGTAGACCCATTTACAACCAATTAGAGATTTTCCATCAAGGAGGGAGCACAAAGACTAAGTGTTGTTTGATTCAAGGGCCTAGATTTCTTTAGCCATGGCATCACACCATTCAATTGATTTCATGGCTTGAGAAAATGATTTTGGTTCATGATTTTCAATGATATTGTTGAGAAAGGCTCAATGAGAGACACATAGATTTGATAGGCAAAAGTGGTGTGCCAATGGAAAATTTGATGAGGATAAAACATGATTACAAATGAAATCCTTGAGATTACTTGGTTGATGACGAACTTGTTGAGGACGATTAGATGTAGAAGTCATCTCTAGAGGTGGACTATGATTGGGTGGCTCACATCTGTAGTAGTAGATGGGGCATTAACTAAAGTGTCATATTGCAAATCAAATGTGGGAATGATCACACTTGTGCCACTCAAATCATCATTCAAATTAGGTGAAATCTGATTATTGACAAGATTAGTATTGCTAAAAGGTTCATCATCATTGATTGGATTGTTTCAATTGATAGATTATAGGAGCATTTGATTGAGAAAAACAATCGTTTAAATTTGTCTATATTTGTGCTGTAGTTTTAACGTACAAAATACTTGGACGAATCTCATAAGAGGTAGAATTAAGAATCCAACTTGCAACCAAGTCATTATAGTGTTGTCAATTAGGAATTTCTTCTTTTTGCTTCAGTGTTGGGAGGGACCCATCAACAAACCCAAGTTTGTTTTTTTGCATGAAGTGCCATTGTGACAACACAAATCCATGAACCATAATTGTCCCTTGTCAACAAGGGTGTAATAAGAATAGTTGAAGGGCTATTTGAGTAATCAATTGTATAGGAATCTATATCTATGGGTGTGATTGAATTGGGAGAAAGGAATACAAAAGTCATGGTGGAAAAACCCATGATTCAATGATGCCATGTAAAATGAAGCAAGGGAGAATAATTGATTTGCTATGTATATATAGACCAATTTACAAGATTCAAAAAGCTGAAAACTATCATATCTAAGTTTATTGACTAATCTATCTATAAAGAAGTTACAAAATTCAAAAAATAACAATAATCTTAAAAACTAACATATTTCTAAAATTCAAATTCTAACAAGTTTATCTATAATTCTAAAATAAAAAATCTGCAAATCTAAATCTAAAAATTACTACCAATTCAAATTTAAAACTTGAACTCATTGATATGGGCAAATTTACGTAAGGGGGCTTATTTTAAAAACTATTTACGGATTGGGGTTTGTTTTAAAAGTAATGACGGAGGGGGTCTGTTCTTGGGTGTAACCCGCCATTGCCACTGGTGGCAAAGGTGGAGAGAGGCTGGTATCGTTACTGGTAGTGGCGATATAGGTGGAGAGAGGTTGGTATCGTTACTGGTAGTGGCGATATAGGCCACGTAGGAGGGAGAAAGAACAGTGTCGCCAATGGGAATGGCGACACCCAAGCTGGGACTCGCCGACCGTGATGGCGAGATAGGGCAAGGGCAATCTCGCCGTTAGCATTGGCGAGATGCTCCCTGTTCATGACTGGTGCCGCTAGCCCTTCTGGCGGGATTGGCGCTGTTCATTTCAGGTGTTCAGAGGCACATGCATTGCTTTGTTGTTGTAAATTTTGTTTAAATAAAGCAGTTGCATGATACTCAACGTATGAAGTTGCAGATGCTCTCCTTGTTCATGATGAGACTAAACATAAGGTCTGAAATAGGGTTCAAAGCTAGCTGTAGATGTTCACAGGTTGCGCATGCTCTCCTTGTTCATGATGAGACTAAACATAAGGTCTGAAATAGGGTTTATAACTAGCTGTAAATGTTCACAGGTTAGGGGTTCAGAGATGCTACACCTTATTCACATACATACAGTTTAATGGCGTGTAAATTAAGAGATAGCTTCAGCTTTCTTGTTGTAAATTTTGTTTAAATAGAGCACTTGCAATGATATTGAATACTTGCAAAATTTCATACTGAAAGAGAGTAAGAAACTGAAGAGAGGAAGAAAGACTTTCGTTTGAAGTTTGAAATTTGTTGATTCTATAGTAAGTATTTTATATTTATTTAAATAAGTCTTATTTAGTTTTGTTTATTTCTCATGTATAAATTTTTTATTTTGAAGTAATAAATTTTATGGTTAGAATAAAATTTGGAGGTCAAATTGCATTAATTTTGTAAATTAGATTTTTAATTTAGAAATTATTAGCAGTAATTATTTGTAAGCCTTTTTTTAACTGTTTTTGTGAATGAATTTAATTTCCGTATTTGACATATAGAATTGTTTTGGTATTATTTGAAATATAATTTAATTTAAGACAAAAACTAATTAGATGCTATTTCTTAACTATTTTGTGGTTTGTTTAGAGTTAAAAACGAAGTTTCATTTTACTTGTGATAAAATATAGTATAAGTTAACAACAAAAAAATTGTAATTTTAATTATAAAATATAGTATAAGTTAATAAAAAAATTGTAATTTTAATTATGTTCCGTCTAAAATTTTTTTAAGTGTAATCCTTTCATTTATAACCCTTTTATTTTGTGTCTGAAATTTTTTGTAAAGTTGAGGATTTTTTCATAAATTATTTAATTAGAGTAATTTTTTTTAGAATAAAGTATGAATGTGTAGTTTAAGTTTAATAGAGCAAGCAAATAAATAGTTTATATTTGTATCATTGATAAAATATTTAATTGAAGTAATAATTTGATTTGTTAGACTAAAATTTGAAGGTAAAGTTTAAGTGAATTTTTTTTAATTAGAATTTTTATTTTAAAATTAGTATGACTAATTATTTGTAATCCTCTTTGTTCATGGTTTTTGTGGCTTAGAAGAAATTTGACGTGTGACCCTTCCGGTTATAAATATTATATGTGAGTCTTTAAGTTTTTGAAGGAATTTTTTTTGAATTATTTAATTTGACATATGAGTAATTTTGTTTTTTTTTTGTTAGAATGACGTCTCAATGTTTATTTAAGTTTACTAGAGGAAGCAAATAAATTTTTTTATTTTTATGATTCACAAAATAGTTAATTGAAGTAATAATTGTTTTATTTAGAAACAAATTTTAACACATGAAGTTTAAGCCAATTTGTAATTAGGTTTTTTACGTTGAAGTAATTTTTTAATAATGTTTACTTATTTTAATTTGTATTTTAAGTTTAAGTTTAAATTTAATTTAGTAGATGCAGCAAGCAGATACACTTATTTATTTTAAAAAGACTGTTGTTATGATTAATTATTTTTAATTTTGTTGATGTAGGTATATCATGAATTCAATTATTACAGTGTTGTATTTCAACGGAAGAGTATATGAAGACAATGATGGTGTAATATTTGAAGGCAGTAAAAAGGCCATTCAGATTAAACGCGGAATTAGTTTCAATGCTTTGAAAAAAAATTGGAGATAAGGTAAAGTTAGAAAATAATGAAATTATTTCTACTATAAGTTGTAGATTTTTAGTTTCAGGAAAATATGTTGCGTTGCAAATTTGTGATGACGAAGATGTTGAAACTATGATTGAAAGTTTTCAACAACAACAACAAATGTCAGTTCTAGAGTTGTACATAGAAAAGGATGTTGCTGGTAGTTCTATGTTTCATGCTGCAAATTCTGTTACGTCATGTGGACGTAATGTATCTCATCATGAGTCGGAACTGCCAAGAAATATAAGCAATTTACATGTTGATGAAGATGATGATGATGATGATGATTATCTTGCATCTAACTCATACGTTGAAGAGTCTTTCGATGAAGATGATAGTGATGATGGAATATCTCATACAAACGATGAAGTCACTGACATCGTTGAACCAGTTTCAATTGTTCACCCAAGCGAAGGTAAATGTTTGTGAAATACAAAATTATTTGAATATATCTATCTTTTTATGAGAATTGTATTTAATGGTAATTAAATAGGAGTAGTTTGTTGACGTGATTTTATTTTATAAATTATTAGGTGTACCAGAAATTCAAAATCCATTTTGGAATGATGCTAGCCATTATAATAATATCAATTGGAGTCATCCGAACGAGGAGGACATTTGTGGTCTGGACATGCCAACGACTTTTAATGTTGGACAAGAATTATATGTTGGCATGGATTTTGATAGTAAAGATGCGGTCAAAAATGCACTCAAACAATATGTGATGAAGGTGCATCAAAGTTTTAAGGTTGTTGAAACGAAATCACACAAATATATCGTTTGTTGCCCCAACAACACCGAAGAGTCTCCTTGCCCTTTTTATATGAGGGCAATTTTATCCAAAAAAACTGATGCATGGAAAGTGACACAATGGGGTGGACCGCACACATGTCTAAATATGACTATGACACAAGACCATGAGAAGTTTGATTCAAATTTAATTGCGACTTGCGTAGTAGGTACGTTTTTTATGTTCATATTATCCTACTTTTGTGTTATTTGTTATTTTAATTTGTAATTTTATTTACTTATTTGAATTACAGGCATGATCAGAGAAGATCCATCAATAAAAATTTCTTTGATTCAAGAAAGGATAAATAGTGAATTTTCCTATAAGGTTTCATACAGAAAAGCATGGATGGCCAAACAAAAGGCGATTGCAATTGAATATGGCGATTGGGAAGAGTCGTATGCGAAACTCTCGTCATGGCTAACACACATGCAAAATCATTCTCCTGGCTCTTACTTTCAAATACTACATGACGATTTTATTGTTGGTAATAGGGTGAGTCGCGAACATCGTCAATTTCATAGAGTATTTTGGACATTTGGTCAATGCAAGGAGGCTTTTAAGTACTGTAAGCCAATCATACAAGTTGACGGCACACATTTATACGGCAAATACCGTGGGACCCTGTTAATGGCCACATCGCAAGATGGAAATGGTGGTGTTCTTCCTCTAGCATTCGACGTGGTCGAAGGCGAGACGCTAACAGCATGGTCATGGTTTTTGGCCCACTTGCGTGAACACGTCACAGATAAGAATGGAATTTGTCTAATATCTGATCGTCACGCGAGTATAAAGTCTGCTGTCGCTAATGAAGCACTTGGTTGGCAACCTCCCCACGGTTATCATGTGTACTGCGTCCGACACATAGCCAGCAATTTCAATCGCAAATTCAACAACGCGAAACAAAAAGAGATGTTCAAGAAATTGGGTAAGGTTTATTTTATACATTAATTTAATTTGAGTTTCATGTCTACGTACAACTTTTGATGATAACAAATTTGATGCAACATACAGTCCTTGCAAGCATGTGTTTGATCAAAACTTAGAAAAATTTCGTCAATTGAGTCCAGCCATAGCAAGATGGATTGATCGAATCTCAAAGGAAAAATGGAGCATGGCTTACGATACATCTGGACGACGATATGGTCACATGACAACCAACTTATCAGAATGTGTGAATAAGGTGTTGAAAGATTGTCGCAGCATTCCAATAACAACGTTGGTCAAGTCAACATATAGTAGGTGTCGAAAGTACTTTGTTGATCGTGGTCGTCAAGCCCAAAGACAATTAAGAGAAGGCCAAGTTTATTGTTCTAAGCTTGTTACAGAACTTAGGAAAAATCAAGAACAAGCTTGTTCGCACATCGTTCGCGTGTATGATATCCACTCGACAAGGTTTGAAGTAGAGGAGACCTTCAATCCTATAACGCAATGTGGCGGACAAAAATGGGCAGTTAACTTGAATGGCCATTATTGTCAATGCGGAAGGTATTATGCGCTTCACTATCCATGTTCACACATTATTGCAGCTTGTGCTTACGTGAGCATGAACTACTACCAATATATAGATGTTGTTTACACCAATGAGCACATCTTAAAAGCATACTCCGCACAGTGGTGGCCTCTTGGGAATGAAGCGGCAATTCCTCCTTCTGATGAGGCATGGACACTAATCCCTGACCCAACTACAATTCGTGCGAAAGGTCGGCCAAAATCAACAAGGATAAGGAATGAGATGGATTGGGTCGAACCATCTGACCACCGACAAAAATGTAATAGATGTGGAGCTAAAGGGCACAATAGGCGCCGATGTCCAATGCAATCTGACCGTGGGAGTAATTCATTGAATTGATTTATGTATGTTACATGCCTGACTTGTATTGCTTTAGGTTTTGTTCAATGTATTTACTTGTTGGTCTTCAATGAAATCGTCAGTTACTTTTTGTTGAATGTGTGCTTCTAATGAAATAAAATTACATTTAGAAGTTGAAATAAATGGAGTGGATCAATCGAGGTTGAGTGACATTGGTGTTGATCGTTAGTTAGAAATGTTAGTGTCTAAGTATTTTGTCTTAGTTTTTTATTTGAAGGGTTAGGGCTAAGTTCTTTTTATTTTATGGTTAGGGTTAAGTTTTTTATTTTAGGGTTAGGGTTAATTTTTTAATTGTATGGGATAGGGTTAGGTCTTATTTTTTATTTGTTAGGGGTTACTTCTAATTTTTTAGGGGTTAGGGGTTAGTTCGTATTTGTTAGGGGTTAGGGCTAAGTTTTTGTTATTTTAGGGTTGGGGTTAATTTTTTTATTTGAAGGGTTAGGGTTAGTCCTTATTGTTTTAGGGGTTAGGGGTTAGTTCTTATTATTTTAGGGGTTAGGGTTTAGTTCTTATTTTTTATTTTAGGGTTTAGGGTAAACAAATTTTATTTTAGGGGTTAGGGCTAACTTTTTTATAAGGGTTAGGGTTTAGTTCTTAACTTGAGGGGTTAGGGTTGAGTGTTTATTTTTTAGGGGTTAGGGCTAAGTTCTTTTTATTTTAGGGGTTAGGGTTTAGTTCTTATTTTTTATTTTAGGGTTTAGTGTTTATTTTTTAGGGGTTAGTGTTAAGTTCTTTTTATTTTAGGGTTTAGGGTAAACAAATTTTATTTTAGGGGTTAGGGCTAACTTTTTTATAAGGGTTAGGGTTTAGTTCTTAACTTGAGGGGTTAGGGTTGAGTGTTTATTTTTTAGGGGTTAGGGCTAAGTTCTTTTTATTTTAGGGGTTAGGGTTTAGTTCTTATTTTTTTATTTTAGGGTTTAGTGTTTATTTTTTAGGGGTTAGTGTTAAGTTCTTTTTATTTTAGGGTTTAGGGTAAACAAATTTTATTTTAGGGGTTAGGGCTAACTTTTTTATAAGGGTTAGGGTTTAGTTCTTAACTTGAGGGGTTAGGGTTGAGTGTTTATTTTTTAGGGGTTAGGGCTAAGTTCTTTTTATTTTAGTGGTTAGGGTTAATTTTTTTTATTTTAGGGGGTAGGGCTAAGTTTTTTAGTTGAAGTGTTATGGTTTAGTTCTTAATTTTGAGGGCTTAGGGTTTACTTCTTAATTATGAGGGGTTAGGGTTGAGTGCTTATTTTGTTGGGGTTAGGGCTAAGGTTTTTTATTTTAGGGTTTAGGGGGAATTTTTTTTTATTTTAGTGGTTAGGGTTAATTTTTTTATTTGAAGGGTTAGGGTGTAGTTCTTATTTTTGAGGGGTTAGGGCTAAGTTTTTATGATTTAGGGGTTAGGGTTAAGTTTTTTATTTGAAGGGTTAGGGTTTAGTTCTTATTTTTGAGGTGTTAGGGTTTAGTTCTTAATTTTTAGGGGTTAGGGCTATGTTCTTTTTATTTTATGGTGTAGGGTTAATTTTATTATTTGGGGGGTTAGGGTTGAGTGCTTATTTTCGAGGGGTTAGGCTTATTTTTTTTTATTTAGTGTTAGGGTGTATTTCTGAACATTTTAGGGTTAGGGCTAAGTTTTCTTATTTTAGGGTTTAGGGTTAATTTTTTTAATTTTATGGGTTAAGGTTAAGTTTTTTATTTGAATGATTAGGGTTTGGTTAGGGTTTAGTTCTTATTTTTTAGGGAAATAAAATTGCATTTAGAAGTTGAAATAAAATTTCTTTTTTTTTAATGTGTACTTCTAATGAAATAAAATTACATTTAGAAGTTGAAATAAAATTTCTTTTTTTTTAATGTGTACTTCTAATGAAATTAAATTACATTTAGAAGTTGAAATAAAATTTCTTTTTTTTAATGTGTACTTCTAATGAAATAAAATTACATTTAGAAGTTGAAATAAAATTTATTTTTTTTAATGTGTACTTCTAATGAAATAAAATTACATTTAGAAGTTGAAATAAAATTTCTTTTTTTTTTAATGTGTACTTCTAATGAAATAAAATTACTTTTAGAAGTTGAAATAAAATTTATTTTTTTTAATGTGTACTTCTAATGAAATAAAATTACATTTAGAAGTTGAAATAAAATTTCTTTTTTTTAATGTGTACTTCTAACGAAATAAAATTACATTTAGAAGTTGAAATAAAATTTCTTTTTTTTAATGTGTACTTCTAATGAAATAAAATTACATTTAGAAGTTGAAATAAAATTTCTTTTTTTAAAGGGTAAGGGTTTAGTTCTTATTTTTTAGGGTTAGGCTTAGTTTTTTTTATTTTAGGGTTAGGGTTTACGTCTGAACATTTTAGTGTTAGTGCTAATTTTTAGGGGTTAGGGTTATGTTTTTTTATTTTAGGGTTAGGGTTTAGTTCTGAACATTGTAGGGGTTAGGGTTAGGTTTTTTATTTGAAGTGTAAGGGTTTATTTCTTATTTTTTAGGGGTTAGGGCTAAGTTCTTATTTTAGGGGTTAGGGTTAAGTCTTTTTATTTTAGGGGTTAGGGCTAACTTTTTTATAAGGGTTAGTGTTTAGATCTTAATTTTGAAGGGTTAGGGTTGAGTGCTTATGTTTTAGGGGTTAGGGTGTAGTTCTTATGGTATAGGGGGCTAAGTTTTCTTAGTTTAGGGTTTAGGGTTATTTTTTTTATTTTAGGGGTTAGGCTTAAGTTTTTTATTTGAATGGGTAGGGTTTAGTTCTTATTTTTGAGGGGTTAGGGCTAAGTTTTTATGTTTTAGGGGTTAGGCTTTAGTTCTTTTTTTGTTAGGGGGTAAGGCTATGTTTTTTAGGGTTAATTTTTTTGATTTAGGGGTTAGGGCTAAGTTTTTAATTTGAAGTGCTAGGGTTTAGTTCTTAATTGGTAGGGGTTAGGCTTTAGTTCGTTTTTTGTTAGGGTTAGGGTTTAGTTATTATTTTTTTGGGTAATAAAATTACATTTAGAAGTTGAAATAAAATTAATTTTTTTAATGTGTACTTATAATGAAATAAAATTACATTTAGAAGTTGAAATAAAATTACTTTTTAAGGGTTAGGGCTAAGTTTTCTTATTTTAGGGTTAGGGTTTAGTTCTGAACATTTTGGGGGTGAGGGTTAGTTTTTTATTTTAAGGGTCAGCGTTGGTTCTTAATTGTTAGGGTTAGGGTTAGTTTTTTTATTTTAGGGTTAGGGTTTAGTTCTGAACATTTTAGGGGTTAGGGTTAGTTTTTTATTTTAGGGGTTAGGGTTAGTTCTTAATTGTTAGGGTTAGGGCTAGTTTTTTATTTTAGGGTTAGGGTTTAGTTCTGAACATTTTAGGGGTTAGGGTTAGTTTTTTATTTTAGGGGTTAGGGTTAGTTCTTAATTGTTAGGGTTAGGGCTAGTTTTTTTTATTTTAGGGTTAGGGTTTAGTTCTGAACATTTTAGGGGTTAGGGTTAGTATTTTTAGGGGTTAGGGTTAGTTCTTAATTGTTAGGGTTAGGGCTAGTTTTTTTATTTTAGGGTTAGGGTTTAGTTCTGAACATTTTAGGGGTTAGGGTTAGTTTTTTATTTTAGGGGTTAGGGTTAGTTCTTAATTGTTAGGGTTAGGGCTAGTTTTTTTATATTAGGGTTAGGGTTTAGTTTTGAACATTTTATGGGTTAGGGTTAGTTCTTAATTGTTAGGGTTAGGGCTAGTTTTTTTATTTTAGGGTTAGGGTTTAGTTCTGAACATTTTAGGGGTGAGGGTTAGTTTTTTATTTTAGGGGTTAGGGTTAGTTCTTATTTTTTAGGGTTAGGCTTAGGTTTTTTATTTTAGGGGTTAGTTTTTGAGTTTTATTTGGTTTAGGGTTCATTGATTATTATAGTTTGATACGCGACATAAATATTATCCATAAGTAAGCCTTAATAAACTGAATATCATACATTACACCATGAATGTCAAATTACAAATATACAACAAAGCCTTAATAAACGAAGACATGCAAATCATTCATTTTGGTGTCCGTGATGTCGTGAGGATGTGCCACATGGTCGATCTCATCTTCGTGCTTGGGGATCAGGATTTCTTCTGCCCCGATGCCTCCCCGCTTCTTCTTCGTCAGCCTCCGCAGAAAATGCGTGCCGCAAATCAACACCGAATAAGTCACCCGTATTAGGTATTTGTCCCGGTACATTCCATTGTGTTCCTAACGGGGCATTAGGTGTTGGAATTGGGCCATGATATTGCTGTGAAGGGGTCATTGTGGGCCATGAAAAATGAGCTTGTGTTTCTGCAACACCACCAAACGATTGTTGGCTTGCAGAAGTATCAGTGTGATGACCCTGAAAAGGATACTGATACATATGTGTCGGATACTCAGCAAATGTTTGTGGCGTGTAATACATTCCATGGCCATGCTCCGCCATTTGTTGGGAATATTCTTCCGCTTCAATAGTGTCCCTTCTTCTGTCTATCCCCTGAGTTTCAATACTTGACTGAAGCATGTGAAACTGTTGTGCAGGAAATTGACGCTCTGATGCGGGACCATGTGACACTGGCTCAGTGACTCTCTCTTGCTCTTCGGATAAAATTGTAATTTTTTCCACATAAGACACGAGATCATCAAATGTGCATGTATTCCTCCCTTGAGGAGACACCATGTATTGTAATGCCTCCGCAACTTCACCCTGCATTTATAAGGGTAAGAAAATTAATGGCCATCATTAAATAAAAGTTCAAGTTAAAATTTGAAAAAAATTAAAAAATACCAATGTAGCCGTCTTTGCATTTGCTGGGTCAACAAACATCTTTGTCTTTCGCCTATACCAGATCATGTAGTCCGAGTTAAAACTCAATAGGCCTTCTTGTCGGGGATAAGCGTCGACCCTAAATGCATGGCGATTATTCCATTGATCAATCATTGGGGCGAACAATTGCCCCCAATTTTCGTCATGTTTCCCTTTCAATGTTATGCCATGAATGTTTAAGGGTTGTGAAGGAAACTCTGAAATTGGTTGTTGCATCCCAAATTGTCTCAATACTCTGTCCGGTTGGTGCCACTCAATAACTTGGAAACAAATTAGTGGCACCACCGCGTACCACGCGAGACTTCCGACTAAACAAATGGGAGGCAACAATGATATTACGGTTGATGGGTACGGCTCCCACACAAACTGCATATAACAACATAGTTATGAACATTTTAGTAAAATAACACATATAATTTTTTATTTTACAAATAGAATAACATGTTCTTACCTCATGACGTTTCATAATATCTAACTTGCGACGAAAAACTCTCACATCATCATTGTCGATATGTTGGTTTCCACGTCGCAGCCATCTACAAAGATTAAAATTTAATATATGCTAAAACCATTTATTCTATTGAAATGAAAGACGCTGCTAAAAATGACTAACCTATGCCCCAGTGGTGTATTTTCTACTTGGGAAGGAGTCCTCTTTGGAGCCAAGGTTGGACATCGTTCCCATGCCCACATTTGTAGTAAGATGCACATACCTCCGATTGATTTAGTTTTATAATCGGTGGCATTGCACATCTCTCTGTATAGAAAACCAAGTACGGCAGCTCCCCATGCATATCTGCCACATTCTTCAAAGTCACGTAAAAATTGAAGGTATCTTAGCGAAACTTTGTTACTGCTTTTATCAACGAACAAGACACCTCCAATGAATCTCAATATCCATGCACGGGAAAACCTTCGTACTTGTTCTTCGTCGTCGTCATTATTTATTTGGGCAAAATGGTGAGCCAGCCAACTTAATTTAACCACACTACCTCTAATTTCATCTTCTTGTGGTCTGACTCCCAATAATTCCTCACATAAATCAGCCCAATCAAGATTTGTTGGACCGATTAATGGTAAACCATCCACACTTATACCTAACAATACAGAGACGTCTTGGAGAGTAATAGTACATTCTCCGCATCTCATGTGAAAGGTATGTGTTTCCGGCCTCCATCTTTCTATCAGAGCACTAATTAATGAGGCATTTATTTTTAAGTACCCCATCTTGATAATCCAGGCGAAACCAGATTGTAGAAGAAAAGGAAAAATTTGCTCAGGAATTTGTTCTTCCCCTTGATACGTGGGGACAGCTCGTCTGATATGTAATTTCCTATCTTCTTCCCCATTCCAAACATGTTCTGAAACATGTTTAGGTTGCATCCATAATACATCAGCATCGATGGGGCCAGACTTAATGTTAACATGTGATGAAGATGATGATGAAGATGCCATTGCTACTACAAAAAAAAAAATATAATACATTATTTGTAGATAATATAAATTAAATTAAACTACACACATTTATAAAAACATTATTAAATATATAACAATAAATTTGAAAAAAATCAAACTGGCCAATTTTTAATATATTCTATACATAAATTAAAATACATGTGAACAAAACTTTAAATAAATAATTTTTTTTCTACAATTAACAAAAAAATAATTGAATAAAATATGGACTAACAAATTATTTATAATACAAACAAATATTGAAATACAAAAAATTATTTAAAAATATATATACAAAAATTATAATAATGTACAATCTATCATATATTTAATAACATAAATTTCCTAAAACAATTAATATTAACCTACAAACTAAAACTAACACTGATCATATATATATATAACTAAAAACTAAAAACTAAAAATTATTAACTCAAACAATATTAACTTATTAATTCATTTATTTAAAACTATACTATCTATATATAACATACAAAAATATATAACACACAAAAATATAACACTAATAAAGCAAATTTACGCATCTCTAATATTACAATTATTTATTTACGTGTAACATGCTTAATATTATAAAAACTAAAAATCTATGTCTACCTAAAATTTACAAATATGTACGCTAATATTAATTTATACCTAATATTTCTACCTTATCTAATATTACGTGTGTGCCTAATATTTCTAAGGCTAATATTAAGTGTGTCGGAACGTTTGACTGTGGCTTACTAAAATATCATATATATACTACAAACTAACCTTCAAATATATACTACAAACTAATAACAGTATACTTATTTTTATACAAACTAACCTTCAAATATATACTACAAACTAAATAATATTTTTATACTAACTAACCTAACCTAACCTACTCTTCAAATATCCGTTACTACATAAAAATTAATAACAGCATACTTATTAATTTATTAATAATAATAACTAACCTAACCTTATAATACTTATTAATCTTAATTAACCTAAACTTACAATACCTATCTAGCTAACCTATTATTTTAAAAATATTAACAAACAGAATATATAAATCATAAAATATAAATATATAAATGTTATTTAAGAAAATCACTTACCAAGCAATTAGGAATTATGAACTATGGAAGAAAAAAAACTCAGCAAAAGCAAAGCACCAACAGCAAGGAGAACACTCAGGAAATTCAAGAATGGAGAAAAGCAAAGGTAAGGTAGAAGAAAAGAAGTGTGAATCCAAGGTTTACGTTCAAGTTATTTTATAGAAGAAAAGCGTATACAATGGTCAAATCCTACTCTGCATCCCTAAACAATGCTATGCTGCATCCCTAAACAATGGAGAGCAGAAGCCTGCAAGCCTGAAAAGCTGAACTTCACGTGAAGCATGGCTGCCTCGCCAGCACCCTGGGCGAGTTCCACGAGACCTATCCCGCCATAAGGGGTAGCGGTACCAGCTGGGTGTGTCGCCATTCCCATTGGCGACACCCTCCTCTCTCCCTCCTACGTGGCCTATATCGCCACTACCAGTGACGATACACCCCTTTCTCCAGCTTTGCCGCCAGTGGCAATGGCGGGTTCAGCCATGCCGCCAGTGGCAATGGCGGTTTCCCCTTAGAAACAAACCCCCTCCGTTATTTCTTTTGAAACAGACCCCATCCCGTAAATAGTTTTTAAAATGAGCCCCCTTACGTAAATTTGCCCATTGATATGCATCCAATAACTACTATTATCACAACCTTTTCCACCAACGTTCCCACAACTAACATCACCATCACTATGGGAGTGGCACTAATGGACTAGTGACGATAATTAGGGAAGATAGTAGTGGTAGTAGTGGTGATGAGAAAAAGTATGACTAGAATAGAGTTGAACTAAATTAAGTTTGACTCGTCTCAATAAGAATTGATTTATCTCAAAGCTTGATTTAAATATGAACTTTTTTTTTCTTTTCATCTGACTCATTCAAACTTATAAATAAACTCAATTGAACTTGTTAGTTTTATTAATTTTAAAATTATAATCACTTTAAATCTTTTATTATTTATTTTATAAAAAATTAAAATTATATGAAATTAATTACAAAATAATTATATATAGGATATATCTTATAAGATGAAATATTTTATTTAAGAGTAAGAAAATTAAATTTCGATAACATAATTAAACATAAACGGTCAAAATTTAATATTAAAAAATCAGATGACATTTTTAAAAAGAAGTGAGATCTTTTATATATACCCTTAATATAGTTATCATTGTCTCAATTTTTTATTTACTCTCATATTTATCAAAATTTAAAAAGAAAAAAAAAACCTCATAGATAGGAAAAAGTTTAGGCGACCTTTACTTGTTTTTGTACTTTTTAGTTGCAAAACTGTCACCTTATATTCTTAATAACTATATATTAAGACAAAAAAATTATAATTAAAAAATGAAAATAAAAAATAAAGAAAGAAAACAAAAGTACAAGTAAATCTTTATTTTTCATATTATTAACTCAATGTATAATGCATTTGGATTTTTTTTTTTTGAAGAAATTGAAAAACGGATTGTTCAAAGACAGAAATAGAAGTCATAGATTATGAAGCACGCAACACTTTTTTTCTGTCGCATTGCGTCATCCTTTTAAAAATCAATTTTCTTAAAAGTGTAATAAAAAGAAACAAATCATTTGGTATTTGTTCCATCATTAGTTTTCCACTTATTAAATGCAGATATTTTATTCATACAATAGTTTTATATAATTTCTTTATCAATAAAAAAATAAAGAACTAGATGATAAAATAAATGATGTAATAAACAAAATAAGAAAGAGAGTCTTGTATAAATTTTGTATAATTTAGTTTTAAATTTATTACATTAGTGCATCATTAAATTATTTGAGAATTTTTAATTAGGTATGTAAACTAAAAAAAATATAATTTAATCGTTGATTTTAGGCAATTTTTATAATTGGATCACTTGAGTTATTCATCTATCCTAGACTTATTTTTTCGATAGTTTCACGTCCGGATAAATTAATTATAAGAATTCAATTATAAAAATGGTTGAAAATGAATTATTCAAATATAGTTTTTTTTTTAATTTAAGGACTTATTAAAAGAAATTAAAAAGTTCTGAGAAATACTGATATATTGAACCTCAATTTTTATAAATACAACATTTTTTAGAGTTATTACATTATTATTTATAAAAAAAAAAGTTATATAAGAGTATATAAAGTTTTACACACTCATTCAATCACAATGTATATGTATAATATGTTTTTTAACTTTTAAAATAATTATTTTAATGCAATTCAAAAAATAATTTATAATTGGATAGTGTATATTCATTCAGAAAAAAAAAGATTATGCACTAATATTATAAACAAAATTATACAATTATTTAATCATAAATTTTTATACATGATAATTTTTTTACTTTAAAAATAATTATCATAAAATAATTTTAAATAGTAATTTATAATTAAATGATAAGATAAAACGATTTTATTTTACATGTGAGTACATTAATATTAAACTCATTCATTAAACTCTTATTTATATAATATTCGGTATTATATTTTTTTATATTATTCTATTTCTTTAATCATTATCTATTATTTTATCTAATACTTCTCTCTCCTTTATTGTTTTTTTGTCTTTAATAATTTTTTATATATAAAAAATGTACAAACATAATTTCTCGTTTTTTTTCTTCTTCTAAAGGTTCTTAACCACCGGCTCTGGCTGTGCTGAATTGAATCAGTCTATGGTTTTCATCTCTCTGCCACCCTCTCCAACAAAACCAACCTTTGAATCTTTCTTCATCAAACCACTCATCATCATTTCCATTTCCAAAATCCCAATCTTTGAACCCCAAATGCCACATTATTCTTTGTCTCATCATATCCCTTTTCTCTTGCGCCATTGGACCATTGAAAATCAAAAACCTTGCAAACTTTGATTTCATTACATACATATTTGATCACAATTCAAACCTTCTTACCGCCATCCTTTTTTTCTTTTTTGAAAACCAAGACTTGTTATATTGCAGTCTTTGGTTGGTATTGATTATTGATTAATCTAAATTGACTTCAATATTTTGCTACCAACTTTTTGAACCTTTTTAATCCAAAAACACATACCCTATGTGGTGAACTTCCCAATTTTTTAGAATCCTGGTGTGAGTGGTTTTTTTTTTAACTTTTAATTATTTGCTCTAGTTTTTATTATCACAAAAGGGTTGAATTGAATTGAATGAAATGGTTGTTGAGATTTGCTCAGAAAATTGTGGGGTGTCAATGAGTCCAAGGATTTCATTCTCTCATGACTTCTCCCAATCAGATGTCATCCCAGTTGAGAAGCACCCTTTGAGATCAAACTCATCTGGCTTGAACTCAAGCATTGATTTTGATTTCTGTGTTCATGAAAGCTTAGAGCTTGAGTCCTCTTCAGCAGATGAGCTTTTCTCACATGGGGTTCTCCTTCCCACACAAATCAAGAACAATAACATCAACAACAATGCTATTTTGAAGCCAAAAAGCCAACTAGCACCGCCACCACCTCAACCTCAACCTCAATTACCACCTCCCCCAAAAGCTATTTGTGACAATGCTTCTTCCACCACCAGAAAAAGCTCAAAGAAAGAGAGTCACAAAGTTGGCAAGGAGTTGAATGATGAAGTGGATGAGAAGCAAAGTTCCAAGTCATTTTGGAGGTTCAAGAGAAGTAGTAGTTGTGGAAGTGGATATGGGAGTAGCTTGTGTCCTTTGCCACTTTTATCTAGAAGCAACTCAACTGGGTCTTCACCAAGTGTTAAAAGGATACCACTTTCAAAAGAGGTTAAGCAAAATTCTCAGAAACGTTCTTCTTCCAGCACAAGGTTTTCTCAGTCTCACCACTTGGCTTCACACAATCATCAAAAGCCTCCATTAAAGAGGAGTCATGGGTCTTATGCTAATAATGGTGTTAGAGTTAGTCCTGTTCTCAATGTTCCTTCTGCAAACCTTTTTGGTTTAGGCTCAATCTTCTCCAACAATAGAGATAAGAGCAAGAAGTAATTTTACTCTAAAGAAAGCAAAAAAAATGTTCAATTCTAATTTACAGTTTTACTAATTTGCAAATGAGAGGGGTCTACCTTTTTATGTGTACTTCCCAGGTTTACCATCATGTGATTAGGAAAATTTGGTGTAGAGTTTTGAAAAGGTAAATGAAATGGTTTGCATCAAGAAGACAAAGTGATAAAGAAAAGATGTGTGTGTGTGTGTGAGAATGGGATGGACAAGCAATGATGTAATGCAGGCACATGATTTGGGGGCACAAAATGTCAGGAAAATGTTGCTTTCATGCCTGTCCCTTCCTAGTGTTTAATTTCTCTCTCTTCTTTTGTTCTTTGGTCACACGAAGTGTAGATACATTGATTTAACTTTGTGTCCCTCTCTTACTTTTTTCTTCTTCTATTTCTTCTGGTTTTCTCCACTTCTGTATGAATCTAAGATTAAATGAAAAAAGTTGTTGGTGCAGTTATAACTTGTAAGGATTATCTTCTGCTTTTGGTTGTTATTGTCCTGTATGGATTCATTTTTTTCATACAATGGTGACAATCAGAATTGAATTTATGATCTTATAAAAATCTACCACGCAATCCCTACTATTAGGCCGAATCCAGTGAATTATCCTGTATGGATTGATTAGTAACAATAAAAATGTTTTCAGAAATAAATATTTGAAGTCTAACAAACATAGAGAGCCAATTGAACATTAATATTAAAAAGCACATTAGATCATTGTTTTAAATACATTAATGGAATGAAGGGTGTTCTTTTTTGTTGATTTGTTTTGCCCCCTCTTTGCATAGTGGTTGCTGTTTGTTCTGGTGATCAACTTGAAGGTGACATGACTATGATTATGATCAGTGGCCCCTGGCATTTCCAGAGCCATCTCCTTCTCTTCAATGTTTGCCAACCAGGTACTGTGTCTGAAATGATTGATTTTTGACTACCTCTTTTTGGTTGCATTTTTTGCCACTTTGCAAATTAATCAATGATAAAGTCAGGGACTAGTGGTGAAAATTAAAGTTGAAATTGATGTCTCAAGGTCTCTGAAAAGATAAGCGAGTATGGACATGATCTTAGCCTCTTAGGTGAACTTCAAATATTGAAAAGCTTTCCAACTTTAGTTTATAATATTTGTGTATCTAACACAATTTTTTATTTGATGAGTCTTGTTTTGGTTTACATTATTCTTAGTGTTGGTAATGCTCGTGGCATGTGCATAGTTATTAACGAATGATTAACAAGAAAAAAAAAATACATTTTTTTATATTAAAAGATGAATAGTTGAAATTATCATAAGACAGATGCATGCATAATAAATTATGATGTTAAAATTTCAACCACCACAACTAGCACTTCATGTTTTACTTTCTAAAAGTGCACCTAGTAACTTAAAAGAAACTACAGGAAATTGTTTAGCTTTGGGGCTAGCTACCAAGTGAATTGGACCATAACCATCACAATTAGCACTAGTACTGTCGCAAGTAGTTTTCAACTTTATTCAAAAGCCAATCTATAAGGTTTCAATCTCTAGTTCCCATAGAAATAAGGGGATACACATCAATCTAAGTTGTTAGAAAACGAAATTACATCTTGGTAAACGAAGAAGACTATAAAGAAACCTCTCTTTTCGGTTCTAAAGGATGTAACACCAAGATAAAAACAAGGCAATTCAAATGAACGTGTGAAAAATATGACTTTGGCTAGGTAAATTAATATGGAATCGCAACATTACTAATAGTACCCAGAAAATTACTAATAGAAAAAGTTGTGTTATTATTGTATTCCTATACTTCCATTTTAAATATTCATAGAATAGAGGAATTGGACTGTTAATTCCAAACTTGTGAATGATATTGAAGGAGTTATAATATTGATTTGGTGGTTGAAGAAAGTAATCGTAAGTTGGAATTTCTCTTATTATTGACCGATAAAAGTAAATAAAAATATGAATGATGTTGCTTGAGTTTCCATGTTAATGCATGCTCATCCAACAAGATGCATTGAAATTTCATTGGTTGCAAAATGGAATGAAACTTTAAGTCAAAGATACTAGTTCGTCAAAATTGCCCACTGTGAATACTAGCTAGCTCCGTGGACAATCTCAATTTTTTATGCAATGAGCCCATCCTCTCTTCGCAATTTTTATTTTTTGTTTTAAAAATATTGAAAATAATTACCAATATAAAATGTTACTAATTTTAAAAGATGACTGTACCATAGAAGGAAACTGGCTATTCGCTAGTGTTGTTAGCCACACAGACACAATATCTATATATATAAGAGGACCACTAGCTAGTAAGAATTAAAATTAACTAATTTTAGCCACACAAATGCAACTATTATACATAAATGGTTGAGATTAATTTTATTGATGGAAAATATTTTCAGTTCGTACTTTCCCTATAGGTTATATACATACATGTACATAACGAGAGATCAAATTTGTTGTGCTTGAAAAATTATGAGTCTATCATAGTTGTGATAAAACAAGAACATGGTTTGTTTACATATTTATATATGGATAAAGTTTTAGCAATTGAGTCAATATTTTTACATGATCAGCTATTAGCTGACTCAGCACTTTCAAAAATTTGCTTGACGGGGTCACCTGCGTATTGTAGTTCAAAGGTTTTACTGTTTTTTTTAAACCAAAAATAAAAAAAATACTGTAATTAATTTTCTATATATTGCACTCTTATTAAAATATTCGATAATTTTCATTCGACACTTATTAAATGATATGGATTTTACTAGGATTATTGAGTCCTCGGTCAAAAAAAAAAAGGTCAATTGAGTCCCGTTTCTTGTTTTACAAATATCACATAAATTATTAAAGAAAGTGTTATTAACATTATTTTTTTATTGTTTTAGACTTTTAGTCATACATTTCTTTCATCATAAGTATTGTTTTTAAATTAATTTCAATCAAGACTATATTATTTTCTGAAAAACCAATTTGATACATTTAATTAGTTCGTTCATATATGTTATCAGAAAAAACAAAATGCAAATGGAAGAAGAAAATAAAAGAATCAAATGGAAGTTTAAAGGGTGATTGCTAATTTTATACTTGTACTTTGAGTTACACATTATTTTGTTGTAATTACAAATACTTTATTTTGTTTATACTCTGTTTTTTCTTCCAATTTTTTCACCTCTCTTCTATTTTTCTCCAATATTCTAAAAAACATAATCTAAAATTCATCATCACAATTTGATCCCTAAGTTTGGTCCCAATTTGATCCCTTAGTTTATTAAAAATGCTCTATTAGATTTCTTAGTTTTTTTAGTATATAATTAGGTCTTTTATTTTTAAATTTTATCCAACTAAGGGATCTAATTGAATGCTTTAAATAAACTAATATTAAGCCTTCTATTTTCTTCCCCTCTATCCAAACCACACATGGTTGAAAGTGAAACTCTGTGGTCCTCGTTCTTCAACTAGAGAGGCCTTTTTACACGCTATATTAAATAACAGTCGAAGCTATAAGTCAATAGTGTCATACCAAGATATGAATCATCCAAGATTCCAAGTCAAATGTCAAAAGAAAGGAAAATTAATTTAAGGAATACACCGAATACGTATTCATAGTCAAATAATGTCCCCACTTTCTTCCCAAAGTATTAATTATTTACCAGTGAACAAGTTAACGATATACTAGCTAGTTTTTTTTTTTTTTTTTTGAAAAAATAGAAAAGAGTAAATTAAATTATATTTGCTTCTTTCTCGAAATTATACATAATTTTTATGCTTTATGTTATCATGTTAATGGAATGAAATATTCCCTAGATTTATCAATGATTAATCTCCATAAAAAAAATTGATGTATCATCTTTTAGTGAAATTTTTTCTTCTAATTATATTTTTTTTCATTTATAATATTTTGAATTCGACACCTTATTTATAATATTTTTGCTTTATTAACATTTATAGTAGTCTTTCTTGGTACACCGTATAACTTTTTTAAACAATAAGAATTTTTTTACAGAACAATAAAGGAATTAATATAATATATAAATTTTAAATATAAGTATAAGATTATTTAAATAATTAAGGAGTTAATGTAATTAATAAGAAGTGGTCAGTTAATTATTTTTTAAATAATTAAGTGAGTTAATATAAGAGTAGAAAAATGAGAAATATCAAAGAAGAAAAATTGACAAAACCATGAGATTTTAGTAGATTTTTTTAAAAAAAAATTATAAAAATAAAAAGGAAATTAATCATGATAATTTTTTTTAATCATGTTATTGATACCAAGTTGTTTCCGTAAAAAAAGTGATAAATCTTTATCAGGAACTTTAAGCCATATAAAATAAATATTTTTTTCCTAATATAATTTATTTCATACTCAAAAGATGAATCATAATTCAAATTATAAATCATTTTGTTAAGGAATATAAGATCATTTATTTAAATCATTATCACTGATTAAACATATGGTAGTTGAAGCAGGCTGATTTTGCTTGCCAATACCTCCAATCTTTTATTATGATAGTAGTAGCATATATGTGATGTCATGGACGTTAATATTGTAGTAGAATTATTGGTCAACCACGTGGGTTCTCTGGTATGTCTATGTACTTTATATGGTGCGATAGGGATTTGGAGGGAAAACTCTTCCAATTGGGGGCACCTTGACCTTAGAAACAAACACAAACAAACGCGTAGGACATGGATGGCCAACCCTGCAACCTATCAAAATCCAATTTCTTGAACAAAACAGCCCACTGGTTTGTTTAACCTGCTCGATCTATGAGCATGAGTTGTTTTTGGTTTGTGCATGTGCCAAGTGCCAAAACATGAGACACATGTTCATATATTTTAATGTTTGCCCTGCCTTTCTAATCTGGTTTTATGGATCTACTTAATGAAGAATTAAAGTACTTGAGAAAAATCTTGAAAGAAAAAAATACTTGAGAAAAATCTAATGAGTACAGTTTAGTACACAACACATATATACGTTCAGTTTGTGGGAGGAAAAATCTAAATTGATCAATCTCATGCGAAATATACATTCAAGAAGGGATGGGAAATTTTAAGTGTCACTAAATTCAGATAGAGAATTAATCTCATCATAACTGATTCAAAAGACTGAAAATTTGTATGAGATTGAAATTTTTTCTGAGATCCAATCATTGGGTCGTCAAGAACTGATGGTTAAAAAACAAATACTTGCCAAAAAAGTAGTGAAATATTTCAACCACTTTTTTTTACCTATTTAGTAGTTTTTTTAATCTCACCTATTTAATAGTTATTATATATACATATATTCATTCTATTACGAAATTTTCCGTTTTTTTTTAACTAATATGAAGATACTTATTAACATCACTTTATGTTAGCTTTTTTTATCACCGTCGAAGAAAATTTATGTGTATTCATTTAATTTAAAATGTGACATTATAGACTAAAAAGTTATTGTATTTTATCAAAATAAATAATTTCATTATAAAAAAATAAATTATTTGTATGCTTTAAATACAAATATAAGATTTTGCATATTTTGAACCCCATTAGGCTCACTTCGACCCATATAAGTAAATAAACATGTTGACCAAATGTTTATTAAACCCAATTATCCACCATTTGACCATAGCCCAATATCTCTTGCAACTCCGAAACTTCTTGATACTACACCCAGTTCATTCAAATGTGAGATACTAAATGATTACAAAAAGATGGTTGGTAAAATTTGTATTGTAGATCTTACCATCTTTCGCCACTCATAAATTTTGTACAATTCTTAAAAATTGATGTAACACATGAGATCTACAAATAATTGTTTAAGATCCAAGGATTAACATCTTTATTGTGGACGCCTAATAGTCAATCAAGAATTTAGTTAATGAATTTCTTTACATACGCTATCATGCGGGAAAACACTACTCTACCTCAATAAAGGCCTTTTATGAAAGCTTAATAAGCAAAAGATACATATATTCTAATTCTACATTCTTAATCGTTTCATGTATATATGAAGTGCATGTTTGGTTTAGCTTTTGACATTTTTGGATCCACGTGACATGAAAATGAGCATCCATGTTCCCGTAAGTGAAAAAATTCTAGATTTTACCACGAATATTTTTCAACTCGAGGTGGTGCTCAACAATGCCAATATATGATTTCGGATGTGACTTTTTTTATAAAAAAAAAAAAAAAAAACAAAGGGCTGTTGCAGCAAGTGAAGGTCGTTTATAACTCTCCACTTTCACTTGTATTATATCTAATTGTTACGTTAATCTTTTGGTGCATATATATCATTTTATCTTCTGGTCATTTTAGAGATAGAAAATACTTTTACTTAGAATATTAATTGTGATATTTATTTTATAACTGCGTTGTGACGACCTATGAATATCTATTGTGATTTACGGCTTAATTTACCTCCTTTAAATAAAAAAGCTCATAATATTAAAACCACAAATAAGATTATTCCGCTTTTTTTTACTGACCAAATAATATTAGAGTATCAAAATAAATAACCCACGCCAAGTGGTAAAACTATGCTCGAGATTTGTTAACATTTGCAAATTATAAAAAACCATGGTTTAAAAAAGTTGACATAATTTAGACTAAGATTGTAGGTCCTCTTTCGAAGACCCTTTCATAAAAAATTGGCGTATGCCGCTTAGAGTGACAAACACACGGTATTCTTTAGTAAAAGGCGAAAGAATAGTTCGCTCTGTGCTTATCACACGGCTCCGTGCTTAAAACTAAATGCAGCTCTTCCATTTTATAGCATAAGCAGTTCACTTCTATTTGGTATATTACTCAATGTGGGCTTTGCTCAAGAAATAGACACTCGATCATACCCATATACAATACTTCATTTTCTATCAACTGTGCGCTAATAATGCTATACACAGAAAGCATGTCTTTTCTCTAAAGGTACCAACTTATTGTTGATGAATTGGGAGCATTCTTTGTAGTTTTGGGGGTCATAAAATATGAAAAGATTGTATGAGCTTAAAATGTCTTTATCTCCTTCTAATATTGTAGTGGAGAAAAAAGAAGATAAAAAACAGAATTACAAATTGCTTGGTAGTGTCCCATGAGAATTTATATATTATTTGTGCCCTTCGTTATATTAACTTTGTCAAATGACTCAGTACTATTTGATAAGAGAATAAACTATTGGTGTTTAACAGAATTTAGAATGGAAAACCATGAGCAAGCAGATGCTCCCATTCTTCTACTTCTGCATGGTTTTATGTTGGTTAGCCTGTTATCAGAAAATTGAGAGGAGATCAAGTTATTCCTACTTGGTGAGGCCAAACATGATAGAGTTTAAATTATAGAAAAGGAGTACCATAGAAGACATTCATTATATTGATTAAAATTGATAAAAGACACATTGACAGGTAGGTAAGTGCTCTATATTACTCTTTAACACCTGTAGTATTCATTTTATTTTTTGTTACGGTTCATCAAAGTCTGCTTTGTACAATTTAATCGCATGTAAAGAGAATTAGGAATGTGAACAGAGGAGTGCATTGCTTTGGAGGCTTATGGAAAGCTACACATCTGTGGCATAATGCGTTTGTTTTTATGAGATGTGTGGTACTTCAATTACTTGTGTTCTGCACATGTTCTTGTGAGCAAATTGCACTCCAAAGGGTCATTATTGATCATTGATCAATTTATGTGCATCTCATCTATATTTCTTTTAAATAACAAGTGTTTCAAATTACACAATTTAGATTTCTTATAAACCGTCTTTATTTTCTGCTAACCATTGTATATTATGTTTTTCTCCTCGCTGATATGATCTGTCTAAAGATTAATTTGCTTATCAGGTTATGGTGTTCTTTGACACCTAAATAACCTTTTTAATACTTATAAGTTGGGGAATTATCTTCGAATACTATTGTTATATCCTCCTACAAATCACAAGCGTTTAGTTTTTTAAACTTGGCTTGATTCCAGTTCCTGAGGCTCTTGTTCTTGCATCAAACACTTCATGTGCAACCATTTATTTGTTAAATAAAAATAAAAGGAGCTCTTGTTCTTACATCAAACACTTCACGTGCACCCATTTATTTGTTAAAAGGAAAATGATGTATGACATCTCTGCTAATTGACGTGTGCAACCATATATTTTAATATAAAAAACCACAATAAATGCTAATACTGTTATTGTTACATTGAAACAAACCTAGAGTAGGATAACAGTGGCATTCTTCACTAAAAAATCATAGAATAATTCACTCTGTTCACTTTGTCAGTAACGCATGGCTCCGTATTTATAACACAGATACACCGTTTCATTTTACTCGATGTGGGCTTTGGTTATGAAAGATTCGCTAACACAACCGGTTCTTCTTGAGAAATCTCCATTTCTACACAGAAATTTTCTTGTTTCTTGAATCCTGCACTGACAGGATGTAAAATTTCAACTAACAGATTTTTTACGTGTTCTACATTCAACATTATTTTTAGTTTGTAGTTTTTACATAACTATAGTGTGATGAGGAAAGTTATCAAATATCAAAGATATTATTTCTGAACTCTAATATTTTGGGAGTGTGGAATGACTGCAATTATTTCTTTACCTTGGTAAAATATAACATATTCCTTGAAACCAATACACTTATATAGTCATCTGAGCTTTGATTATACTCAGTTTAAGCTTGATCTCTGTGTTCAATGTAATAATTTATTAAAACCTGTATTATGATTGGTGGATATCTGCATTTTGATAATTATAATTGACATTAGTTTTTTTTTTCTATTGGAAGCTTTCTTATTTTGCATTACTTTGGATGAAACTAATGAACCATACATTAACTATGGCAAGGCTCTTGGAGGTATACCCATAGTCAAATTTTATATGTTAAGCCAGTGTCTCAGTCTGAAAAAAGAAACTGTATGATTACACATTATCCATGATAACATTTCAAATGTTGTTATGCAGCAGAAGTAATCATTTGCATAAAGAAAATACCTTCTGAAAATAATCCAATTCTATGGGAGTTAAAATTTGTAAAGATGAGATGTCCAAAACATGAATTGACAAGCACAAGTGTGCAACTGACATTTTTTTTTTTACCTCATCTGACTTGTTTGGTTCCAATTACTTACAATGGGAATTCTGGTTAAGTATCAAAGATGGGGCCATGGACATGAATGACAACTGTTGATTACAATTAAATATCGCAAAAAAAAAAACACAAAATTTTTAAGTTAAATTTGCAGGGTCCTCTTTTGAAGACCCTGTTACAAAAACCGGCGTATGGCGCTCATAAGTTACGGAGAGAGATGTTGAGGATGAATTCCAAGGTTTTGAACTTATAGAGAGGTAACAGAACAAAAGCATTATTTGATAATTTTGCATGTTTAGAAAAAAATATATTATTCACAAATTTAAAGAAAGAACGAGAACCTGGTACATGTTACAGTCTGTGCGCTAATAACAATACTTCATTTCAAAACTCTACATTGAACAAAGTCCATTTAAAAAGGAAAGTTAAAACTTTGTACAATATGATAGTGATAAACACTTTTTACATACACCATAACTTTACAATTTACGTAATCCTGTAAGTTGCTCAAAAGGAGACAAAATAAATGAACGAAAAACTAAAGAGAAATGTCATAAACCATCACCACAACCTCTAGAAGCAACAAACTCAACCAACAAAGAACAAGTTCAAATTTAGGGAACCAATATTTCCACCCACATTCAAAAGAACTGAAAAAGTCCAAAAAAGGTTTTCTATTCTCTTTCCTTAATTCAGCAGAGGGCGAGCCCTGGTGCAGCGGTAAAGTTGTGCCTTAGTGACTTGTTGGTCATGGGTTCGAATCCGGAAACAACCTCTTTGCATATGCAAGGGTAAGGCTGCGTACAATATCCCTCCCCCATACCTTCGCATAGCGAAGAGCCTCTGGTCAATGGGGTACGAAGTTTTTTTCCTTAATTCAGCAATAGAATCTGGCACAGACAGATAGAAAAGGACCTCTTCGTTGGTGGGGTTGCAGACTTTGTTAGTTTAAGTTCCTGAATCAGAGATAAATGATTAAGGAAACGAGTATCATAAATATTAAAAACCTTGATGATTTCAAGTACAAACAGAATTCAAGTTTAAGATTGCAGGGTCATCTATCTAAAAACCCTTATTCAAAAATTGGCTTATGCCGCTTAAAGTGACAAGCACACAATATTCTTTAGTAAAAGGCAAAAGAATAGAATAGTTCCTCTGTACTTATCACACGGCTCCGTAGTCTAAACCAGTTGCAGTCCTTTGTTTTATAGTATAAACAGTTTATTTCCACAGTACATCACTCGATATGGTCTTCAGTCATGTCCACTTCCACATAATATGTTTCAGTTCTTGCTAATTGTTAAATGCAACAGAGAAATCTAGCAGACTGAGCAAGAAAGGACCATTCTGAATGTCCTCAAGAAGCTTGAAACTTGACCTGTTAGTTACTTCCATGGTGGGTTGCACTGTTGCAAGTTTTGTTGGTTCCCAATCCTGAGGCTCTTGTTGTTCTTGCGTCACGCACGGTCATGTGCAAACCTTGATTATCTCAGTTCAGCACAAGGTTTTAAAAAACGATCCACGACTGAGATTTAGGCCACAATATCAAGGTTTTTTAACTATCCACAATCACGATTTGACCTACATCTGCCACATTTGTCCTTGATTTGCTGCGACATCAACAAACGCAACGAAACCGCAAACCCGACCATAACCGATATTTAAAACCTTGGTTCAGCATATGTGATGAGAATCCTAAAACTGTCAAAATACAGAGACCTATGACCAGGAGTAGGACCAAACAATCAGTGGATACCCCCCAACAAATAGTAGCAGACATACTTAACAAGGCCCAAGTGAAGAAGGATGAAGGCCTAAAGGCAGAGGCACTATTAAGAATATTAATTGTTGCTGAAGACCCAGACTAATTTGAAGGCTCATACCAAATATGTTCTTTTTTTATTTATAATTTTTTCGTTTTAATTTTGGCCCAAACTGTTTTAAAGGTCCATGTTTATTTCTATCTTTTTGATACTCTATATGTATGGATTTCGTTTTCAATAGAGAGAACTTTTGGCATTTGATAAAATTTGATAAGAGCTTTTCTCTGGGTTTCTTGTTGAACCAATCTCAGACTTATCTACCCTGACTTATCTTCCCTCTCTGGAGGTGGCGTCATCCAAAACTTTGTAACCTATATCAAGCGATCCGCTCCTAGTAAGGATCACATCATGTGGTATCAGAGCTTCGGCTCTTGTTACAGGTTCTATCCTATCCAATTTTTATTTTTTTCCTTTGTCATTTGTGTCTCAGTTTCGTGTTTACGTCTTGTTTGCATCCTTGTTGCATTCTTGTTTGCATCTTGTTGCGTTCTTGTTTGCGTTCTTATTTTTGTTCTAGTTATTGTTTTTGTTTTTTTCAAATTCAATGTAAAAAAAAACAAAAATTATGTTTCAAATTTTGTTTGGGGACAATTTGGCTTACGAGAGAACTTTGGGGGTTTAGGGTTTAGTAGGCCATTGAATTTCTCATATTTGTTTGTTCGAGTATTGAACGAATTGCCCAATTAGCTATTGAATTTGGACCAGTGGAATTGATTGAGTGAATAATAGTCTATTATCCTAGACGAATTTTGAAAAAGAAAGCAAAAAAAAAAAAAAAAAGCTGCAGAAAGTTTGAAAAAAAAAAGTGGGTGTTTGAATCTTTGAACACGAATTTGAGGAAGTTAGAGGCATTTTATTTTGGCAAAAATCTGTTATCCAAGTTTGTTATCCAATATGTTAGTTTGTGATCCTAGTTTGTTATACAATCTGTTAGTCTGTTATCCTAGTTTGTTATCCAATCTGTTAATTTGTTATTCTAGTTTGTTATCAAATCTGTTAGTTTGTTATCCAATCTGCTATTCCATAATTATGTTGTCTTTCCTGTTCTATTACCTTTGTGCATCCAATTTGATCCATCTAGGAACTTACAAGGGAGTGAATGGTAAAAGGCAAGAGTGACAAAAAAACATCATACAAAAGCCTATATTGAGAGCATCAAACACGAGTGAACTATCATTAAAGATAGAAACACGTGAGTAGAGTGTGGTGAGGTCATGTGATCTTTGTTTAAATTATTGCAGAATTGTTTGTTCCTTAATCATGGCAGGAGCTAGTGACGGTGGTGGTGAATATCATCAACTGGACGGATCTCAGCGCTTATTATTGGACGTAATGACTACACAAATGCAACATTTGTTGAACCGTAACAATGAAGAGCTCTACAGACGAATAGAAGGACTAGAGCACCAAATGAATCCAAATGTTGGGAGACCTTATGGTGGGAACAGAAGGTCCAATGATGGACCGAACTGAATGGAGGGGCAGAACAAAATTAAGGGAGTAAAACTTAATGTACCCCCTTTCAAAGGCAGAAGTGACCCAGACGCCTACCTTGACTGGGAGATGAAGATTCAACATGTATTCTCTTACAATGATTATATTGAAGAGCAGAAGGTGAAGTTTGCAGCAGTTGAATTCTCATACTATACCCTTGTTTGGTGGAATAAAAATCAAAGAAAGATGATGAGAGAGGAGGGGCGAGAGATAGATACATTAACTGAGATGAGAAGGGTTATGCGAAAGAGGTATGTTCCAACTAGCTACAACAGAACCATGCGACAGAAACTCCAGAGGTTGTCCCAGGGAAGTTTGACTATGGAGGAGTACTACAAGGAGATGACACTAGTAAGGGCCAACATTGAAGAGGACACTGAGGATACAATGGCTAGTTTTTTGAGTGGCCTAAATCCTAACATTAGAGATGTTGTTGAATTATAGGAGTAGGTGGAATTAGATGACTTGTTGCATAAGGCAGTCCGGGTTGAACAACAGTTGAAGAGGAAAATTGCAGCAACAAGGAACTCATCCAAAAATTTCAACCAGAACTTGACCAACAGATCCAAGAAAAAGGGAGGCAACATGTCCAGTTCACATGGAAAGTCACAGTGTCCAGTGCTGAAATCAAGCATAATTCTGCTTCATCATCCAACACTAGTACGAGAAACATAAAATGCTTCAAATGCTGAGGTAGAGGACATAGTGCTTCTGACTGTCCAACTAGGAGGACCATGATCATGAAGGCAGATGGAGCAATCACCAGTGAATCTGAAATCAGTGAAGAAGAAGAAGAAGAAGAAGAAGAAGAAGAAGAAGAAGAAGAAGAAGAAGAAGAAGAAGAAGAAGAGATGTACGATTAATGGTAAACTTTGCTCTTTAATTGTTGATGGAGGAAGTTATACCAATGTTGCAAGTTCCAGGTTAGTGTCCAAACTTAATTTGGATACTAAGCCTCGTCCTAGGCCATACAGACTTCAGTGGCTTAGTGATGATAGGGTGTTGTGTGATGTGGTTCCAATGGAGGCAACTCATATACTGTTAGGAAGACCATGGTAGTATGACACCAAAGCAGTGCAAGATGACTTCACCAACAATATTTCTTTCCAGCACCATGACCGGAAGATTATTCTTAAACCTCTATCCCCTAGAGAAGTGTGTGATGACCAAATTAGAATGAGAGAAAAGAGAGAACAAGAGAAAGAAAAGAGTGAGGTACCAAATAGCAATAGGAAAAAGAAGAGTGATTCACCTGAGAGAAAGAGTGATACACATGAGAGAAAATTTAATTGTGTAGCAAAGGCGACTGAAGTGAGGAAAGTGTTACTTGCTCGTGAGTCGCTCTATCTATTGTACTGCAAAGACAGTAGAGTTTCTGTTGATAATTCTAATGAGTTAACGATTTCTGCTTCTCCTAGTGTTGAACTCTTATTGCAGGAATTTAAAGATGTCTTTCCCAAGGAGACTTCTTATGGACTACCACCTTCAAGAGGCATAGAACATCAAATTGACCTCCTTCCAGGAGTTTCATTGCCTAACAGGTCAACTTACAAAAGCAATCCCCAAGAGACTCAACATAAGGATGCACAGGCTAAAGTTGAGTATATGAAAAGATTGCATAAGCAGGTGAAGGTTCAAATTGCAAAGAAGAATGAAAGTTATGTCAAGCAAGCCAACAAGAACAGGAAGGAAGTGGTACTTGAATCAAATGATTGGGTTTGGATACACATGAGGAAGGAAAGGTTCCCTAAATAAAGGAAGTTCAAACTTCAACCTAGAGGAGACGGACATTTCCAAGCACTAGAGAGGATCAATGACAATGCTTACAAGATCGACATTCCAGGTGATGATTCTGAACATTTGAGGATAAATGCTTTCCAAGAAGGAGGAAATGATGAGAATCCTAAATCTGTCCAAATACAGGGACCTATGACCAAGAGTAGGACCAAACAGTTAGTGGATACCCTCCAACAAATGATAGCAGACAAACTTAACAAGGCCCAAGTGAAGAAGGATGAAGGCCTAGAGACAGAGACACTACTAAGAATATTAATTGTTGCTGAAGGCCTGGACTAATTTGAAGGCACATGCCAAACATGTTCTTTTTTTTATTTATAATTTTTTTGTTGTAATTTTGGCCCAAACTGTTTTAAAGGCTCATGTCTATTTTTGTCTTTTCGTTCAGATACTCTATATGTATGGATTTCATTTTCAATAGAGAGGACTGTTGGCATTTGATAGAATTTGGTGAGAGCTTCTCTCTGGATTTCTTGTTGAACCAATCTCAGACATATTAAGATAATCCTTGTGGCGTCTATCCTGACTTATCTTTCTTCTCTGGAAGTAGCGTCATCCAAAATATTGTAACCTATATCAAGTGATTCGTTCCTAATAAGGATCACATCAATATGCATAATAATAGGGTCCTCTCTTCATGAAGAAAATAAATCTAACCACAGAGCTAAGCCTCGAAGGGAAAGGGTGGTCTGAATTGAAATTGTGGTTAAGGATCAAAGATATGAAGGGAAAGGGTGGTCTGAATTGAAATTGTGGTTAAGGATCAAAGATATGGGGGTCATTAATGAAACTTTTGATTCAAAAGTGAAGTGAGGCCCATGAAGGCAGAAGTGGGAAGTAGTGAAAAATGTGGTTGAAGGAAAAACAATAATAATAATATAACATTAATAGGTGTGGTAACACAGGTTTATATTATATTCTGGTTCCTAACAGCAAACAACATGAATGGAACTATTAATAGTTCTAGGAAATGAACCATTTATTCAAATATGCAAAACTTAAACTGAAGTTGTAGGGTCCTCAAAAGAAGACCCTTTTACAAAAATTGGCGTATGCTGCTTCTAGTAACAAGTACACGGTATTCTTTAGTAAAAGGCGAAAGAATAGTTCGCTCTGTACTTATCACACAGCTCCGTAATTAATTGAAATGAAGCTGTTTTATTTTATAGTGTAAGCGGTTTACTTCAACATAGCATATTACTCGATGTGGGCTTTGGTGATGTTATTTTACTTGCTGGGACAGAATGTACCCAACTGTGTCAGATTTTTGGCTTGAGGAAAATTAACAAGCATCAAAGATGTTATGTTAATAATGTTATAACTCTCTAATACCCTTGGTTTCAACTTTTTGGGAGTGTGGACTGACTGACTGTCATTAGTCATTTACCTTAGTAAAATAAGACAATATTTCCTAAAACAGTACACTAATAGTCATCTGAGCTTTGATTATACTCAGTTTAAGCTTGATCTATCTGTTTACTATAATATTTTATTAATACTTGTACTATGATGGGTAGATATCTACATTCTGGTAATTATAATTCACATGACCTTTTGTTTCTACTTGTAAGTGCCTAAGTGGTAACAGTATGCACCAAATAATGAAATATTATTAGGATCCTCTTGTAATGATAATCGTGTTAGTCCTTCCTGTAGTTTGTATGAAAACTCAGGTAAACAGAATTAATAAAATATGATTTCTAATTTTCATTTATTTAATCCCTCTGGCTTTCAGGCCAAGTTTATTTCCTCCTGTTGTGACGCCTTTGGTCCTTGATTAAATTCCAGGCCATGGTTTTCACCTTGACTCAATCAATTGCTCATATGATCAACTGGAACAGTTTGAACATAATGCTAGGCTTTTAGGTTCTGCATTATCATTCAACAAAGGGCAGATAGGTTGCGAGATACTGACTGCACTTACCAACCAAATTCCTAGAATATTGCAAAGTCTAAATTATTTTAGTAATTGATTGATACAAAGCAAGCTCAATATGAAAGATGTTATCCTCAATGCTGAATTGGTTCCTTGAAATGCCACTCAGCAAAATGAGCATACCGAGTGCCTCAACTTTTCATTTTTTGCTTTCTGTTTGACAAATTGAAAACCATGGCAAGAGAATATGTACACAGATTGTAATGTCTTCGTGGGATGTGAGGAATCTAAAGTGAGAAACCAACTTAAGGTAGGTAATTGATTGTGTGATAGAATATCTAGATTCAAATTGCTGTCAGTATTATAAACAGAGTAGTCAAGGCATGGTTTGCATGGAAAAGAGCTGCATTATGCATGAAAGCTAAGATTTTGGTTCAAGAAGCCAAGAGTTAGATTGAGAAGTAGCCATGTATAGACAAGATTGGTAAAGGACGAAATAATGGATTGTGAGATGAGCAACCCCTTGAGGAAAAGGACTTAATTTAATATTGAAGCATTTGAGACTGATGTTTATATACATGGGAGATGTACTCCAAATTTTGGTAGGTGAAATTTGTTGAAGTCCTTGTTGATTCCAGGAAAGGGCACCATTTGAATTTGTTTACTTCTTGCTACTGAAATTCCTCTAAACTAGTCATGCAACATATTACTAGTAATTTTTCTTTTTTCTTTTTTTGTTTCTGATCCATGAACAACGGTATACATTGTTGTACAAATAGATCGATGGTATTTCTAATTGGGTCTCTCTGGATCTTTTGCATAACTGGATAGATAGCATCCAAGGATGATAGTATTTATTATTTTCTGTATGTGTTGCCTAAAACTCACCAATATTATTCAGTTCTTGGATCATTAACCTAAGCTGATGATTAGAAAGTTGAAAACTGTTTTATTTCTATGTATTCATTAAACAAATGAAGCAAATATTGAAGATCAAAACAAACAAATGAAACAACTGGCATTAGCCATATCTTAAGCACACCAGAAACAGAAATTTTCATATCTTAAACTTGGTAATTAAAAGACTACTAGTATAATGTGGGTATAGTTGAATGGGATAGTCCACTTCAGGTTAAACATTAGTCACCAGACATAGATCTATTTTGAATCTTTGATGAACAAAGTCCATTCTAAGAGGAAAGGGTAAAATAAAACTATGCATCTCCTATAGTGTTACAGTGAGAAACACTTTTACGTACACCATAAAAATTTACAATTTTACATCATTCTGTAAGTTCCTCAAAAGGAGACAAAAAAAAAAACAGAATGAATGGAAACCAAAAGAGAAATTGCACAACCATCACCACAGCCTCTCAAAGCCAACAAACTCCACCAATAAAGAACAAGTCCAAATTCAAGGAATCAATATTTCCACAACACCCACATTCAAAACTGTCTGTGGTGCCCGGAAATTGTTCTCCCCATCACCTTGTTACTCCTTCCTCCTCCTCTACCTTCACCATTGATGGCAATGGCAGTAGCAGAAGAAAAACTCTTAAGCTCATCAATGCAAGCATAGCTCTTCCTTGCCATCACACCACCACCACCACCCTTCTTCTTCTCCCCTCCACTCACTGACTTGCTCCCTCTTGAACTCAACACCACCCCATTTCCACTCTTGCTTGGTGGTGTCATTGAAGGCAAGTTGTTCACTGGTTTCCTATTCTCTTTCCTTAACGCGGAAGAGAAATCCGGCACAGACTGAGCAATGGAAAAGGACCCTTTTGAGTGTCCCCCACAAGCTTGAAACTTGACCTGTTTCTTCCTTGGTGGGGTTGCAGGTTTTGCCCTTGGTTCCAATTCATGAGCCTTTTGTTGTTGTTGTTGTTGCTCTTGCATCAAACACCTCATGTGCAACCTTGATTCTCTCAGTTCAGCATATGCAGTGTAGTTTGGTCCTCTCTCCAAGATGAAGCTGTCTGCAGAGGTGAGCCTCAGAGGGAAAGGGTTGTCTGAATTGGAATTCTGGTTAAGGATCATTGATATGGGGTCAAGGGCATGCAAGAGAGGCTCAATAGTGAGGTTTGGTTGATGAGTTTGTGGCAATGACATGTTACTGTTTGTGTTTGTGTCAGCCATGATTGATGGGAAGAAGAATATTGGAAGAATTTGAAGGTTTTGGCACAGTCTTTTCTCTTTTGTATCTATGGCTGATTGAGTAATCAACAGTTTATTATTATACACCTTCTTCTTGAAATTCTTTTGCTTAATTTTCTTCTATGTAGAATTTGATAAAGTGAAAAGGATTTAATTTTGCAACGGTCTAAATATTAGGTGGATGTGGGTAAGAGAAAAAGCCACTTTTACTTTATTGTTTTGTTAAGCCTAATGATGGGTTTTACTAACGTTCAAGTTGAGGTTGGATATGGTTGAAGAATCTAAAGTCTTTGTGCATTTAGGATATTCTATATTAACCGAATAATTAATTGGTTATCAAAATGTATGTGAAGTAAGAAAAAAAAAGTGGGATTTGTTTTAAATTGTATTGTATAATAATATTATATTAAGTTATATGGGTTGGGCTTTTAATCATTAGGGGATAAATTTTTCTTAATTTATCAAATGAGGTAATTTTTGAATTATTTATCAAATAAGAGGAAGTTGTATGGATGGTTACGACTTTTTAGAGATTTCTATTTTTTTTAATGAAATCGTATCAATCATCACAACTTTTGCCATTTTTATTTTTATGGGGTTAGTGTTGCATTATTGCGCAGTGGTGCACCATATGTTTGCATTTTGAGTAAGGTATTTATGTTTGATTTTCTTGCTTTATCATCGTAGACGGCCATTGTGGGCTGTGCAAATGGCTGAATCCTAGGGAATGTGCATGTCTTTGAGTTATTATATGATTGATATTGAGGATTGATAGAAACACATTCTGACAAAAATCCACTTATTAATTAAAAATTATGAATCAAAAGAAAAATTCATTAATTAAGATATGAGACTCACCTGATGATTTTCAAAATTTTCAACCTATGAGAGATAATATATTGAACAAAATGTGTTAAGTGTATTTTTATCATTTCTCTACCAGTATGAGTATTGTATCAATTGAGATTCTTAGTCTATGAAATTTTTTATTGTATACCATTGAATGTCTCAGCTATATATATACATCATTAGTATAGTATGTTATTTCAATTATCTTTTTCAATATTATATAAAGTTGATGTGCTATAAAAGAATCTTTCATCAATTAAATAGGTGGTTCTCTTAAATTTTCATATTAAATGTAGAAGAATTTGTTGAGAGCTAGTGCGAATGTGCGATAGCCTTTTTACATCTAATTTCTGATTTGATTCTTGGAATACAAGTAATTTTGGATTGATTTATATGCTGGTGTTTAACTTAAGCAGTTAAGCCTTTATATTATCACAAGAATGGGATACCTAATCCCCATTTTTTTTTTTTTTTGTGAATACCTAATTGTAATCTCCAATATAAGCTATATGTTATCATGCAGACAAAATATACCGAAACAAAAATTAGGACTTGGAGAAAAGTTTATCAAATTAACGAAAAATATCTAAACAAGAATAAGTAACGCTTGTATTATCCTAACAACAGCTACTGCATACATTTTTTTTTAGCTTATTTTCATAAGTTACGATAATATGCTCAAAATAATTTTATACTAGTTTTGAAAGTTGTATTGTAAGCTCTTTTGTACGTTGTCAAAAAATTTCATAATGTTTTTTTGAAGATAAGTCCAAGTAAATTAAAATAAATTCATCTACAATTTTCTTCGCTAAAAATATAATTTAGTTTTAATAGAAGATTAATTAATTAAATGAATTATGACAGCAAACTTAAGTTTATAAAAAATATAATGTTAAATTTTTAAAATGGGCCTTATAATCACGACACGACGGAGCGGGAAAAAAAAACTCAAGACAAATAAGTTTATAAAAAAGTAGAGATGTAATAGTTGATAGTTTATTTATTAAAAAAGATAAAAGCTCATTTAAACCAAAGTAATTATTTTTTAATTGAATGTTTTGATTTTAGAAAAGAGTTTAAGAACATCAATTTTTTAAGTGCAGGGATTGAGAGTAGCTCGAAAGCAGTTGCGGAACTTGACTAATTTTGAGGGGGGTAATATATTCAAAAAGAAGAAAATAACAAAGTTACTAAAAATTGTTTTCTATTCGGTGGGTATAGTTCAGTTAAAATAGGTTGAATTTGTGGGTTAATTTCCACAAAAAAAAAAACATCTTGGAAAGTAGAAACGATTTGGGGCAGTGGGATAACAAAGAGAAACAATAAAAATTAGAAAACTAGAATTGCAAATTGTTTCTCTTGTTGGTTGGTTTGAATGGTTTTCCCTATTGGGAGAGTGGACCGAAGGGTGTGGTTGGTAGTTATATAAGGGTGTTGTTAGGTGCACAAGATTGAAATATCTTTGATCCGTTGATCCGTAAGTCTTTTATGGATCAAGTTGATCCGTATGTGCTTAATATCAACATACGGATCAACTTTACCGAACAAGTTGATCCGTATAATTTACGGATCATCCTCACACACTCCTATCATAAATATGAAGAAAGCGCAGGTACAGTTTTGACATTTTAAAAAATGCTGGGTGCACCTAGCAACACCCTTATATAATTGTTTAAGCTCAAAGATGATCCTAGAAACTGTGTTCTTCGCTGCTTATGTTCAGCTTGTTATGGGTTTCACTTCTTTTCAGAAATCTTACTGAGATGAAGAGATAACAAATTGCCCCTGTGGCGTTGTTCTTCAAACTGAAAGGTGTGGCCTTTGTGGATGCAGAAATACATTTTATGGACATGCAATTTACTGGTTTTTTTTTTTAATTTTTGTTCATGTAATTTTCTTTTTTATTTTTGTTCTTGTAAAATATGTGTTTTTTTTTTCATTTTAAAAAAAATTTAGATAGTGTTTTAGATAATAAACAAATACTTTTAACATATAAAAAAATGATATCTAAAATGTTTTAAAAATGAAAAAAATAAAAATAATACATGTTGCAAAAAGACTAAAACTTAAAAAAATTATAGGGACAAAAAAAATTAAATGACATCAATAAAAAAAATATTCAAGTCTTATTTTTTTTAGTGGAAAAAAATAACTTTGTCAAAAGGGTGTATTATATAAAGGTAGAAACTAGATGAATCTTATGGTATTAAAGAGTGGTGCATCATGAATCACTTGTGAAAGTGGTGCTTGTTATACTCAGTCATCTTTTAGCCTTAATTGCTTTGTACATTGATCGAGAAATTAAGGGGGCTGAAATGTGCGAATAGGTATTCAATCGATTTTTATTTTGAGATTTTCGTTCTTTGTTGGATTTGAATTGAAATGTCATATTTGTTCTTTTTTATTCTTCTTATTTTGTTCTAATTGATTTCGATTTTGTTTTAATTGATTTTGAAATAAATATTGATGATTTTTTAGACATCATCAATTATTTTTTGAAATATTTAACAAACATATTAAACTCATCGGTCACCTACATCACTTAAGTATTTATTAGGAATAAAAACTTATTTTAATCAACTAAAAATTAACTATTCACAAAACTAAGAGAAAGTGAGTTAAACATCACTCTAAATAAGGTTAAAAGTGAGAAAATTACCTCAAAGTTTTCTTCAACAATTAAGTGTATTATGTAATTATCAATTTCACACCAATAACATGATTAAAAAATAATAATTATAAATTATATTTTTAAAGGAAAATCATATAATTTATTACTAGTATCCATATGTGAAGTTTCAATCTTTTGATATAAATATCTATTATGTGATTAAATATACAGGAGATATAATTTTGCTATAAAAAATTTCACAACTTAAATCGAGATCACTTGTACCCAAACAACACCATGCAACACTCTTATAGGAAATATATCAACTTCATAGCTCAAGTGAATATTACTTGTACTTAGAAATAACTATTATGATATACGCCTAGACTATGCGTCGGCCCATTACTAAAGAAGGCATAAAATCACTCTATAGATCAGACACATGAGGCCAAAGGTCCAAAAGGCCAATAAAAAGGATTTCTTGCCCCCACCAATCACTTAATTTTACTCTCACTCAGTTCAAAATAACAAATTCACATTCAAAGATGATTCTTGAGGGAATTCACTCCCAACTTTCTCATAGCACCAGGCACTACTACATTTTGATTAATTTACGACGCAGTAACAACGTCGGTGCCTGTAAAAACGTCGTTGAACGATTGCGGTGGCAATTTTGTAATTTTTTATTTTGTACAACAATGTTTCATTGCTACACCGTCTTAGTTAACTGGGCAAGAGGTATTTTTGCAAATATGAATCACTATTCTAAGACGATGTATATGTAAACACCATCGTAGATATCGTGTCATACAAAGACGGGTTTACCTATACACCGTTGTTAACATTAGGGAATATAATTCAAATGTGTGCTCATTCCTCGAAAACCCTCTCTCTCTTCTTCTTCAGTTGCCTCGCAAAGGAACCCGTGCACCACCGTGACTTCCACAGAGGAACCCTAGTACGCGCAAATGAACCATTGTGAACGGCTCATGCCCTAGGTTGTCGCATACCCCTGAGCTCCGCGTGGCGTGGTTCTGAGTTTTGAACCACCGTGAACGGCTCGTTCCCTTTAGTTGTCGCGACCTGCAAGTGGTTGCCAAGGTAAGCTTTCATGTCTTTTTCTTTGGTTATTTGGTGTTGAAGAAGTAGTTTGTTAATGGTTGACTTAACTTTAGGATGTTATAATTGTTTGTGGTATTTTTGAATGGCCCTCCGAAAGTGTTGCATGTTTGAAAATTTCTCGCAAATGAATGTATGAAAAATAAGTTAACATGATAAGGGTTAGGACTTTTATTGTTAGCATTTTAAGTTGTTGTGCATTTCTGGATGAAGTGGAGCATTTTAATTTGGTGGTGTTTTTGGATGAGGAATAAATTCTTGTCTATTGAGTGGGCGTTTTGCAATAGTTGGGTCGGAGGTTGAAGCATTTCCCTTGCTTGGTGGCGATGGTATTGAAGGCCAAAGACCACTTTGGATAGTAAATATTTTTAAAGCTTCGCCTTCCATGGACACTACACTTAAAGTCTTAACCCTATAAGTTGTAATTGTCTATTATTGTTCTTAGATATGTTATGAAAAACCAGGCTCGGATAAGCCACAATTTATAGACATTTCCATTAGTGAAAGTAGCTACCTATCCAAAGGCATGTGATCCTGTTTCTGCACCTTATATTTGCCTATTCTTTTGACTCGAAGTTACCATTTCTTAGATGTGCACTCTATAATTTCACCATGTCTACTTTGAAATGTTGTAGGCTTAATTGATTATGCATCTGTTAAGCTCATACATGTGCTTTGACTATTTATGGCACCTGTAATTAACATGTTTCTTTATGACATTGCTTATGAAGATTTACCTTGTTTGCAGTTGCAAAGGTTGAAATTATTTGGTAGTTAGGGAGCTGGGGTTTTCCAAATCACTAACATAAATATGATCCTCACAAGCTAGTGGTAGTTAGGGGCTTGGTAGTTAGAGACAGAGCCAAGTCTCTGCCATTCAACATGGAAGTTTGTTGCACCATGTTATATGATGAACAACTAAGCCAATGGGTTTTGTGTTGTTCTCAACTCTTAGTGGTAGTGTTATCACCAAAGGAAATCATATGGACTATATGGGCAAAATATTTGTGTTGAACTTCAAGGGAAAAGTGTTAGGTAGCTTTTGAGTATCACGCATTCGGTCATAGGTGTGTCGCATACTTTTGTAATGATAATATTAACTTTTAAAAATCAAATATCTTCCTCAACATGCGGATAATTTAGCATCAGACAATCAATTTGGACAGTTCACATCAAATATTTTCTTAGTTTTTTACCCTTTACCAATTTCTCTCTTTTTCAGCCTCTAAAGGAAAACTGGGAAAATAATATGGAGATTAGTGGACTTTCTGAATAAATGTTAACAGTTAATGATTAGGATGGGACATATGTTACTAAGTTAGTTGTACCTTCACATGCAGTTAGTATGTGAGGTTCATAGAAAGGATAATGTCAATTTAGGTAGTTATATTCATTTTAAAAGTGAATGCTTGGAGGCATATATGACTAACTCAATCCTTTTTTAAGTTTTTATATGTATATTTAACATGTATTTCAAATAAGTATTACTTTATTATGGGATAATGTTGTTTTTTGATTCATGTGTTGCTACTAAACTGAACACACTTGGCATTATTATTGTAAGATTTAGATTGATACCAAACTCCCTGTAGTTGGTGACCAAGCTGCTTATTTCAATTGTCTTCTACTTATTTATCTATACAGGTAATCTGTTATGTGCAGATGATAATGATGTAGCTAATTTTGTAGTCAAATCAATTTGAAAAGTTGAAAGAATTTGTATAATGTGTAGTTGACAACACACTCTGATACATCTTTCTAATTCCTTTTTATTTTATTAAATTCATGTGAGACCAAATTTGTGCACATATTTTTACCCAATAATAAGAAAAAATGTGTTGCTATCGTATGTCTTTGTGTTAGAAGTAAATGAAACCAGCTACAAATTACAAACCAACTATAAGAAATGAGAAGTAAAAGCTACAACAAACCAGCTACAAATTACAAACATCAATGTGGAAAATCAAATAAAAACATGTGGAAACAGCTTAAGATTTTATTTATACCTCAAATTTTGCTATTAGTCGTGATACACCATAATCATGTAGTAAAAAATGTATGACAAGGGACAAAGAAATTTAATTCATTGGTTAGAAGTAAACATTATAGAAAATCATGAAATGTTATAGCGAGACTAATTATGTATTTTTTCATTAGGGTTAAATATGATTTTAGACGTAAGAAAATTTATCAAAATTGGCTTTAGGCCTTAATTTACTTTTACCTTGGGAGTCACTTTCAACCATAATGCTTCTTAAACCTCTAGAAATAGGTACTTAAACATGACTTGTATCGCAATACACGTTTTATATAGTCATGTATTGGTAAAGATAAAACCGTTGTTGATCCAAGATGGAAATTAAGGTAAGATTCCAAGTCAGTCCCATGCTTGATATCCTCCCATTGAGGTTAGGATGCAACCAAGAATGAAAATCAAGAACATATTTCTTAAACATTACAAAAAGAAAAATAAAAATTATAAATCACAACTTTTTCAGATCATTCATGATATTTCTAAATGGCGCAAGATATGTGTGTGAAATATAAATACATGCAGCAAATGAGCTGCATATGGAAAATGTGTATATGTCCTGTTCTTCCCATAGCCACATATCATGCTACTATTCTAAAGTAAAAGATGTTTGATTCAGTAATGTTAAAATTTTAACTGCATAGGATGTGATTCATTTCTAGTTTGCAATTGCCTCAAAAAAATTATTCAATTGTCTGCGATGTTTTCTTCTAAGTAATTGTTTAGAGTTGGAGCAGATTAATAGAGTAGTGATCTCCTATTTATTTTGAACAGTTTTTTGTTGTGATGGTTGGATGTGTTTGTTAAAACCTTCATCTGTAGTCATTTAGGCCATTGTATTCTGAGTTTTTATTCCTTAACTGCCTCTTTGTACTTTATTTCAGCCTAATTTGTGTGGTTAGGCTTTATGTTATGGGATAAATTGTGCGGTTAGGAATTGTTATATGGAAAAAGTTATTTTATTGATTAAGGATTCTATATATAGTTGGACACATGATTTTTGTCTACTGTTATAGACCCATGCATGTTCCTAGTTTTGATTTTAAATTTTAATGGTGGTAGTAAGCATTATTTGGTACTTCAAGTCACATTTTTGTACTGCATTTCAATGAAATATTGGATTCATCCCAATTACCAAATAATTTTTTTTCTTATTCATTTGCTATAGTGATTTTGTGTGGTTGAAATGTCTTAACACAAAACTAACATAAATATAGAACATAGACATTAATGTCAGTTTTTTTCAAACAGGATTGACAATTATAGTATGGTGCAACACGCAACCTTTTTTGGTTCGTAGGCAACAATTCATATCTTAGGTCTATCCTATTATTACCAACCTTAAGGCAGAGTTCTTCATTAAGGTATGTAGAAACATGGAAAAAGTTTTGTTTCTTCATACACCTTTTTGTTTCTTGACTTTGTTGTCACATGTTTTCTATTTGTCTTCCACATGACCCTCGTGTGCTTCACATTTGTGACCCTCGAAGGTCATTCTCACAGTTGTGCTTGACGTGTTCGAAGATACGATGGATCACTTCATCTATCAACTCCTTAAAAGGTACGAACCCTAACCATGTTGATTCCAGTTTGTTGTTAGCCGAAAGCATGTGCTTATGTTGTTTAGTTTCAGTTAACATACTAATTGTTAGGGCAACTCCTGGTTTGTGAACATGGCCATTGAACACAAAATGTTGTAATTGAGTGATGAAAAAGGCAATTAAAACTTTGTAATAGGCTAACATATATAGTTGTAGTTGCTTATATGTGAATCTCAAATCGGCAACCTGTAACAATTTTGAGTGGCTTCTTCACTCGATCACATTTGTGTCTTTTTCACTTGTTGCATCAATGAGAATCACCATACAAAAACTACCAAAAAAAAACTTTATGTTCCATGGTCAAAATATAATGTTTGAAGCTAAATTTATATAATAAAAATTAAAAAAATAGTATTAATAACTAGCAGGTAAACCAAACCTGTAATATATAATTTTCATGTTGCTTTGCATGTTCTCAACATTAAAAGTCAGCAACTCATTCAATTCATTGCTAGATTTCTTCTCTGATGAAGCCAAATCAGAATGTATAACCATAGTTATCTGCCTAGTCTAATGTGTCTCTGTAAACAGAAACAAAATTGAATGATTTTAGGTAGAAATAATATAAACAAAATCATGCAATTGAATTCTTAATTCAATATCCAGAACCATTGTGTTGAAGTTAGCAACAACTGATTTCAAAGGGAAAGTTGGAGATGAACATGACTGACCATAAACTCTATGACTAGTAAGTGTTGACTAGTAGTAGAACTGAGTGGGAATTAGACTTTTTACTCTTGCTTCTTTGGCTTCTGCAGATACTTCATGTAATGCAGAACCTATGATCTCCATTGCCTTTTTACTCTTTTGTTCTTCATCCCTAGAATTCTCCAATTCACTGATAAGTTTGTTGTTTGTCTTCTAATAAGGCCTGCGCACTAGAAGCAACAACAGGGAGTAAAACAATCTTTGTTGTGCCATGTTTAGTTAAGTTAAGATTAGAGGGCAGAGGAGTGAGGATAGGTTTGGCATGATCCATCTTAGCCTTTTCAAGTACATGTTGAATGTATGTAGCCTGAGATAACAACAAAGAACCATTACTGAAATGTTTTACTTCAATACCGACAAAATAATCCAAATTACGTTGTTGTTTAAGGGCAAAGACAACATGTAGTTTGGTAATTAATTTTTTAATAAGAACAATACATGACCCTGTCATGGTAATATCATCAACATATATGAACAGATAAAGTCAGTCAAAAACAATTTTGAACACTACAAGTGATGGATCACACTTGGTATTTCCTAATTAAGCTTTGAATTTTCGTCATTTAGCTCTACAGTTTCATTTTTATGTACATGAGTGACTTGTTTTGAAGTTCCTGAATGACAATTTGAAGATGCTTTAATTTTATGACACTCTCCTCCACTTCAAATTTATCAGTTCCAGAACTTCCAACTACTTCACGTGCCTGTTCTTCGAAAACCTTTATTTAGCCCTGTAGTGTATGAGACATAAGTTCTTAAGCAGCGCCTTCCTTCTCTGATAAACGCCATTCAATGTTTCCTTTTAAAATATTTATTTTGACTTTCTCAAGAAGCCAATTTTCTCAAACTTTCTTCAAATTCATTCTTCAAAGATATAGATTGTTCCCCAACATATTTCAGGAATAGAACCAAGTCCATAGGCCAAGGATGACCATGACAAACCACAAATACCTTCCCCACATTATGCAACAATATTTCTGTCTTTCATAAACATTTCATTGCTTCCAATTACGATAGATAAAAAGCCAAAATATCACAGAATGGTGATTGTGAACCACATTCACCGGTGTGGGAGTTTCAAGTTGGGGAAATGAAACACAATCCTTTTTCCTCTCATTTCCATATAGTGCATTGAGTGACAAATAAGCTATCAGAATAGTTTTATTAAAACAAAAAAATAATGCAACCAATTTCATCTAGGGTTCAAACTTTCAGATCATATCTTATATTACTATTTTGAAATGAACATAATTAATTTTCCCTGAAACGAACACACAAGCCTCAAAGACAAGACTGAACACAGACAAGAACTTGAAAAATGAGGATGTTATAAACTCTGCACAATGCAGCCAAGCTTGTGGAGACTAAATAAACATATTTAACAAAAAAGACTTAATTTACCCTGTTTGAACCATGAATAAATTGAAGTAAGACGGAATGAGTAGGACACTGATGCATTTATTGTCAACCTTATGCTTGAAATCTGCTCCTCCTACACGTACACCATACCCAAATATTGTTGAATCTTGTTTGTTGTGAGCCGAAAGCATGTTCTTATGTTAATTTGTTGTTAAGGTTAACATGTTAATTGTTAGGGCAGTGCTTGAAAATGGAGAAGTAGTTCTTCTCATGAGGTTAACACTTCTTAAATTTTTATGTCATCATCTGACAAGTTCAAGAGGTAGTTCTTGCACGAGAACAATGTGTTCACAGTACTAAACTTAAGCATTCACTACTGAAAATGACAATTGCATCCTTGATGGGCACATATTCATTAGCAGCAAGGGTTACAGGTCCATTTTGAATTCATTGCTTAACACCTATTTTAGAAAAGTCATCAACTTGCTCCAAATATTCCATATAGAACAAGCTATGAGGATTCTCATTCACTACTTCCCGAAATCTCTAAAGAAAATTGCCCCCAAGCTTTTCGGTTGCCCTTTTTTTTTGGACTCGTCATGAGCTAAAGACAAACAACTTTAACCAATGGAGACAAAGTTCTATGTAGAACAACTTGAAGAGCTATAATAGAAGAAATTTCAATTGTTCAAATGTATAGTAAGTCGGTCATGTAGTGACAACATAACAAAGTCAGAAATACTAGTACTAAGTGGCAAAACATCCAGCCTTCGATATCTAGGTTAATTTGGCAGCGAGGTGCTCCTTAGAAATAGGAGTACCTCTAACCACTAAGTACTAACCTTTCAATAGAGCTTATGTTCCTAACATTCTGCACTGTTGGCCTCCATCATATAAGTTAAAGTTCCCACCCACCAAGCTTAGTGAGATTGAGGTCAGGTATTGTCAAAATTTATAGGAAACATTAGTTCAACCCCATAACTATGTAGATGCAGCACTCCACATAATATAGCAACTATGATGTTACTATACAGGCTAACCACGTTACAGGGTATATGATGGAATTATATTCCTTTTTGTTTTTAACCATACAACAATATATCATTTATATTTCTGAAAAAAATTCTTTGGTTGTAGGTAGTAGGTTGAGGCAAAAAGTTAGAAAGAAAATTCTTGTTTCACAAGCGTCCGACTTGACTTTGTTGTGTTTGGTTTGCCACTCCTCTGATCCCACTCGTACTACCTATTCACTGTATTTGTTTGGTATGTATTTCTTTCACTCCCACCACTGATAATTACGTTGTTATTGATATATCAAATTTGGTTTCTATAAGTAATTATGTGCATTGTGAGTGAACCTTAGTTTCCCGTTTGAGATTTTATACAACGATTAATACGGATAGTTTGCATTAATCGTTGTATGGAATCTTGAATTGTCCGTTTGGACAGTTTGAGAAGACTAATTTTTTATACTAGATTAATATGTGTATGTTACTTGTGTTTTCTAAAATTTGTTAAAATTTCGGTATACTTCATTTCACTTTATTCTCCGAGTGCATACTTGAATATGGTGGATGAAGTCATGGCACCGCTTTCATCTTGTGTACTTGGAGACATAGGCGAAATGCTGCCAAAATTTCAACAAATTTAGAAAAGACAATTAACATGTACTATTCAATCTAGTATAAAAACAAGTCTTCGTGAATGGGATAGGGCCACACCTTTATTGAAAAAAGTGAGGTTTACATGCATGTTACATATGTTGATAAAGTACTAGTATTACAGCAAAGGAAAATCATGGACTGAAGTTGGATGCAAGCATCACGCATTAGTGACGAGTATGAGAATGGAGTTGAACAATTCCTCCAATTTACTAAACTCAATGTACCATCTTTGCGGGGTAAATATTTTTGTCCTTGTGTGAAATGTGCAAATGGGAGACACCAGCCAATAAGTGAGATAAGATCACATCTTATATGTCACGGGATCATTCAAACTTACACTAAATGGATATGGCATGGGGAATTACCATACAAGCCACCATCAGTCGCTCACACTAAGCCTATGGATGTAGACATGGGAAATCGTATAGAAGAAATGATTCACGATCTAGGGCAAGATGGATTTCAACAAGCACATGCCCCTTTGTATGACAAAATAGAAAATGATTCGAAGATGCCTTTGTATCCTGGGTGCACAAGTTTCACAAGGTTGTTAGTAGTATTAGCTTTGGTGAACTTGAAGGCACGATTTGGGTGGAGTGACAAAAGCTTCACTAAATTGCTTCTTCTATTGAGAAAACTGTTTCCTGAAGATAACATGTTGCCAAAGAGTCATTATGAGGCCAAGAAGATCTTATGTCCAGTGGGAATGGAGTACCAGAAAATCCATGCATGTCCAAATGACTGCATTTTCTATAGAAATGATTTTGCTGAAATGCACAATTGCCCTACATGTGGTCTATCATGCTACAAGGCCAACAATGATGAATTCAGTCATGATGCAACCTCAAACAGCAGTCGACCAGCAAAGGTCTGTTGGTATCTTCCAATAATACCAAGGTTTAAGCGTTTGTTTGCTAATGGAGATGATGCAAAACACTTGAGGTGGCCTGTAGAAGGCAGAAAAAATGATAGATTGCTCTGACATCCAACTGATAGTCCCCAATGGAAAGAATTCGATCGTTTGTATCCTGATTTTGGGAATGAGCCAAGAAATATCAGGGTTGTTGTTCCTTCGGATGGAATGAATCCATTTGGTAATTTAAGCACGAATTACAGTTCATGGCATGTTTTGCTTATGATTTACAACCTCCCTCCTTGGTTGTGCATGAAGCGAAAATACATAATGCTTTGCATGATGATATCGGGTCCAAGACATCCAGGGAATGATATTGACGTCTATTTGGCTCCGTTAATTGAAGAGTTGACAACATTATGAGAAGACGGGGTTGATGTCTGGGATGGTAATCTGCAGCAGACGTTTAGGTTGTATGCAATGGTTTTATGTACCATAAATGACTATCCAACATATGGCAATTGAAGTGGTTATAGTGTGAAAGGCCATCACGCATGTCCTATATGTGAGAAAAATACTACATTCTTACAACTAAAACATGGCAAGAAGATAGTATACACAAGGCACCGAAGATTTTTGAACCAGTATCATCCATATCGACGATTGAAGAATGCTTTTAATGGATCTCAAGAAAATGAAAGTGCGCCAAAACCATTAGATGGCAAAGAAGTTTATGATCGCGTGAAGGACATCATAACTATCTTTGGAAAGACACAAAAGAAATCTGCAACTAAGACAAACATATGGAAGAAAAGGTCCATATTCTTTTATCTTCCATACTAGTTTGATCTTCATGTTAGACATTGTATAAACGTATGCATGTAGAGAAAACTGTTTGTGATAGTTTAATTGGCACCCTCCTTAACATTAAAGGCAAAACAAAGGATGGTTTGAAGTCTCGTTAGGACTTGGTCGAAATGGGTATACGAGAGCAGTTGCATCCAATCTCACAAGGTTCCCGAACGTATCTACCCCCAGCATGTCACACAATGTCAATAAACAAGAAGAGGAGTTTTTGTCATTGTTTGCTATGCTGAAAGTTCCATAAGGATACTCTTCAAATATCAAGAGCCTTGTGTCCGTCAAGGATTTGAAATTGGTTGGCTTGAAATCTCATGATTGCCATGTACTAATTCAACAACTATTACCTGTCACGATTCGGGGAATCTTGCCTAACAAAGTTTCGGTTGCCATAACACGTCTGTGCTTTGTTTTTAATGCTATATGTAGCAAAGTCATAGACCCAGCAACATTAGATGAATTAGAGAATGAGGTTGTTGTTGTCCTTTGTCAAATGGAAATGTATTTTCCTTCATCATTTTTCGACATAATGGTCCATTTAATTGTTCATCTAGTAAGGGAGATTCGAATGTGTGGTCCTGTTTTCTTACGGTGGATGTATCCAATTGAGCATTACATGAAAGTGTTAAAAGGGTATACAAAGAATCAACACCGACCAGAAGCTTTGATTGTCGAAAGGTATGTTGCTGAAGAGTGTATCGAGTTTTGCTCCCAGTACATTGAAGGTGGTAAAGCGGTAGGCCTTCCTGAAACTCGACATGGCCACACACCAAGCAGTGGTGACATTTTGGTAAGTTTCGTCATGCTGAAGTATATGGTTAAAAAGATTTAAATGTTTTAAATTATGCATATATTACTAAACAAATTTTCTTGTAGGCGAAATTTGATATCCCAGAAGCCCTTAATGCAAAGAAGAAGCTTATGTCTAGTGTCGCCAGTAGATGGAGGCAGTTTAAATCATCCCTCACCACAAAATTTGTGTATAGTAATTCTGAGGGGGAACAGTAAGAAGATCCTTCACTGAAATATGGCCTAGATCCACAAACATGGGAGGAATTTGTAGCAACCCGCAAAACCCCTAACTGTCAGGTTAGATGTTAATATTTTTTAATTTTAATACTCTCTTGTAATTATAAATGCAATTAAATTTTATTCATGCGACAACTATATGGTACTCCACAGGGAATTAGAAAGAAGATGCAAGAAATCCAAAAATTCAATGAGTGTTCGCATATACTTTCCCGTGGTGGATATGATTTGCTAGAAAAGAAGTTGTTAGACGAGAAAATAAAGAAAAGGCAAAATGATACAATGATGACCGAAGATCCACAACTAATTGAGGACCCCCCCCCATCTCCCATTAAAAGACACGTCAAGTAGAAGATGGCACACACTAAGTGATATGGGCAGATGACATCTCAGGTGGCACAAGAAATATCTGATAAAATTGTCAGTTGCTAGTTCAAATTTAATTACAATAATTTGAATTTTTGCTTAATTGTTTATTTGTGTTTGACTTAAAATTACTATTAATTTGATGTTGTCAACGATTATATGTAACTTCAACGATGTGAATTTTGTGCTTTGTGTAGGACTCATTGGAAGAACAAATGACACAAGGTTAGTTTGTCCCCCAAGGTCGTGACGACATACTTAACACGACCATAGGGAGACCAGATCATGGAGGTCGTGTTCGTGCAGCTGGGTCTGGGGTGATAATTACTCAATACTATGGGAGGAGATCACGTGCCTCCACTACGTCATCCATATCCATCTCCCAAGAACAGATGGCTAAGATAATAGGAAGCATTAGGGAACAAGTCAAGAATGAGATTAAAGAAGAAAAAAGGTGAAGTATAGAGATATAGAAAAAGAAGTTGAAGGACACCATTATTATTGAGATGTCACAAAAGGGATCACAGGTCGCACAACCTACTCACGTGGATATAAATTTGTTAGGTGCACGTGTGAGCACTAAGGAGAGCAATGCTGAAATTTGTGTGAACCGGTCTGGGGAAGAACAAGTTCCTGATGTCTCACCGACTATGGGGTTGTATTTTCAACGTCAAGATTCTACCTAGCTAGTGGCATTGGGAAAAATATATCATGGAGCCTCTACCATACATTGTTTGGCGTATGCAGATGATGTCGTAAGGGTTAGCATTGACAAAGTAATTGAAGGTGAAGCTGAAGTCCCATTCCCGACATCTGAAATTAAGTATGTCAGGCAGGCCCTTAACACATTCATTGCATGGCCAACACCTCTTGTAAAACTGGTATCATATGAGGTAGTATTGTAACATGTTTTGCAACTGAATACCTTTTTACATGTATATACAAATCTTTTTAACATTTATGTAATTCATATTTGTTTGCATCATAAAGGATTCAACCATTAGTCCAAAAAAAGTCGTTGAACCTGTTGATGGGGTCAAAGATGTTGTTGTGCATGACCTCTTGCGTGAGTTGATTAAGTGTCTGATTGACATTTATAACAACCCTGTTCAGTTTGTGTGGGATGGTAGTAAATTTGGGATTCCAAATGTAGAGTCAACCTTGTTCTTAACATATGTTGATGTCAACGAAATAACAACAGGGGACAAATGGTTGAACATAGCCATACTTCAGTTATGGACCATGTAAGTAAAATTCATTTGTGACTATTAAAGCCATATTGCATTGCCATATACTTGATGTTGAGTTATTTGACCAAATCTGCAAATTAGGTATATGGATGAGTGGAGTAATAGCTTGGGTCATAGATCGCTATATGGATTCCTTGAGCCTCAATCAATACACAATGTAAAGGATCGACGTGGGCAATGTGAAGAATATATTGGAAAATGGCTTAAGGAATCGCAATGACAAGTGTACTTAGGAGCTTATCTGAATCTGTAAGTAAAATATATATAGGCTATCATGCAACGAATTTTGTGTTCATTAAATGTATCTATTGTGTCAATTGCATGGCCCATTGGCAACTGATTGTTTTGTGTCCTACAAACTATCAAGTAGTCTGGTTTTGTTCAATGTGTAAAAGGCCTGATGTTCATATCAAAACTGCAATTAACAAGTTAAGTAATATATTTGAAGTCGTTCAACATTTTTTTGGATGGAAACATACATTGTCACCTTATATATGTGTAAATTATATTTAATCTTGCAATGCAGTGCATTTAAGGCATTAAAGACGACTCACGACGACAAACTTCCTCAAAGTACACCCCAGTGGATTGAAGTTAAGGTTAGTCCCAGTTGAAACCATGTTTGCAAATGAAATTGTTATTAAACCTGTTAATACAAACATTCAATTATTTTTCCCATTTCATGTAGAGTCACGTTCAACGAGAAGGCTACGAGTGTGGGTATTATGTGATGCACTGGATGTGGAACATAATTGGCGCAGGGTTGAAGACTGATTGGAGTCTAGTAAATTGTCTATTCCCATAACATTGACGGCAAATGCTCATATTTTATTTCTTTTTAATTGGAAATGATAAATTGTTTCTTTGTCGCAATGTGTAGTGGTTCGGTGATGCCACGCCACATGACACGAAAACGATGACAACATTACGTCAAAAATGGGCAAAATATTTTTTTAAAGTTAGAAACTCCCAATGTACAAAGCAGTAATTAGATGAGATGTGGACATCCACTTTGTGTTTTTCATGTATTTGTTTTAAGTTTTATAAACACTTTTGCTGCTCTAATGATTAATATTTGCCAATCAACTAATAAATCATTTCAAATTAGTAAATTTTACCTTCTGGTTTCATTTTTTATTTTAGCCAATATTCTCAAAGTTTCACATATTTGCTTAGTGGTGGAGAATATTGTCAATTTGAATATTTATACCTTTTAAGTTAGTATTGATATTGCTTTTAGAGTGTGAATATGATGATGAGTATCGAGTTAGCGGCCTTATGGTCAACAAAAGCTTCGAAGAAAACAAACAGTTGTATGGTTGGAGTTTTGTGTTGTGTAAGTGTGAAGATATCATTCCAAAGTAAAACTTGTTTTTTTACTTTAACTTGTTTGTATAGCTAGTTGACAAGTTCCAGATTAGCCTATGCTGAATAAAATGGATTTTATTTTGTTTTGCAGCTGGTCCCAACTCTTGGCAACTCTTCCTCTTCCAAATGTAAGAATAACCATACTTTGTCATTTTTTCAGTAGCTACTGCACAGCTGATGTTTCACCACATTCTACTATGCAATAATTAGTTTGCACGTGTACTATATAGTATTAGTATAATCCACTTGTTTAAACCACCTATGTTGCATATTCTGAATCCTATCATCTTGTGGCTTTGATGTCTAGAGCATTGGATGGTAAAAACTCATCATCACTGAACTTGAAGGAGACAGAGCTGAGGCTCAACCTCCCTGGTTGCGAGTCTCCAGAGAGAAAATCAGGTTCTGCACTATGTCTTCAATCTAACTTTTGTAAAGTATTTGACCCAAGTTTGATAGTTTAATAGTTGCTAGGGGGAACTTCTATATTACTTTACTAGTTATTAGGTTATTGTTTTCTGTCTTTTTCTTTTTCAACTCAAATTGCATATAGTTTAGAGGAGCTTATTGTTTTCCGTTGAGTGGCAGATATCATATTAAGTCAAAGTATAAATAGTTAATAAATTCCACCATATATGAGTTCTTGTTGAAGTCTGACTTCGACTTAATTAAGCAAAAGAATATGAATGAAATAGTTTTGTTGTGTTCATAGCCTATTGAAAATCAACAAATTAACCTCTGTGTCAAGAGAAAGTGTCTTCGGGGAGCCAAAGCGTATGTCTGATCTGGTTGGCACATTGTTTTGTACTTTTAATTTTACCTGAGAATGAACCTAAGGAGTGCATCTTGCTTGGAAATTCAAGATATATGACTTACAAATGTTTCCTGAAAGGAAAACAGGAGATGACCTGGGGTAACTGGTTTAGTCAATCTCATATAAGAGTCATTCATGTTTAAGACCGAAAAATTGTAGCAATATCTGAATGTTAGGGCTGGTCAAACTCCTCAATTGTTTTCTAGTAATTTGTTAATTATCAACACTTGTATTTCCAAAATTTAGTTTAGATTCCTTGAGTCAAAATTTCGATGTAAAGTTCATCATCAGAAGGTTATAATAGTATGATATATTACTTTCCAAATTATTATATCTGGCAATTCATCATAATAATGCAAAGTTGTAGAACAGTCTAGCTCATAAATTGTGACATAATGGTTGATGGGTATATACTATCCTTAACATTAAGGTGAATTTTGTTATGGAAATTTTCCTTTTAGATGTATTACTTAGAGTTTCTATGTTTTCATACATAATATGATTATGCTTTATAGTTAATTTAGGAGCATTGAGTTTCATATTGGAAATCTAGGTTCAATTCTTATTGGGTGGCTTTCATTTATTAATGATGGCCAAGAGAAATGCTCCTTCCAATTATGAGCTTCCACTCTCAAAATGCTTTGTACTAGGACTCTTTTTACTTTCATGAGAAAATTTTAGGTTGGATTGAATCTAGAGTTAGTATAAGATATGCTTGTCTTAATATACAGTTGTACTGAACTGAACTAATTTTTTTTTTGTTTTTTCCATTTGAGGATTCTTAATGTGCTTTTTATCCTCCTTTCAATTGTATATATATATTTCTGGTTTGGTGACTTTTCAGTTATTATTTGATACATGTCACTCTTGAATGTTATGTATTTGAATGTGTGCACAATTGTTATGCAGCGTAATTATCGCTTCTTCTTCATGTTTTTCTTCTCAACTACACTTCTTCATGTTTGACTTCTCAACTACACTCCATAGTGTTAATAATTTACACCTTCATATCAATGTGGTTTGTTGGTGGCCTGACTGCCTTTCATTTATATCTTATAAGTACAAATCAAGTAATCAGTCCTTTTTAAAATCTTTATATAGTAGTATAATTTAAAATTAAGTATCTATCCTACTAGACTTGCAACTTTATATTTGTGTCCATTACTGTTACAAACTACATATGAGAACTTCAGATACCGATATGATCGACCTGCCAACCCATATAACAAGGGAGTATTCAATAATTTCTTAGAGATATTCTGCACCAGCATTCCCCCATCAAAGAACATTTTTCAGGGCGAAGGTGCTGTTAGAATTTATGCAAATATCTTATTGTAGAATATCTTAGGTTATCCTCCAAATTTAGTTTCCTTCCTTATTTCCTTGTTATATCTTAGGATTGGTTACCATATTTTCTTTTAGTTTGTATCTCTACTTTGTTAGGATTATGATTGGTATAAATAAGTGTTAGTTTTTAAAATGTGATAACATTAATTCTTTGTAATATATTTCAGTTAATATCAGTTCGGTGTTTCATCTTTTATCTGTCTTCCTCACTCTATCTATAAACTCCTTAATTTCAACATGGTATTAGAGGATTCTTAATGGGTGATGTTCCTTGGGAGTAAGTTATTTCTCCTATTGTCATGATTATGATTATAATTTATAAATTTGATGATAATGCTGCTTTTCAATTATGATAGCTCTGGTTGAACTTGTTAAATCCTTTGTTGTTCACTTATTCACCACATGCTAGTATTTTAATTTGTATTTTAGGAATTTGTCTTAGGAATTATAATAACTTCACATAAAAAAATATAATAACTTGTTTTGTATGAAATTGTCTTAGGAATTTTTATTTTCTTAATCTGTTGTCATTAATATTTAAATGATAGATTAAATATAAATAATACATAAACCTCTTATTTTTATTTCATCTATCATTTAAATATTTATTTACTAAACAAATTTTACCATTAATATTAATTATAATCATGCTAATATATATTATTTTTAATTATTTATATTTTTTCTGATGGGATATCAACCAGAAAAAATATCAATAATTAAAAATAATATTTAATTCAAGGACGGTGCTTACTTCAGCACCGTATTTGAAAGTAAGCATTTTAAGACGGTGCTGATGTAAGCAGTGTCTTGGAAGGCTTACTTTCAACGACATTGTTGAGGTAAGCACCGTCTTAAAAAGTTTGTTTTCTAAGACGTTAGGTAAGCACCGTCTTAGAATGCTTACTTTTAAAAACGGTGTTAATGTAAACACCGTTTTTGAAAGTAAGCATTCTAAGACGAGTAACGTTTTTTAAAGTAATTCTTTTAAGATGGTGCTTACATCAGTATCGTCTTAGAATACTTACTTTCAAAGACGGTGCTTACCTCAACATTATCTTTGGAAGTTGCAAACTTTCTAAGACGGTGTTTTGGACCTGTCGTTGAAATTTTTGAGCTTCGACGACGTCAGATTCTACAACGGTCCAAAACCATGGTTGTATTTTCTATTCGACCGTCTTAGAAAAACTTTTTTACAGTAGTGTAGGACTTGAAAACTGATTGCTCTTGAGTTCTCACATCAAATTTTATGGATAATTTATATTTGTTTATGATATAAATATTTGTTCCTATAATTTATATATTAATTGTTATTCATTTAATCATAAGACAAATAACTTTTTACATTTTTATGATAATTAATTATAATTATAAAATTTAGATATTATAATTGATCAGTGCACAAGCAAAGATAATAATAATAATAATAATAGTTATTATTATTTCAAAAAAAAAATGTGCACCAAGTGTTTAATTAAGATTCCAAAGAGGCTTTGGACCTTTTATATTTCAGAAATAAATAATCTTAAGAAGGAGTTGAGGGACTTTCCATTAAATTTCTGGAAATGCCTTTGATGCCGAGCAAGCTATCTATTAACTAGCTTGTTGATCTAATAATTACGAGCTAATAAACTATCATGTGTTTATGTGTTCATAGCCAACAAATTTAGTACCACAATAATTCTTATTTGAGGGAAGCCCCTGCACATACATTTAAGCAATTGTCTTCGGTTTGAAACAAATACCGAGAATTAGATGGCATTTGATAACCTAATCAACTAAAGTGAACATTGAAACAAAAGAAAATCCTTAGGGCCTTTAAATAATCAAAGCTGGGCAGAAAATTAAGTAAGATAGTTAGATGGGATTGGTTGACTTCACACAAAGTAAAGACAATCTCGTTAGCAAAGTGAAAAAGTAGCTGAAAAAGTAGGGGGACCAATTATTTTAGTTTCAGAAACTATTTATATATTTCATGTGAAAGATATACACGTACGTGAAGCAGCCACAACCCTAAAACTCGTGAAGCACAGCAACTCGTGGGATACAGCAGTGCTAAAACTTGCGGCATATTGTATCTACCTTTTGGGATAATAGAAATTGTACTACATACAACAAAATATACAACTGAGAAAAGAAAGAGAGAAATTAAAGGAAGATAATTTTAAATTTAAAATATAATAAATGATAGGATAGAAGAGAGATAGAAATAAAATATAATATTGTACATGTATCACTTCTCATATTTTAAAGATTTAAATGTATTTTTAGTTCTTGTAATTTAGAATTTTTTCTTTGTTTTTGAAATTTTTTTATTTGTTTTAATCCTTACAAATAATATTTTTTTATTTTTCATTCTTTAAGTAGTTTAAGTGGTTAAATAGCATTTTTTAGAGAAAAAAAAATGTAATTAAGTCAGCATATATCTTAGACAAATGCTACATTCACTCCATTTTTTTCTAAGTACACTCCCTTTTGTTTTTGTTTTAAATTTTTACTATGATAAGTACTCTTTATACCCAAAATACTCTTATATCATTATTCTGAGGAAAAGTTTATGTAATATTGTTTTACATTTTGTATTCTAGAAAGTTATGTCCGGGATACAAAATCTAAAATAGAGTTCTGGAACCTAGTTTTCAAAGAACATAATTTTAGATTTTGTATTTTGGAAAGTATTTTTAGGAATTTAAACACATTTCAAAAATCACTTTATCGAATTTACTTTTTATTTTTCTTTCATTCACAGTTTTATTTCTTTTAATTATGCAAAAAAAAAAAGGAGTTCAATACATATTGTGTTTGAGAGCTTGATGATGAAAAAACACTAATGTAGATAAAGAGACCAAATAAGCAAGGACAACCAGAGCAATATATTGAATGAAAGGTTATAAAAGGGGTGAAAGAGATAAACAATTCTAATGAAAGAGAGGGAGAGTGTTTGTTGCCTTGGATGGAGTGTATTATCGTGGACAAGGGAGTGTGCTGTGAGGGAAAAAATAAAGTTTGAAAAGAAGGTCATTTAAGTCATAATTAAATTACAATAAGCAAGGAAAGTGTACTTAGAAAAAAAATGGAAAAGAATTTGCCAACAAAAATTGCACCATCTTATGCTTAGCGACCAAAAGTGCAATTAAGCCCAATATTTTTTTAAGACTAAAATGCAATTTTAATCTCTCTATTATACTCAATCTATAATTTTGACATCCTATAAAAATAATAATGACATCTAATCCTTTATTTTCAAAATCAAGCATTTTAATTCAACCTTAATTTTTAGGACAGTAGTTGTTAATAAAAAAACATTGATCACTAAGTCACTGATGTGACTTTTGACATTGTAATAAAAGTTTTTGATAATTTATTTATTTATTTAGATTTCGAGTCAATGAAAAGATAATATAAATGCTTCAAATACTAACTGACTTCACTTAACAGAAAGTGATCATCAAGTCATTATAAAATAAATATTTATATAAATTTAATTAAGGCTATATTTAACAAATCATTTTAGTTAATTTCTAATTTATTTTATTAATCAAAAGTTTGTTTATTGGTTCGATATATATATTTTTTAGTATCTTTTAATATTTTTTAAAACACTACTTAAAATAAAAATTTTTAGATAAGATATTATTGTATTACTTTAACCATTGTACTATTAATTTTCATATATTTTTTTTATTACACTATTTATTTTAACAAATATACTATTCATAATACTTGATATATTATTTACTTCACAAAATTGACAATCATAAATCTTAGATTTATTTTATTTTCCTATTATTATCTAATACTATATTTGACGATTTATTTTGACTATTACGCTAATTAATATAATAAAAGTATATTGTCTATTTAAAGTGTATTTTTTTACATCATTTTAAAGATTAAAAATATTTTAATATATAATATAAGATTAAGAGTAGAATACTCAATATGAAAAAAAATCTAATAATTGAAACTAAAAATATAATAAAAATAATTTATTTATAAATAAAAATTACAAAAGTTTAAAATATACATTAAAAAATTAAAATTATAGCACCTCAAAATATAATTTATCCATAAAATAATATTAAAAATATATAAATATGTTCATTTATGTTATTTTATATTTTTTAATTACTTTAACAATTAATTTTATCGAACATATAGTAAGTTAATTTAAAAGTTTTCAAGTATCAACTAATTTTCCGTCTTCTAACTATTTTAACTAATTTTCTCACACATAACCCAAATAACATCAGGGGGAAAATGTGACAGTCCCTGCATCTCCACATGTACCATACTAGTTCTTATATGATAAGTTGAGGTTGAAGGATGTGGTAGTGTTACTATTGTAGATGTTGTAGCCGTGAAAACCATACCTCATGCGTGGAATACTTTTTTCAGGATTTCTTTGTTGCAACTAGTTTAAAATGAGTGCAGAAGACGCGCATCAGAATCAGAATTGGATATCAAGGAAGGAACTCTGAGCTCAGTTGGTTTTTTTTATCTTAACACTATTATTAGAGGAAAAGAATCCTGACTGATCTGAAATTCAATCCAAAGATAAATAAAGTTTGACTAAAAATTATTTTTTACTAAGAATCGAACTCAATTAATATCTAAACAATTCAAACTTAATTTCAATTTAGCTAAGTTGGTGGGTGAGTTATTATAAACCACTTGTTACATATCTTTAATTCTCATGAATAAAAAAATGAAAATGGATTAACAATGGAAAAATTAATAATATATTTCATATTATTTTAAGTTTTGGGGAAGAATCATTAATAATTACTAACCATTTGTTGTTGCACCTCAATGAATCCAACCTATTGCATTTATGTTTTTGAAAAAAGTCGCCGTTTTTAGAACAGCATAGACCTTCAATTAAAGAGCACTAAAGCAACCTCCTAAACCAGTAAGATGTGTATCAAATCCCGTGAAAAAGGTTCATTATATAAAGACTTGAGTCCTAGCAAGTCCTCCATCCACGTCTTAAAACTAACTAGCTAGCTAGTCTCAGTTCAGTTAGCACACCAACACCACATCCATAGGTTCATTTCAATATGGCAATCTTGTCAAGTTTTGCTCCTTTGACCATTCTTAGTTTAGTCTTGTTAGTGGTTGGAATCATTGTGTCTGGGGTTGAAGCTAGGCCAAGAGCATTCTTTGTGTTTGGAGATTCACTTGTTGACAATGGAAATAACAATTACTTGGCCACCACGGCACGTGCCGATGCTCCTCCTTATGGGATTGATTACCCTCCAACTCATAGACCAACTGGTCGTTTCTCCAATGGCTACAACATTCCTGATCTTATCAGTTAAGTTCACATATCTCTTCCCACATTTTAAAACTTTTTTTAGCTTCAACATTCATCTTTTAAGCTTCATTTTCCATCATGCATATTTGAAGTTTTGAACCCTTTTTGGTCATGTAGCTTTTCCTATAATAATTAACTTAACACAGACACATAAAGTTTATGTCTAACTAGTTGGGTTGTTTTCAGGTCAGAGACTTGGTGCAGAGTCAACATTGCCATACTTGAGTCCAGAATTAAGAGGAGATAAGCTACTAGTTGGTGCCAATTTCGCTTCAGCTGGAATTGGAATCCTTAATGACACTGGAGTTCAGTTTGTAAGTTCATTACTGGCTACTTGATAGTTACCTTTTCCCATTATATCTACTATGTGTTATGCCCATAACCTTGAGCACCAGAATATATAAACATAACCCAACATAAATTCTAAAATAATAATAAAATGGTAAAATTTAAGGAGTGCACTTAAAAAATGATTGTGTAACTTTTGCAGGTAAACGTGATCAGAATGTATAGACAGCTAGAATATTTTAAGGAGTATCAAAACCGAGTGAGTGCTATAATTGGAGCTTCAGAGGCTAAGAATTTGGTGAAACAAGCACTAGTGCTCATCACTGTAGGAGGCAATGATTTTGTAAACAACTACTTCTTAGTGCCCAATTCAGCAAGGTCCCAACAGTACCCACTACCTGCATATGTCAAGTATCTCATCTCTGAGTACCAAAAGCTTTTGCAGGTAACACCCTTTTGATTAATCAAAAGGATTAACAGTTAATGTCCTCTAATCTCTAATATGATACGTATATATATATATATATATATATATATATATATATATATGTTGCAGAGGCTATATGATTTGGGAGCACGCAGAGTTCTTGTGACAGGCACAGGACCCTTGGGTTGTGTTCCATCAGAATTGGCCCAACGTGGTAGAAATGGACAATGTGCTCCTGAACTACAACAAGCTGCAGCACTCTTCAACCCACAACTCGAACAAATGTTACTTCAACTCAACCGCAAAATTGCAACTGACGTTTTCATTGCTGCAAACACTGGAAAAGCTCACAACGACTTCGTTACTAACCCCCAACAATTTGGTACTACACACTACTAATAACTAACTAATCTTCATGTAGGACTAGTGCAATCATATAGAAACAAGTACTAACATTTGTGTTATTGTTGCTTTCTGTAGGATTTGTTACATCACAAGTAGCTTGTTGTGGGCAAGGACCTTACAATGGTATTGGGCTATGCACAGCACTCTCCAACCTTTGCTCCAACAGAGACCAATATGCATTTTGGGATGCATTCCATCCATCTGAAAAGGCCAATAGGCTTATTGTGGAGGAAATTATGTCAGGTTCTAAAGCCTACATGAACCCAATGAACCTTAGCACCATCCTAGCTTTGGACTCAAACACATGAAGATAACACAAATCTAATATATCCTAGCACTTGTATTGGCCTTCCATGCTAGTTCAAGACATCTCTCTTTCTACATTTTTAGTATTGTAATTGTGGTTATTGTATTCCTCTATATAAGTGAGAAAGAAAAAACTTTCATTTACCAAAAATAACAATGGAGGATACTGTAACATTCATTCCAAAAGCCACATGTTACTTGGTCGCTTTCTCTCTTTTACTTGAGCGCATCCTTGACGATTATATGGAAATAATCCCTCCAGATTCAAATATAAGTAAAAATAATTAATTTTGTACTAATTAAGAAAGTCACTTAACATAATTTAATTGTAATAATCTCAATTAAAAAATCTTATTTTCCTAAACTTTCCTTTATGTAATCTTCATATCATGAAAAAAAAAAAGTCATTAAAAATAGAATCGCAATTAAATGAAGGATGTTTTAAGAATAGTATCATTAAATATGATAAATTAATTAGATTTTCTCATATTTACATCATACAAGGTAATTGTTGCTTATATTAGAATTCATAGAAATAAACCTTCAAGCTTGTCTTAAGAAGATAGTTGTGCATCATTAACTATGAAACATGAACACCTTTTTTATTTGAAGTGTCATTGTGGTAAACGCATTTTAACCATTAACAACTTCGTGACACTTATATCTAACATGAATCAGACGCTTTTCATCAAGTGTCCAATTTAAAAATAGTTTTTGTCAACTAGAACGCTTAAGTTAGTACCTCTATAAAATTCCAGAGCCGACGCTTCCACATGGATAAACACAAATTGATATTATTAAAAAGTATAATTTTTTAATTTGAAGAAAAGTTACCTTAAAATATAATATAAAATATTAAAAATCATGTCTCTCTCAATTTTTGCGAGACTCGTTAGTTGTTATCATTGAAAAACATAAAGGTTGGTTTAAGAAGATCAATAAGCTTTTCTCAAAAGATATAACTTTATTTTCTTATTTTGGAATTTATTTTATAAAGAGACTAATAAGCTTTTTTTTTGTTGTAAAACATTGTTTTTTGATAATTTTGTGAGACTTGTTATTATAAGTAAATGATGAATATATATGCAATGTTTTGTTGTCCTATAATTTAAAGAATGTCATAGCGTTTGTGTTATGTCTAGTATCCGTGTTAAAGTGCATGCTTGACAGATTGGTATACTACTCTAATGCGATGATTTCCTTGCACTAGGATTTTTTTATAAGATAAAGTGGTTATCTTATTTATGATAAGGCTATTATTTTCTAGCATGATAGTAGGAGCAATTGAATAAACTCCTAGTTGTTACGGTCATTACCGTTAATATTGTTGGAGTCTTCCTTGGGCCTTTCAAATCTAGATTGTGTGTTTGTTCTTAGATAAGGTTATGAGTGTTGCTAGGTGCACCCCGCATTATTGCTGGTGCACCCAGCATTCTAAGAAAATGACAAAATTGTTCTTGCTTGGTTTTCCTCTTCCGAATCAACTTGATCCGTAACTTCCGGATCAACTTAATCCGGAAGTCTCTTACGGATCAAGTTGATCCGGAAGAGACTTCCGGATCAACTTGATCCGGAAGAGGAAAAATAAAAATTTTGTTAATTATACAAGATATTTAAATATATTTATTTCATTAATTATAATATAATTAAATATAATTATTTATTTTATTAATTATAATATATTTATAAATATTAATTTATTATAAATAATTAATGCTAATCAATCATAATCATAATTCATGCTAATCAATCATAATTCCCTAAAAGAGGATATAAATAATTTCAGAGTTAGCAATCATAATGCAGTTTTTGAAATTGCTAACTCTGAAATTATTTATATCCTCTTTTAGGGAATTATGATTGATTAGCATGAATTATGATTATGATTGATTAGCATTAATTATTTATAATAAATTAATATTTATAAATATATTATAATTAATAAAATAAATAAATATATTTAATTGTATTATAATTAATGAAATAAATATCTTTAAATATCTTGTATAATTAACAAAATTTGTATTTTTCCTCTTACGGATCAAGTTGATCCGGAAGAGACTTCTAGATCAACTTGATCCTGAAGAGGAAAACCAAGCAAGGGTAATTTTGTCATTTTTTTAGAATGCTGGGTGCACCAGCAATAATGCTGGGTGACCCTAGCAACACTCTAAGGTTATTGGGCCTTCTTAAGCCTAGGTTGGGCCATGCCTAAAATAGGGTAGGGCATGCTAGGTGCACCCAGCAACATTGCTGGTGCACCCAACAATTAGGTGAATGGGCAAAATTGTCCTTGTACCAAAGTTTAAAAATAAAACTAATTTTAAAAAAAAATAATTCTTTCTTCCGAGAGAAGGTTCTTCTGGAAGAACAATTTGTTCTATCAGAAGAACTTTCTTCCGGAAGAAGAAATTATTTTTTTTTAATACAAGGGCAATTTTGCCCATTCACCTAATTGCTGGGTGCACCAGCAATGTTGCTGGGTTCACCTAGCATGTCCCAAATAGGGTTGTTGTTTCTTGCACTTCCAAGTTGCTTCGTGCACCTCTTTCTTTAGAATAACCAGTCCAGAACGTAAACTTACACTCCAGAATGATTAAAGATTTTGGCTTCCGGAATGACCAACCTGGTAGGTAAAAAAATATTCTGGAAAGGATGCAGGAAGCAACAAACCCTAAAATAGTAGCCTCTCAAGTCGATAGCTCACGGTAATGTGGGGTGCTACTAACTTGCTAAAGTGTGCCTAACTTTGGTCACAGGTCGGATTAGATCCTAAAGTGCAATATGCCAAAGTTGGTTGCTCATGGTAGCATGGAGTTTGACTTGTTAATGTCTCTCCGACATCTAATATGGTTATTCAAGACTTGGTGCAAGGTGTTACCCTGAAGAGATGGTTTCTGTTGAATGATGCTTAATTTTCCTCTTTTCTAAACTTATATTGAATGATGTTATTGGTTTCTGTTGATTAATTTTATTCTTGCTAGACTTTTCTTTAGTCTTGTTCAGGCTATTTTCCTATGCTTGTGTATGGCCTTGGTGGCTATTTACATGAGCCCACTTACTAATTTCTCCTTATGCATTGTCAGTAGGGTCGGATTTACTCGAGCCTTGATTTCATTTGAGCTTTGGAATTTATTGTACTACTAAAAATAGTTTAACTGCAAAATTAATTAAGAGAAGAAGCTATAACCAATTTAAGTGTTTGGTCCATGGTCAAATCGGTCAAACCGTTTGCTTCAATCTAATTTTGGCAACAGATTGATGTAACAAACGAACAATGTAGGCCTTGCATTTACCTAAAAACAACAAAAGTATTCCAGATATTATGTTATTACCTGCTCGTAAAAGGTTCGAGTTTGACATGTGATTTACAAAAATAGGTCCATTTAGTTGTCCATTTGTGTACATAAAATAAAATTGGAAAGAGAAAAAATAAATATTTAAATGTACATAACTCCATATGTAAGCCAATTAACTTTATCATTCCTAGATCAAACAAATTGGAGAAAGAAATGGTAAAACCAAAATGCTCCAAGCCGCTTCTTTTGATGAGTAAGAGTGACCAGTAAAACTCGCTTTATTAGATTATATTATAAGATGATTTCTTCTTGCACACGGACATTAAGAGTCTTATTGGGAAGAACAATGCAGTTAAACACTACTACTTCATCTTCAACCGTTACAGCTTCACCTAAATGATTATTATTACAAAGGAAAAAAAAAAGCAAAAGGTCACTACTGACAAATGGTGTTTAACAGAACATCAAATTTGAGAACCAGCAATATGAAATAAACTAAAGAATAAACTTAGATATAGTTTTTCAAGTACTTTTGGAGTTTTGGTATTGTTTTCCAATCAAAATTAGAGTTTCCCTTTGATAATTTGCCTAATAAGTTTCCATAAAGGTTTACTTAGATTATTGAGATAAAACTCCAATTTTAAATGGAGAACATTATCAAAAGCATCTAACCAACTGTATTTAAGTTCTCTCCATGAACAAAAGGCAAATAAGCAGGCAGGAATATGTACCTAAGATGGTTGTGCCAAGTTTTGAATCATAGTTACCATCAGCCTGAACCATTCAATTCATATTAGTGAGCCATAGTAAGCTAGAGAGGTTGTAATTACAATGCAGGGTGAATTGAACAAGTTTTCCATCAATTAAAATTCCAAATGTCTCAAACATATTGATGCCTGAAACTTTTCCTCTTGTTTAAAATTTTTCTATATTTTTGTTTGATGTTCTTTAGCATTTGCACTAGTTTTATAAAAAATGCACTGAACTTGCCTGCACATGTGACCATCTTCCAAGTGATGACTTCCATCCAATAATTGAGTTTGTGACAAAAGCATTTTCCTGTCACAAGAACAAAAACATTTGTTAATACATTGTAAATAGATTTAAATATGTCTCTGGTCCATTTTTTCAATTTTGGTCCCTGTAAGTTTTTTATTCATTTTTAGTCCATTTAAGTTTGCATTTTTTCAATTTTGGTTATTGTAAGTTTTTTTTGTTCATTTTTAATCCTTGTGACTTTGAGCCTTTTCAATTTTAGTCCCTTTAATATTTCAATTTTTTAATTTTTAGTTCCCACAAGTTCATGGTTACAAGGACCAAAATTTGAAAAATGTAAACTTAAAAGGACTAAAAATGGGCAAAATATCTTATAGGGACCAAATATTAAAAAAGCACAAACTTACAGAAACTAAAATTGAAAAAACACGAACTAACATGGACTAAAAACATATTTATGCCTTGTAACTATTACACATGTAGGCTTCTGGTTCCTTACCTTAATTTCAACATCATCCAAGATGATACAACTGCTTAACCTGACACCAGCACCTACACGAACATTTGCTGAGATAGAAACATTGGGACCAAGCTGTTCAAGAAAGAAAAGAAAAACTTATTTTATATTTGATTCAAATTTCAAAGTATTGGTTAGGATCCAATTGAAAGGTATGGGAGTCCCACATGAAGTATTGGAATTCTAGTGTGAGGTTTATAAGGCTTTGGTTCTTGAACTACAACAGCTAGCTTTTGTAGTGGTGTTCTCCTAAGGTTCTTATCAGTATACATGTCCATATAAACAAAAATTTTGATTTTCTCCACAATTTTGTTTTCATTTTACTTTCAGCCAACATTTATAATTGCAATAATACAATATGCACTGTTCATTCAGTCTTTGGATTTAAAGTCAGATTAAAAATCTTCCCACCATCATTTGTCTGCAAAATAGTCTGCTCTAACAAATTAGTTCCTAAACTTGTATAACGGAAACAATGCACCCATAAAAAAAAGTATTTGAAAATATTGTATAAATTCTAGTCAAGTTTTTTTCCTTTTAGAGAAAATCTATGCTATCTATGTCTTCAGCACTTCAGCAGGTAATTACCGTTGAGGCTTTAGTAGTTTACAGCAGAAAATGCATCAAGATACTAGTGCCAATTTAACTTTTGTTTAAAAAAGTATTTACAATCTTGTGAAAGCTACGGAACTACCTTTGCAGATGGATGAACTTTGGCAGATGGATGAATATATACATCACCAACAATGGTAGCTTTCTTTTTACCATCTCCACTCGCCAAAAGATCAAGTGAAGTATATCGGAATTGAGCAAGATACAATTCTGAGCATTTCAATGACATTCTGTTCATGTCAAGTGTATACTATCAGTTAAACCTAATAATGATCCAATATTAAAGCTTAAGGCAGTATTAAGATAGTAAGCAACCCTACCCTGGAGTTTTAATTTGCTCCCAGAAATCCGTTGTCTCATATGTATACAGTTGCTTCTTTCCAGCTAGAGGTGATAATATATCTTGATCCAGTCTTACAAAATCAACGGGAATAGTCCTGAAGGGAAAATGTCTTCATGAGCCTTTGAAGATATTGCAGTTTTCAAAGGAGAAAAAATGTGCAATGAAAAGGATGAATCCTTTGGAACCAATGTGATATGTCTCAATATTCATTGAAATAGAGGAATGAAAAGCAATGAGGGTTAGTCATTTGTATTGCAGAGCAAGATTATTTAATCCCTAAAATAGAAAATTGTAGTCAAGTGTAGAGACTCTCTCACATTTGACTCGCATTCAAACCAATATTCATGCATGCCATTAATAGTCTTGAATTCTTTTTTAAAATAATAATAAAATAGTGGTATTTAATCAACCTTGTGGCAGATTGGAATGTTTCAAAGTTGGAGACACGGCGTAGATTAGCTGCAAGGGTGTCAATAAAATCAAGTCAATTTCCAATGGTACATCAAATATAATGTAGCTAAGTTTAAAAAAACAATCATTTGACTACTTCAGTATGCAGAGAGCCTTTTCATCATATTAAAATATGAAGCATCCCATATTTTATTTTAAGTAATAAATTAAAAGCAGAATAATAAAGGACAAGAGCAAAATAGATTAAAATATGTATTTCAGTATTTGATCCTTATGAGTCACATAATTTCAATTTATATATCTATAGGGGGGGAAAATTAATTTAGTCCCTAGAAGTGCAAAAGTTTTCAAAATAGTTTCCAACATTTGGATAAGCTTATCACAATGCCATCCTCCCCTTGTTGCTAATAGTTGTTGGTGTTGTAGTTACGCATCATTAAAATATATATTGGTCTCTATGTGACAAGAAAATTTAATTTAATCCATGATACATTGTTTTTTTATCTAGTTCTTAGTCATGCAAAAGTGTTCAAAACTCAAACTTAGTTCTTAAAATGAAAAGTGTATCCAAGATCTAGGACTTTTCCATCTAACACTTGGTATGAAATACAACCCTAAATCACTGCAAATTACAATTCCCTATAAAAAAAGTAAAAAAAACAATTATTTGCAGCAAAAAATTATAGGTCTGCTAATGACATAAGTTGGTCTATATACCACCATATTTGTGTATGTGGTTTGTTCATTTTCTAGTGCATCCCCACCCATTGGAGAACAAACATCAATTTTCGCAACTTTTGGTAACATGCCTGTATCAATGGGATCTCTCACATTGGTTAGAAGTGTGTTACCTAACAACTAAGTTGGATCTGTTTCATCTAATTCTCTCCTTAGCTTTATAGATTTGCCAGGTCTTTTTTATGTAGTTTGGGATAAGATCCCCACATCATTACTCTAAAATCCTCTTCTACCTTAATGATACATAAAAAATACTAAACCTTGGCTGAAGTATATGAGCAAGTTTATCCAACTCCAACTTAAATATTATGTTTCAGGGAATCAATTCATGTAAAACACAAATTAAATCTAAAGGTTGAAGCAAAGTTAAATCTTATGTTTCAGGGAATCAATTCATGTAACACAAGCCTTTTGTTATCTGAGCTTTTTCAAATGTGATTGAAAGAGACCAACCTCTGCCTTCTTGATTAATATACACATCGTGGATGGCAGTAAAAATATCAGGGGTGAAAACATAGACACCGCAGTTTATCAAATCACTGACCTGCATATTATACAATGTTTAATTTTTCTTAGGTGTAGTCAGAAGCAAAATATATAGCAAATACCAGTCAAGATCCAACATCGGATTGCACTTTTTTCTTAGTAGAAAAAATGAAGTGAAATAAACCAAATTAAATACTCACAAATGTCTCAGGTTTCTCAGTATAATGCAGCAACTCATTAGTGGTTGGATCAGAAACCAACTCCCCAAACTGGTTAGCAGATTCAGCTGAAACCTACACAAGATATCCACAATCCAAGAAGGAGAATGAAATAGGTGAGATGTTTTCAATTTTTTCTACAGTAAATGCTACCCCCTTATATACACATATTTTCCTATGAGCCAACCTTGATTACCAACATTGTCCCCATCCCGCCATATCTTTTATGGGCATCTGCAAAAGGAAACAAGTAATATTTCAGTAGTGTCCCTGCCATACGTCTGAAGAACTACCACAATTTAACAGCAAATACTTACCAAGCATTGATGGTAGTGGAAAGCTGCAGCAAACATCACAATTTAACAGAAAGATATGTGACTGCAATCAAAATATAGCCAATCTGTTAGAATTTATTCGTTATTCATTCCCAAGTTAATTCACAATATAAGATAAAATGGTAAAAACAGTGACAAGAAGTGTTTCTAACCGGGCAGTCTTCCATGATAATATCTCTAAAGTAGTAAAGGCCGCCTGCTGAACCATGCGGTTTATCCTCCTTCAAATATCTAGATTGATACCAGTAACACACCATGATCAGGTCCAGCATTTTACAGAGCTTAACATACTTTCTCTTATTAAAGTTGCATACTAATGCACTAGTCACCTTACTGGTAATTTCAGCTCATTTGAGATTGAAGAGACATATAGAGCAAATTCTCGCTCCTCATAGAATCCAAGAAGAAATATTTGAGCCAAATTGGGTATCTGAAGAAGACAAAAACTAGTAAGTAAAAACACTCCACACCTTTTAAGTAACATATCAGGTCTCCTCTCCTTTTAATCAGTTTTTAAGCTGAGATTCAATTTGTGTTTTAGACTAATGAAGACTGTATGTATTTACACACAAAAACACACACAAGTATGCAAGTCGACAATCAACATTAAAATTGAAGCAAACCTTTTTACAAGCAGAAATAGGATGGTGAACCATTGGCTGGCCAGCCAAAGGGAAAAGCGGTTTGGGAATATTGAAGGAAAGAGGTCGAAATCTGGTCCCTGCAGACACAATTGAACAAAGCCATTAGAAAAAAACTACAGAACCCCAAAATCTCAAATGGGAAATAGACTCTACCTTTGATTTAAAAAAAACATATATTTCAAATACCTTTTGTGGGTCCACCCACCATGATCACAGCGACCACCTTCTCTGAATTTTCCATAGCCAAAGCACAGATCTTTAAACTCAAAAAGCAAATTTGTGAGTGATGAGGACAACACGGGTAGATTGAATTATGGGATTTGAGATACTGTTTAGCTTTGCTAAGGTTGAGTTTTGGGTCTCTTTTTCAGTATTATGTGTGTTGTGTTGTGTTGTGCCATGTGACTCTAACTTAACAATTTTCCACAGTTTGGACTAACAGTCAGACCAGATCCAAAGCATATGCCAGTACCATAAACTAAGAATACAATTGAAATTCATGTTTGATTTAGTTGACGCTTCCCGTGCCATGTTTAAAAAACATTGCATGGTGGATCAAAGGTTAAACTGTTGGGTCACTAATATATTTCCACAAGCTCGTTCTTAAAGTTCAAATCCATTGACATCCATCCATGAGGTTTTCAAAAATCAAATCAAACAAGTTCTAAAAAAAATAACAAACACATAATTTCCAATATGATCAAGACTTCACATTGCCTCAACTCTCAACTATGTCAAATTTCTTGAATCGGCAAAATAAGGGGACGGTAAGCAATCAATCTTGAATCTACCGCAACTATATCAAAGCTTAATGGAAAATTTTAAAACTGAACCAATGAGATTACCAATTTCAGAATCACAAAAACACAAAAAACAGAACAGAGGTCAAAACTCGATACCTGCTACGAAGACTTGGTAGCTGGTGGTTGCCGCGTGCGACTGCGACGGCCTACTGCTCTGGTGCAGTGGTGCGCCGACGCTGGTTGTCGGTGGCGAGGTGCGACGCCGGCAGACGGGGGTGGTTCGAAGGCTCGGTGGAGGGTGGTTAACTACAAAGTGCTGTGCGTTTAGGTTTTGTGTTTTCAGACTTGAGTTGAGAGTAGACCAGGACGAAGACTAAACTTGTTGCGCACGTGCGAGAGTTTCCGAGAATAAATGGGAGAATGATGTGATCTTATGTTTTTGAATATTTGTGTATACACAAATAGAGTAATATATATTATTATACCATTTTATATATATATATATATATATAAGTGAAAAAAAATTATATTAACACATCTTAAATTTTTTTATGCAATTTATATACATGTAGAGATACTTATATAATTATATTAGTCTCAACAAATAACAACTTGTTATTATTACTTTTAATGTGTTCAACAAACCCCATTGAGTATATATATATATAAATTGAATTTTTTATATTTAGTCTAAATCAAATTCATTCGAATCATATTAGGCTAGTTTATTTTTTATAGAAAAATACTTATTACAGACAAATATTTATTTATTTAATGTCTAATTCTTTTCATAATTATTGCTATATATCTCATTAATTTCTTTACTCAAAATATGAAAAAAAATTATAAAATAAACATTATCAAATTAAGATACTTACTAATAACATCTAATGTCATAAGAAGAATAAAATAAATAAAGCGAAAAAGGACAATAATTCAATAGCAAATTTGGGGTTAATGGTATTTTTTGGAAACGAAATTAAAGCACATGTGGGGGTAAGAATAGAAAATTTGGGGTTGCTTGGTTTAGTTATGCCCCTTGGGTATCTTAATGGTATTTTTTAGAAAACAAAATTTAAAGCACATATGGGGTAAGAATAGAAAATTTGGGGTTAAGAATAGCAATTCCCCATTCAAAATCAAAACTTTCAAAAGGCTTAAAATGTATTTAGTAAATAAGTTATAAATATAATTTTATCATAATTTTAATATAATTATTATGCAAAAATAAATATTTATTGAATATATGTAATATTATTTTTTATGATATTGTGTATTATTTATATATTACTATATTTATTTCTAAATATAAGACTCTTTTAATTAATTTATCATTTAAGAAAATTGATTAATTTAGTTAACAACATTAAATTTGTTAGCAATTTATATATTTTTTAAAAATTAACCTTAAAAATATTGAGACTCATCATCTTTTTCTTTTTATTTAATTATTTTTTACCTAATTAACTAATGTGTTTATCTAATCCTTATAAGAGATGATATATTTATTTTTCTAAATCATAACATTTATTAGTAAAAAATAATTAAGCATATTTTAGTCAATTAGTCAATGCAAAAGATAACTTGAAAAGAATTTTATAAATAAAGTACAAAGAATTTTAAAATATAGTCCTATATTTAGACACGAAAGTAATATATTATATTAATCCCATAATGGTAGAAAAACATAAAATAAAAAACAAATTAGCAAAAATAAAAATTAAATAAAAAAACAAAGAAGGAAACACATAAAATAAAAAAACAGAAAAATAAATAGAAAACATAAAAAAAGAAAGAAAGAAAAAAAAAAGAAAAAAAAAGCATTAAAAAAAGAAGGTAGAACATGATGAGACTATGAGAGAGGAAAAAACATAGAAGAAAAAATAAAAGATGAAAGAGAAACAAACTCAAAGAGAAAGCTCTATCTAAATGGTTGACACCTAGCCCCTTGAGGAGTTACTTTTCTTATATAGAAATAGATAGATGGCTAAGATAGGTAAGGATTATTATGGGATACATGCATTAGATTTTTTATTTTTTATTTTTAAAAAAAAACACACTTTCTCCTCCCCAACCTAATTACAACTCTCCTTTTCCTCGCCGATTGCTTGACCTTCATCACCACGGACAACCATGTCGCCTTCGAGGATATCCTAACAACATCAGAGATGACCCCAACAATGTCACGACACGATCCTAAAGTCGTCATTATTCAAACAACTGCGATGAATTGAATCTCGATGCCTCCAATTTGGATTTGAAGTATCTAGAGATTTGGATCTTGAGGGTCTATATTTGGATCTCAACACCTTCAATCTCATTGTGTGTCACTGTGTTTGTTTAGGTTGCGATACAATACAACACCACTTTTCATATGGAAGAAGGTGGTTTACGGGGGGAGAATGAGAAGGGAAGAAATAGGGAGGGAGCCGATAGAGAAGGATGAACATTGGGATTGGAGAGGGAGAGGAGGAAGAGGTTGCGATGGTGATCAAAAGGAGTGGCGGCCTAGTGGGGGAGGGAAGAGAAAGAAAAGAAAAATTAATTTGATCTGGTGTGTGCACTTCCACAATACTCCTGTCATACCCCAATTTTGTCCGAAACTCTCCCAAATTTATAGTTTTGCTTATCCTCAAGCAAAGAAATAATAGTTTACTTGTCCTCAAGTGACAGAATTTACAGTGGTTACTTAAAAGAAATGTGTTTGTTCTAAAGCCTTCAATCACATGACATAAGTGGCAAGCAATACTTTAACCAACAACTCCTCATAAAGATATGCAGAATTTCAAAGATATGAACATGATCATTAAGCAGCACAAGTGAAATAAGCTAGCAAGCAAGACAGGTATCAAGGAAGGTTCATTAAGCCTAATCCTCACGGTCATTGTTTCTCTCATAAGCACAAGTGTTTAAGGTAATTCTTCAAATCAACAACCAACACAAGTCTCAACTTTTGCATTTCATCTCATGCCATACAATCACAAACACACAAATTGAATTTGAAGGACTTCCTTGGCTTGTAATGAGGCTGGGCTACAAACAATTCATGGTTTTTCTAGGATGCAAAAACTTAGGTTCTAGGAGAGCATTCATCCTTAGATCAACTTTTTTCCTTTTATTCCCAACTTCTATTGAAATGCCACAATCATAAGGCACTTAGCTTAAGCAACAACACATACAAACTTGCTTATTCTTAAAACTTCTTTTTTTTTATATTATTTTAGCAGTTTTTTACTTACTGCTTATTGACACAATTTTCCTATGTGGCTATTACTTGTCTTACCACAATTATCATCACCCAATATCTTCCCCCAAATTTGGGACAAATTTGCTTTGAACCATGATGCTCTCCTACAACCTAAAGAAAGGTAGATAGAGATTATAGTTCAACTGGCTTAGGGTTCAACTCAATCAATCATATTTAAGCTCAACATGGGTGCAAAGGATTCATCATTCGTGAACAGGGTAAGTTGTTTGGCTAAGTGGTTAATTCAATCCATCACGACCTTCATCATTTCCAAAATCATGCATTCATTCAGTATTTATATATTCATGCAAAAATCGGTACTCAATGCTAGTCGTTCTCTCACAATTAAGGTTCACACACTCACCGGGTTATGGCTAATGATTACCTTCACAATTTACCTGTCAAACAAACTAACATTTTCACTCACGCCTCTAATTCATGTTCTTTCCCTTCTAATTACCGCATACTTATTCAAAGCACGTGATCTAACATCTCAATTCACTCTAGTCATGCAATCAACCAATTCCAACATCAATCACAAACACCAGAATTTTAAAACCAAAACAAAGCACTGCATAAGATTTAAAAACTGCAAACTGTTCAAAAAGCTGTAAATTTTGCTAAATAAACTAAACTAAAACTGAAATTTAAAAACTGTATCTAAAAAGCATAAAATAAATAAAGTCCTGTCTTTAGTCCTCCTGTGCTGGTGTTGCCTCATCATGCATCCTGGGCTGGCAAAGATGTATCCTATGTTGGAGTGGGACAGGGATCCCAGGAGCTCTGTGCCACCGCCATATCAGCTGCATAATTTGTGTCCTCGACGGGTGTGGCAGCAGGAGTAACCTCTAGAGTCTCCTCAATCTCTGGCTCTAGTTGCGGCTCCCGGGCTATAGGAGCCTCACCTCTCCCAAAAGAAGAAGGCTAGACTCCTAGCTAGGCCACCTGAGCCATGAAATCCTCCATGCTAATGATGGGCCGATGCTGACCCAGGTCGTGTATACTCTGCATCGCCAGGCATAAGCCATGGTGAAGGCTTTACAACATCAGCATGATCGCATCTGAGCTCTGATCGGAGGTATCAGAAGGTGCAGGGGGTGCTGGAATAGGAGCTGGTGCAAGAGCTGAAGCAAGGGGAGCAGAAGCGTTAGGTCCCCTAGCTTTGGTCTTGCGGGTCCCCGGAAAGGTGATCGTGGGATCATCCGGGTTCCAGCAGTTCTTTCTAATATAAGCCAAATTAATGGCAGGGCTAAGTGACTCAAAGGTCAACGAGTCCGGAATAACTCCCCTGGCGATGCATAAAGTAGTGATAAGAGCTGGGAAGCCAAGCCGGGAGGAGTTGGACTGGGCCATCTGAGAGATCTGGCCTGAGATGAACGAGCCCACGTCCATATCCATCCTCATGACGAATCCGTACACTAACCTCGCCCTGTCCATGTTCAGACTGGATGTGTGAGAGGTGGCGGCGAGGTTGGAGTAGGAGAGGACACTCCAGGTCTGCACCAGAGTGGTGAGGTCCTTTCTCAGGAGCTTCCAGGGCGCTCCTTCAGCGTTTAGAACAAAACTGTGCCCTGAAAGGCAGAGCTTGGAAGTAAGCTCCTAAGGGTCTGAATGAGTGTGGCAGAACCTGGAGTAGGTGGTGTATCGCTCCCTTGGCTCCAAAACCACGGGGGTCTCTAAGAAGGCATTCAACGTCTCCCCATCAAATTTAATCAACCTTCCTCTCACCCTAACCTGCCAGGGTGATTTTTCCTCTGGGTCATATAAATTGGCATAAAATTCCTTGACCCAGGCCATGTCGATGCGACCATCAGGCTGCCTGGTCAAGGCTTTATGCCACCGCCTCCTCTCAAGTTCCCGACGGAACTCATCATACTCAGTGATATATAAGTTAACGTTCTTCTCCGGAAGAAGGTTCCGGGAGTGAACGTGTTGCTCATATCTTTCCCAAGCGCCCTCAGAAATGAATCTGGTCGTATCATAGGGCTCCTGAGGTTTGGAAACGGTTGCTTTCCTTTTTCTAGAGGCCATCTGCATCAAAAGAATCACAGGAAATGAAGTTAGACAAGTTTTATTCAAAACTGAAAGCAGAAAAATGGACTGGGCGTTTAGTGAGATAGACCTGCTTAGCGCGCCCTCAGAAAATAACATGATACGCTTAACGCGCAAGGCGCGCTTAGCGCGACTACTGAAAAATAAACACTCTAGCTAAGCGAGACACCATCGCTTAGCTGACACAACATAATGGCTAAGCGAGCATGGCTCGCTAAGCCTTATTCTCCAACAGAGAGCTAATTGCGCTTAGCGAGACAAGCTCGCTTAGCGCGACACACTACGCAAGCTTAGCGCCAAAAGATGCTTAGCCCAACTTGACCACTGAAACATAATTAGCTTAGCGAGCAAGCTCGCTAAGCCTTATTCAAAAATAGATAAGAAATTGCGCTTAGCGAGTGTGACTCGCTTAGCGCATGAACAAAATTCAGAACAACTAAATTGCCTTGGGCTTAGCGAGATTGGCTCGCTTAGCCTAGGCTTATTCAAACATCAGAGGCTTGGTGCCTTAGCGAGCGTGGTTCGCTTAGCCACAACTAGAATACCAAAAGCCTCATAGACTCTGACCTAACTAAACTAACTCGCTTAGCGTGGCATGCCGGCTTAGCGAGTTCATACAAACTCAGAAATTAAAACTGGAAATTTAAATGCTTGCTAAGCCTATGTGCAGTGGCTTAACGAGTTCATACATATAAGCATAAATTTAAACAAAAATGACGAACATGCTTAGCAGGATGGGGCCGACTTAGCAAGTTAATAAAAAAACCCAGAAATTCATCCAAAATTGATGAACTCGTTTAGCGAGCAAGCTCGCTTAGCGAGTACATCGAAATTTCCAAAAAATTTGGGGCTTCGAAGCCTCAACTTTCCAACCCCTATCAAGCCAAATAACTCTAATCAAAACATATCAAATGAACTTACATTATACGCAAAATTAAAGACCTAACAACATATAATCAAACACCTAAGCAATGAACAACAACATTAACACAAATTTGCAATTCACAGAGCAAATAAAATGTCTTCTATCCTAGGGTTCAAAAACAGAAATTAACAAGAAGGAAATGGATACTTACTTGGATTGCTGAGGTAAATGAGTAGAGATTAGGGCAAAAGAAGAGGGAAGAAAAATGCACAGTGCAGGAAATGCCAATGATGAGATAGGGAAGTTATAATTTTTGCACAAAAGTAACTGCCTAAGGCAGTTATGTCTTATTTTTGGCATTTTGGACTGTATCGCTTAGCGCGGGTGACTTGCTAAGCAAGCACTCAATGATGTTTGAATTTTCAAATTTAAATTCACGCGCTTAGCGAGACAGACTCGCTTAGCCCAATTCGAGAATTAGAAAACTCGAGAAGGTTTTGGGCTTAGCGCGAAGGCACACGCTTAGTGAGCTCTACAACTCTGATTGTTTTGCAACTTCCGCTAAGCGGGACGTGGCCGGCTTAGCGAATTAAATGCCTCAAGATGCAATTGTGGGGTTGTGCTTAACGAGATGGTCTCACTCAGTGCAATGCCATTCCAGAGAGATAATTGGGCTTAGCGGGTATGACTCGCTTAGCCTAATTGGCATGGGGGTCCAGGCAGAGAAATATTTGCGCTTAGCGTGCAGATGCGCTTAGCGAAACTATGTGTTGTGCTTAGCGAGCTGACTCGCTTAGCCCAATTCCAATAAATGCAATTCTAGAGAAGTTTTTGGACTTGGCACAACTGTATCGCTTAGCAAGATCCCTTCAGCCAATAGGTAGGGGTTGGCGTGCTTAACACGAGTGAGTACTCGCTCAGTGCATGAAGGATGATTTGCTTAGCGCACAGGGTGCACTAAGCGAGTGGATGACTAATTTTTTTTTTTGAGTTATTTCTCATCCACAACTTTAGAGAAGCTTAAGCAACCCCTTTTCTCATACAAAACATGTTGATGTTTTACTCTAGCAATCACCAACAAGTTGAAACCTAACTATATGCAATGATTAAGAAAAACAAAGAAAAAGAGCAAGGTTGCCTCCCAGTAAGCGCTTTTTTAACGTCACTAGTTTGACGCATATTACCTCAAAGGTCTTGTAACTACAGAATGGTGGTTAATCTCTCAATGTTCCCACCTTGATACAACTTCAACCTCTGACCATTTATCATCCATGTTCTGTTTGGAGTTTCTTATTGGGGATCAAATAACTCCACTGCTCCATATGGCTTGACTTCCTTGATGGTGAATGGTCCAGACCATTTAGACTTTAGCTTGCTTGGAAACAGCTTCAATCTTGAGTTGAACAACAACACTTGTTGTCCTGGCCTAAAGTCCTTCTTTAGCAGCTTCTTGTCATGATAAGCCTTCACTTTTTCTTTGTACAATCTTAAAGACTTGTATGCATTCAATCTCATTTCTTCCAACTCCAAGAGTTGTAACTTCCTCTTTTCCCCTAATAGGGCCTCATCAACATTCATAAATTTCAAAGCCTAGTACGCCTTATGCTCCATTTCTACCGGTAAGTGGCAGGCTTTACCGTAAACCATTTGGAACGAAGACAGGCCTATAAGGGTCTTGAAGGCAGTTCTGTAGGCCCATAGTGCATCATCCAGCTTGCTTGACCAATCCTTCCTAGTGGAAGCCACAGTTTTCTCCAAGATTTTCTTCAATTCACTGTTGGAAACTTCAGCTTGGCCATTTGTTTATGGGTGATAAGGTGAGGCTACTTTGTGTGTGACATGATAGTGTTCTAGCACCTTTTACAGTTGGCTGTTGCAAAAATGAGAGCCCTCATCACTTATTAGGACCCTAGGCACCCCAAAGCGAGAAAAAATATTCTTCTTCAAAAACTTCACTATTGTTTTAGCATTATTCTTTGGGGTCGCCACTACTTCAACCCACTTGGAGACATAATCCACAACTACAAGAATATATTCATTACCAAATGATGGTGGAAGAGGACCTACAAAGTCAATTCCCCAACAATCAAGGACTTCTACTTCCATAATGTTCTGCAAGGGCATTTCATTTCTTCTAGAGATCCCCCACATTTGTTGACATTGATCACATTGAGTGGCATATTCATGATCATCTTTGAAGAGTGTTGGCCAAAAGAATCTTGCTTGCAAGACTTTGGCTACTGTTTTGTCTCCACTATGATGGCCTCCACATGGTGAGTTGTGACAATGTTATAGTATGCTCCTGGCTTCTTCCTTTGTTACACACCTTCTCAAAAGGTTGTCAGCACCAATCTTGAACAAATGTGGATCATCCCAAACATAAAAGCGAGCATCATGTAGGAATTTCTTCCTTTGCTGCCAAAAATCTTTGGGGATGATTCCAGCTGCCTTGAAGTTAGCCAAATCAGCGAACCATGGCCTCTCATTTACCATAAACAACGATTCATCAAGGAATTCGTCTCTTATTTCTAATTCTTTCAAAGTCACCTCTTCATTGACTAGTCTTGACAAATGGTCAGCTACCAGATTTTTAGATCCTTTCTTGTCTTGGATAACTAGATCAAACTCCTGAAGCAACAAAATCCACCTGATTAATCGAGGTTTGGAGTAAGCTTTATTCAGCAAATACTTGATGGATGCATGATCAGTGTCAACTATAACTTTCGATCCCACTAAGTATGATTTGAACTTTTCCAATGCATAAACAATTGCAAGCATCTCATTCTATGTAGTAGCATAATTGATCTGAGCCTCATTTAAAACCTTGTTGGCATAATAAATAGTATGGAAGACTTTGCCTTTTCTCTGGCCCAATACAACACCTACAGCATAATCACTTGCATCACACATTAGCTCAAATTCTTGACCCCAATTTGGTGTTGTAATGATGGGAGCGGACACTAGACTAGTCTTGAGGGTGTTGAATGCTTTCAAGCAGTCTTCATCAAACAAAAACACATCATCCCTGTTAAGCAAATTACTGAGCGGTTTGGCAATCTTTGAGAAGTCTTTTATAAATTGCCTATAGAACCCAGCATGCCCTAAAAAGATTTTTACTCTCTTGACATTTACTGGAGGAGGTCGCTTCTTGATCACATCAGTCTTCACTTTGTTTACTTCAATCCCCCTCACAGAAATTTTGTGGCCCAACACAATTCCTTCTTGCACCATAAAATGACATTTTTCCCAGTTTAGCACCAAGTTTGTCTCTTCACACCATTGCAACACTCGCTCTAGATTTGCTAGACAGCAATCAAAAGATGAGCCAAAGACGGAGAAGTCATCCATAAACACTTCTATATATTTCACCACCATGTCAGCAAATATTGCCATCATACATCTTTGAAAAGTTGCAGGAGCATTGCAAAGACCAAATGGCATTCGCCTATAGGCAAACGCACCAAAGGGATAGGTGAATGCTATCTTTTCTTGGTCATTTGGATCCACAACAATCTGATTGTAGCCAGAGTATCCATCTAAGAAATAATAAAATGATTGTCCTGCCAGCCTTTCAAGCATTTGATCCATGAAGCGAAGTAGGTAGTGATCTTTTATGGTGGCATCATTCAATTTTCTATAATCAATACACATTCTCCAGCCAGTGACGGTTCTTGTGGGAATTAAATCATTCTTCTCATTCCTAATTACCACCATGCCTCCTTTCTTGGGAACCACCTTCATAGTACTAACCCAAGCACTATCCGAAATGGGATAAATGAGGCCTGCTTCTAACAATTTAAGTACATCCTTCCGCACTTCTTCCTTCATAATTGGATTCAATCTTCTTTGTGGCTGCCTTACAAGCTTATAGTCAACTTCCATGTTGATCTTATGCATACAGTAAGAAGGGCTGATTCCTTTCAGGTCCAAAATATGACATCCAATGGCTGCTTTGTGTTTCTTCAAAACTTTCACCAGCTGAGATTCCTCTTCCTTTCTTAGAGAATTGTAGATGATCACTGGATTGGCTTCATTTTCTCCTAAAAACACATACTTTAGATGTTCTGGAAGAGTCTTCAGCTCCATTTTAGCCTTTTCTACTGGACTGTCCTTCTTCAATTCTTCAAAAATCACTTTTCCAGAAGGATTTTCTTCTACACCCTCTAATTCCTCTAAACATCTTTGCACTTCTTTTTCTTGCTTCGTCGTCAAACACTTCATAGTGTTAGTCAGTGCTTTTTCAACTGGGGACTGCAGTACCATGGCTCTAGCTACCATGTCTATCTCATGTTCTACCTTTTCTACTTTAAAACAGGCCTTGTGGTCACTTGGGTGCTTCATAGCTTCAAATAGATTGAATGTAACTTTCTGATCATCCACACTCATTTCCAGATTACCTTTCCCCATATCTACCACACAATTGGCAGTTAACATGAAGGGACAGCCTAAAATCAACAAGATTTCAGCATCCTCTTCAATATCCATAATCACGAAGTCTGCAGGGAAGGTGAATTGTCGCACCTTGACCAAAACATCTTCAACCGCGCCATAAGGCCTTGTGATAGACCGATCTTCTAGCTACAATGTCATTCTTGTTGGCATAATTTCCAGCTCTCCAATCCTTCTGCACATGGAGAGAGGCATCAAATTTATGTTGCCCCCAAATCAATGAGAGCTTTTCCAATTCACGCCGCACCAATAGAGCAAGGGATTGTGACACTCCCTGGATCCTTGTATTTAGGTGGAAGGATTCTTTGGATAACAACATTGTAGTTTCCTTTCACCATAATATTATCACTATGGATATATTTTCCCTTCTTGGTTAGTAGATCTTTTAGAAACTTAGAGTAGAGTGACATTTGTTGCAAGGCTTCTCCAAATGGGATAGTTATCTCCAATTTCTTGAAGATATCAAGTAAACGGGCTAAGTGTCATTCCTTGTCTTTCTTGGATGGCACCAAAGGGTATGGTGCTTCCTTCCCTGAACATGAGATAGCCTCTTTCTTCTTTTCTCTGGCCAACTCACTCTTTGTCTTCTTTTCTTCCTCTTTTTCTCTTTTTGTCTCATTTTTTTTCTTCTTTTTCTTCTTTCTCTTTTTCCTCACCATCATTTATTTCTTTCTCCCTCATCTGATCTTCTTCTTTTTCTTTTTCTTCTTCAGCCACTAACTCCTACTCGTCATTATTCCTCCTTTCATCTTCTACTATGGTTTCCTTCTTGCTTCTAGTCATGACAGCCTTGCATTCTTCTTTGGGATTTTTCTCAGTGTTGGACCCAAAACCTCCAGAAGAATTTTCAGCTATCTGCTTGGCTAGGTGTCCTACTTGAATCTCCAATTTTTTTATAGCAGACTCCGTGCTCTTGTGATTGGACATTGAAACTTGCATGAATTGAGCTAAAGTCTCCTCTAGCTTGGTGGTCCACTCATAAAGGCTAGGCCCTTGATTTTGAGGCATGTTCGATGGTCCTCCTTGTTCTTTGTTGAATTGGTTTCCAGGATGAGACCTCCACTGCCCTTGATTCTAATTAAAATGGCCACCTTGCTGGTAACCTGCAAATCCACCTGTATTAAACCCTAGTCTGTGCTTATTTCCCATATAATTCACCTACTTTGTTGCATCATCAAGAGGTATCAGTAGCCAGACTTATGCGCTCCTCCACATATGCTACAACCTCCAACCTGCAGAACTGTTGAATGTGAATGTTGAGTCACTTGCAATTGGGTTGGCAGCTTACTAAGTGTCTCCGTCAATGAGTCTAGCTGCTTAGCTAGCAACTTGTTATGCGCCAACAGTACATCTTGTGAAGAAAGCTCTAGCAAGCTTCTATTTGTAGGTACATGAGTTTGATCACACAAAATAGCATGATCACTAGTAGCCATATTTTCAATAAGTTCCATTGCTTCTTCATGAGTCTTCAATTTAATTTTTCCTCCAGCAGAAGCATCCAATAACTGCTTGGATTGCGATCTCTAAATATTCAACTGAATCGGCTCGGAGAATCCATGAGTTGGTTTCACCGCAAGCTATGGAATCTCTCAAGCGCTTCACTCAGGGATTCATCTGGAAATTGATGGAATGAGGAGATAGTTGCCTTGCCTTCAGCTGTCTTAAACTCAGGGAAATATTTCTTCAAAAACTTTTCTACAAATTCCTCCCAAGTCTTCAAACTATTTCCCTTGAACGAGTGCAGCCACCTCTTGGCTTCTCCAGCCAAGCAAAATGAGAACAAACTAAGCCTCACTGCATCCTTCGACACACCTGAAATTTTCACAATATTGTAGATTTCTATATAAGTAGCAAGGTGTGCGTAAGGGTCTTCATTTGGCAAACCATGAAACAAATTTCCTTGAATCAACTGAATCAAGGAATGAGGATATATGATGCTGTGAACTTGAACTTCTGATCGCGCAATGCTTGTAAAGAATTACGGCATGATCGAGCTAGAATAGTCTTCAAGAGTCAGCCTTCGTGGTTGATCTTCAACCATGATATGAGCTTCAGATGCACCTACTTCAAAGTCTCTTAACTCTGGAAATGCTGAAGATGATTGAACTTCCACTGAACTTGGTTGTGCTGTCCTTTCCTGCAAAATTTTTCTCCTTTTCTCTGCGTTGTTTCTCCTGCAAGTGGCTTCTATCTCCAAATCTAATGGAGTTAAATTCCCTGCTGAAGAGTTACCTCGCATACAAGAAGTACTAAACAAAGCAGCAATTAACCAAATCAAGAGAAATTTAAATCCTAACTAACTATTCACAAAATCAATCAAAGATCAAATAATAAATGTCTACAAACTGAACTATACTATCTAAGTTAAAAGAAATTCCCAGGCAATGGCGCCAAAAACTTGTTCGATTGGTCTCTATGATGCTATTCGACAAGTGCACCGAGTCGCGCAAGTAATATAAAAATAGTAAGAATCGAGTATCATATCCACATGGAATTTGTTTCACTCAGAAAATGTATATTCAGTGAGCAAACATTTTGTGTAAACCGAAAGCAAAGTAAATATCAAGTTGGGTTTTTGTGTGAAAATCTACTTAACTATAAACTAAATATCTACGGTTTGAGAAGTAAAATCAGTCAAGTAAAAAGCGTTGGGTTGTTCTACTGAATCTACCTTGATGTTGCTATATATTTTTCTCTATTTAATGTTATCTTAGTGTTCTTATGCTGAGAAATTATCCAAACCAAGATCCCTCTAGTGAATGGGCCTAACTCTATTTAAACCTCGTCCTTGATCCCTCAACAAACTCAGCCTAAGAGAGTTGCATTAAGTCTACAGCATAATATGGACTAGATCGCTGCACTTCATTCCTAGACATATAGTTTTCTAGCTTGCTCTATCAAGTTCTAAGGCTTTAAAGCACTTTCCAATGCTAAAAATCCTAACTATAGATACAAATGGGTGATCAAGCCACAAGCATGTAAAAATAAGCATGGATAGAAGCAATGAACATATAAAAATAACATTAAATAGATAGTGAAAGAATATTACATCAAAAGTTCAGCAGAACTCCCCAACCAAGATATTTAGCCTTCCATTACAAGTAATGAGCTTTCAATACAAAGGACAAATTTTGAGGGAAGAAAATGGCTAAGAATGGTTAAGGATGTCTCCTTCAACCTCTACAACTCTAGTCTCACTCCTCTAACCTAGAATCTCTTGGTGGCTTTGTTTCTGTCGCTCTAGCTTCTCCCTTGGCTATGTTTTTCGACTCCTCTCCTTATTTTCCACCAAAGGCTCCTTGACATTTCATATTCTGAAGGCTCACTTAGCGAGATTGACTCACTAAGCGAGAGTAAGTGAATTTTGGTTTAGTGAGCTAGGCGCGCTGAGCGTGAGAAGAGACAAACAACTTGCTGGGCGAGCTTGCAGCATGCTGGACGAGCACATCTCTGACTGATCCTCTTCTATGGTTTCTCGGCATGCTAAGTGAGTTGTGTGCCTCGCTTAGCGGATGTCACTCGCTAAGCGCATATGTCTCGCTTAGCGAGATACCATATGCTTGAACCTTCTCTTCTTTTAGCCTAAAATTGAAGTGGTTTCAATATTAATTCACAAAATGGGAGTATCCACTATATAAAACCAAACTAAACATGAAAATATGTACAATTCCTACAAGGAGAACCATAAATTGGGGGAAAGATGTTAATTTTATGTAACTATTCAATGCATAAGTTAGACGTAAATAACGACTAACAGTTTGTCGGGGAGGGGGGGAGAATGAGAAGGGAAGAAAATGGGGAGGGAGCCGATAGAGAAGGATGAACATTGGGATTAAAGAGGGAGAGGGGGAAGAGGCTACGGTGGTGATCAAAAGGAGTGGCGGCCTAGTGGGGGAGGGAAGAGAAAGAAAAGAAAAATTAATTTGATCTCGTGTGTGCACTTCCACAATACTCCTGTCATACCCTAATTTCATCACAGGACTATCATTCGTTGATCTTTTGATCCTTGCTAGTCGACTTACGATGTTGAACGCCAGTTACAGTGCAAAGCAAGGAACCATTCGATGTTTCGGTTAGGAAGGCAAAAGATACCAAGAAAGGAGGGCAAAAGGGTTTATTCCTTGTTTTTCCTGGGCCCCAGCTCGCCCTGGCCAACATTTGGCTCACCTGGGCCACCAAATAACTTCATGGCTAAGGGACTAGCTCGCCTAGGCGAGCTCATTGCTTCAGGGTTAAGTTTTAGCTCGCCTGGGCGAGCTGCAACTGCCCCAAGGTGGCCTTTTACCTATAAATAGGCATCCTAGGGGTATTTTAAAGGGTTACAAGGTTCAAAAGTAGACGGAATTGTGAGAATTAAGAAAGAAGAAGAAAAAAGAGGAAACAAAGCTGAGGCACTACCAAATCGCAATCGCGATCATTCCCTACGTCGTTTTCTTATTCTATGTTCTTTGTGCGACCATTGGTTAGTTTTATTTTTAGGGATTGAATTTGATCTATGTACCCTTAGGGGTCCTCCTTGTTATTATGTGCACATTCATCTTCTTCATCTATCATCGACGATCTCGTCTGTTTTTGTAAAATTCAATTTTAACCGATCACTAGTGTTGTAAAATTGTCTATAAAATAGATTGAAAGCTAATAAACAAAACAAAGATAAAACCAACTCATAACTAACTTCTTTTTCAAATATCACTTGAAATTGTTTCAAGGTCCAACGCCTTAACGATTATCTCTGCTTTTCAAAATTTAAAACATCATTTCAAGGTCCAATGCCTTAAACGACTTTTTGTTCCCAATTAAAATAAATATTTCAAAAACATAAAATCAATTTAAGACACAAACATTTAGACTTAAAGAACTACGTAGGTCTGAATTCCTCATCGCACCTGAGAATACGTAGGAGCAAGGGTAGCCCCCTTGTCGACCTCAAAAAAATATTAAAATATAAAAAAGGGAAAAATAAACATTTTTGAAGTCACGTTATGCACACTCGATTAAAGGTTGTCGCCCCTTGTAGCGGTCGCATGGGGTGTTAATACCTTCTCTATGCGTAAACAACTCCTGAATCCTTATTTTCAAAATTTGCAGACCTCTTTTTTGTTTTTCTAACGTTTTCCTCAAATAAACGTTGGTGGCGACTCCGGTCGTTTTCTCCCTTGGAGACGAATGCTTTGGCTCATCTATCTTGCTTTTGCCGTCTCATTGTGAGGTAGGTTGCGACAGATGGCGACTCCACTGGGGACTGTTAGAGAGTTAAGCCATTCGATCAGTGTGCAATATTTTATCATGACTTCTTCTTTATTTATGCTACATCTTCTCTTTTATCTTTTGTTTTGTCCATATTTGTGTATAAACTTTACTATGTTATTGTGTTTGGTGTGTGTCTGTCTATCTATTACATTCGTAGTTAGAAATATTTTTGTTCTATGCACGCATGACACCTACACCTTTGCACACACATTGAGATGTTAGGCCCTATACCCAGGTTTGTGTGAGCCATAGGGAGTGGAGGTCGATCTGTGGTCATGTTGGGTTTCCGACTCGCTTGATAACAGTGAAACCTAACCTAGAGTTTTCCTTTTTTGGTGAGGCATTGTCACTGGTAGTCCCTACCGCCACAATGTTGTTATCTAAGAGGATGATATCTCTAGAAGTCAGTAAAGTTACATGAAGCCACCCTTGGGAGTTGTCACTAGAAGTGGACTTTTGGATCCTTTCCATTAGATTCCTGAATTAGGGGCACAAAGCAAACTCGCTCTGGCTTGATCCTTGATCGCATCATGCATCTCTTCATGGCATCATAATGGGCACATTCGTTCCTACATTTATCATTTATCATATTCATGCATTGCATTTGCATAAGTCATTACGTTATCATACATCTTCATTTAGCATGCTTTTGTTCTGCCAATTGCATACATTTTATTTTCATTGTTCGCATGTTATGTTCACTCATGCATGATCCTGACACATAGTTGCTCATGCCTTGCGTTTTCCAAAAAAAAAAAACAAAGAAAGAAAAAGAACAAAAAGAAAGGCTGGGAACATGTGTTGGGTACCATGATGATAGCTATAAACAAATCATGTTGGGATTATACATTCATTTCTCTCAAAAAATGATTGAAAATCACGTGAACATGGTACCTAATGCATTGTTAACTAGGAAAGGGTGGTTCTTCATGCATCTCATGTTGATCTCATAATTACATTTGTTATGCAAAGCATAAGTATGTCCTAATCATTCATCTCTATGATAGGTTGTCGAAGTATTGACAATCAAAATTTCTATTCCTTGGAACATAGGATTGAACCAAGCACATGCTTTTAAGAAAAGGTTTTCATCAAGTCAAGGTCAAATATGGAAGTAACCAGCTTGCAAAAGTTGGGGCAGAAGATGGATTGAGTTTACATAGCTTCTTTGGCTACTGTCAACACATGATTAAGCTAAATAATTTACAAAATTAGGGACTGTTGATGTTCACATTTTATTTCCAATTGCACTTTGACTCTGACAAGATGTAATGAACAATGTTGTTTTAATGAAATTTGAATTGATTTGACCCTATGTTCTACTGAATGTCCTGTGTAAAATTTGTAGTACTTCAACAATGTATCATTCACATACACCGATGCTTATTTTTCTTTTCACATTGGTTGCATTACCTATTGCATTCTTTCCTTGAAATCAGAACTGTAATCATTGTAATTAAAAGGAAAAAACACGCTTTACGACACCCTTACCGAATGCGTGCCAAAGCAGATGAAGGCTGACATGGAGGCCATGAAAGAGCAAATGACCACAATGATGGAAGCCATGATGAGTATGAGAAAAATGATGGAGTTCAACACAGCTACATTTGTTGTTGCAAGTACTGCCATTGAGGTGGGCCCGACTCACCCATCTGGCTTCAATCAAGTAAATCGTCCAATCTCGGATATGGTAGGTCAGGGAGGCGAAGCACTGGGAAGTACGGGCGGTCTCTATTTTGTGCAGGTCCAGAGCAAGCATTCTTTCCCACCATATGGCTTGCCTCCCAACTATACACCACCCGATGTTGCACACGCTCCCGATGAGAATGTCGATAACTTCGCTCCCATAGCCATTGAGAGCCAACAACCCCAATCTGGTCATGCACAGGTCCCTCAACCAATGGGGGAGACCCATAAAGTACCCCGACACCACTCTTTAGCCGACTTCGAGCCTCACCTCGGATATGTTGTTGAGGGGCAGGCATTTTGCAACGTACCCCTGCCAAACACTTTGGGGGGGCCTCAATATTGCCCACAACCACAACCCTTACATTTTACGGTGGGAAGAGTGCCTTCTGCCATGGTGGAAAAGGAAAATTTTGATCATATAGAAGAAAGGCTGAGGGTCATTGAAGGAGGCGGAGATTATGTTTTTTGTTGACATGGCAGAGTTGTGCCTAGTGCCTGACGTCATCATCCCTCTGAAGTTCAAGGTATCGGATTTCGATAAGTACAAGGGGACTACTTGTCCCAAGAATCACCTAAAGATGTATTGCAGGAAAAAAGGGGGCATACGCAAAAGATGAAAAAATTATTGATGCATTTCTTCCAGGAAATTCTTACTGGGGCAACTGTCACCTGGTACACCAATCTGGAATCTTCCCAGGTCCATTCCTGGAAGGACCAAATGGTTGCCTTCATTAGGCAGTATCAGTACAATTCTGATATGGCTCCGAATAGAATGCAGCTGCAAAACATGTGTAAGAAGGAGCACGAATCTTTCAAAGAATATGCCCAAAGGTGGAGGGATCTGGCAGCTCAAGTAGCGCCCCAATGATGGAGAGGGAAATGATAACAATGATAGTGGACACATTACCAGTGTTCTACTATGAGAAGATGGTGAGTTACATGCCTTCGAGCTTTGCAGATTTAGTGTTGGCGGGTGAGAGGATCGAAGTAGGCCTAAAAAAAGGCAAATTTGATTAGGCTGCTTCAATGAATTCTGGTGATAGGAGGCCTGGGGAAAATGGAGGGAATAAGAAGGAATGAGAAACCCATGTTGTGGTTTTAGTTCCTACATGACAAAATTTCCCATTAGCCCAACAATATCAATACTCGGTCAATATTAGTCCTTCTCAATACCCACCACCCTACCAGCCAAGAACGCCCAATCATCCACAAAGGCCACCCCCAAATTGGCCATAAAATCCACCCGATGCACATCCAAGACCAAACGCCACCCCTAATAACAATCAAAACACCAACTAGGGAAGGAAATTTCTAGAAAAGAAGCCTATAGAATTCATCCCAATTCCAATGCCATATGTTGACTTACTCCCATATATGCTCAATAATGCAATGGCAGTCATAAGCCCAACAAAGATTTCTCAACCTCCATTTTCCAGAGGATAAAACCCCAACGTGACATGTGCTTATCACAGGGGAGTGCCAAGGCATTCCATTAAGCATTGTATGACCCTGAAACATAAGGTTCAAAGTCTAATTGATGTAGGCTGGGCTGGCTGAGATTCGAGGAGAAGGATCGCTTGTGAATTCTGATCTCGTCAGGAAATACTATGTATGATGCTTGGGGCAATTTGAAGGTTGTTGTTAGATGTTCCCAAGGACTCATTAGGATTTTCAAGTTTATGCCATTACTGGAAACAACAGTCACAATGCTAATAATATGGGAAAATTTGATGTTCTTGTCTCTCATTGTCTCACAATTACATCTTTGCATATTTATTTAACATTCACTGGAATATGAATGTACATCATTGGCTTGTTTGCTTAAGTGACTTGCACTCCTGAGTTGATCTCCAAGTCTGTCCAATCATAAATTGCTTGTTCTACATGTTTGGTGGGGGTGCCATAAACGACGAGTAAAGTTCAAAAAAAGAAAAAAAAAACGTTTGATTGCCTGTGTTTCAAATCAAAAATAAGAAGTACAGACATTCATGTGATCTCATTTTATCATTCTTAAAAGTTGTCTTTTTGAGAGAAAAGTGAGTTATCAAGAACAAGAGTGATTTGGCTTAATCTATCAATTAAAAATCCTTTAAATATTTCTTATCCTTGAAATTTCTTTTTCGAGAACCTGCACAGTTTCTTTCATTTCTCCTTGCTATAAGGTCATGACAAAAGATAACAATAGATACCTCAAAGCTCTACACTGAGGCAATGAGAGGCACTATGCATGAGCCTCAAGCGAACCTAGGGGCAAACCAAAAGTTCTCACCCGGTAGGTTGAAAACCTGAAAAGGTGGCCTAAGCAAAAATTAGGATTAATAAAAAATTAAAAAAAGTAAAAACAATCAGGAGCGTATTTATTAGAGGTTTGATCCCAAAATCCAAACTATACAAGTATCTAGTCAAGATTTGAAATGACATATGGTCGTGTTTCTTCATCCCAAACACTGATTTATATCCCTTGCTACCTTTTCCGAGCCAAGCATATTGGTTTTCTAAAAACAACAAAAACAAAATAGAAACACTGAGTAGAAACCACTACTAAACCGGCGGGAAGAGCAGTGCAAACACCACATGCTTGAGGTTTACTAAGCTCTAGGCAGGGCAACAATGATGAAAAAAAGCAAAGAGAGAGCAGAAAGTGAATCCGCCAAAGGCGAGTGAATAAAAAAAGAGAGACAAAAGATCTTCAGATTTTACAAGGAAGGCACAAAGTGCAATAAGGATTAATGTATAATACAAAAGGAGTAGAGTCCAACCCAAGAGTTGAAATGAACAAAAGTACAAGCAAGACTCTCAAGGTTCTTATTCAATATAACTCTTAAACACTCTTTGAGCCTCTCTGATCCTTTCTTTCATAGCCCTCTTACCCTTGACCACGTTACAAGCCCAATAAAGCCCATGCGAATCAAGGAATGACTAGTTTTGCTTTTAAGTTGGGATTCTGGAATGCAACCCGCACACGCTTGTGATTGTTGAAAGAAAATATATAAAAAGAGAATCCTCAAGGTTTCACACTTGCACCTTATAGAAGAAAACTCATTCGACCAGGAGCTCGTGAAAAACGCCCAAAGTCAATTGTGATAGTAAGGTACATCTGATGTTAATCGCTTATGCAGACTCCTTAGGATTCCTTTTGAATCCAAGGGTGGCCTTTGTTGTAATTTCAGGATCAACCTATATCATCAAGTTTCGGTGGGATCAACTGACCCATGACATCACTCTATGATATTAAATCAGGAAAGTTTCACTTGGTCACATACCAAAGTGTGACGATCCATTGCCATCCTTCAATGGGGCGCACGATCGATCCCAAAGTCATATATTTCTTGTTGTGCAGAATAATAAAAAAATTTAAACAAGAAGGAAAGGGACAAACCCTAGGATCAATATTTCAGTTGATTGATTAAATGTTAAATGACTCTACTGCCGTCATCCAAAAATTGTCAAGTGATTAAATCAAAACATACACTCTAAGGGAGTCCCTGAGGAGATTTGCAAAAAATAGAATGTGGTTGCATGAGTTATCACGTCTTTTAGAAAGAGATAGTCAACCTATGTTCTTTCACACGAAAAAAGAAAAGAAAAAAAAAGCAAACAAAAATAAGAGCACCAAAATAGGAAAGAATATCATAGGCATTACACATATTTCATGATTCAAAACCTTTTGCATTACTAGATACAAAGCCTACATTTACTGCATTTCAAGGTGAAGGTTGCATGCATCTGCATCCTAAAATTCATGTTCATACTAGACTATAAGTGCATAGATTTCTCTTTATATACCGATTTCCCAAATCTAATGTCCTTTCTTTTGAGTTTAGGATAAGAGGCTCTCTCAAAGAGTCAATCTCTTGCTTTCTCATAAGATTGAGCCCTTTGGTACTAGTACCTATTGGCTTGTTTCATAGGACTCAACGTCCTTCACTTTTATCTTTCACAGGGCTCAAAGTTCTTGCATTTATCTTTCACAGGACTCAAAGTCCTTGCTTTTATCTTTGATAGGACTCAAAGTCCTCGCTTTTATCTTTGATAGGACTCAAAGTCCTCGCTTTTATCTTTCATAAGACTCAAAGTCATCGCCTTTATCTTTCACAGGACTTAAAGTCCTCACTTTTATCTTTCATAGGACTCAAAGTCCTCGTGTGACACCCTCTACCCCGACATATATATAAATAAATAAAATATATAAAAATATCAGTAAAGAAATTCACATGGATAAAAGGTTCACATTCACTTCACTATTATCAATTAAAACTTATTAAAAACATATTCGGCTCAAAATAAGGCCGTCAAAATTTACAAAAATATTTTGTTAAATCAGTGAGATAAAATAAAATAGACTAACATCATGCAATTAATATAAAAACTTATGCCCCAATGTCACATCCTATCAGAGCTTTGTGTCCCGACGTCCTTCAGCACAAGGTTCCTTAAAGCAATTCACCTAGTGATATGCTCCCCCGAACACAAAGTTCAAGATCATCACAGGATCCAAACACAAACAACACACGGGGAGTGAGTTATCACATTCCTAACTAATAGAGAAGCAAGACAACTAGATATATATATATATATATATATATATATATATATATATATATATATATATATATATATATATATATATATATCATATAAACAAAATAAAACTTACTTAAATATAACTCACGTAATTCCACCACTTTGTCATTCAAAATTCACTTTTCAATCATCATTCTCACTTTTCAATCATCAATCACATTACACAAGAATCATACACTTCGATCAAGACATAATAACACATCAATTTCATAATAAATAATTAGCAAGCGTATGCAACAGTTATGCTAAGACTCAAACCTATATGCAATGTGGTACCATGTTAGTGAAAAACCACCCTGGAGCGCTTAGGAGTACATAACAAGACACACCACACAATGGGTATGTTAGGTCACTCTCACTAAGTAAAATCATAGGGAGACCAAGGTCACGATGTTTTGCGAGAATGCTCCAACCATGTGGGATCGGCACAGGCTTAAAAGAGCACTCAAACCGGGTGACCCCCAAGGCCTACACTCCAAAGAGTCCGTTAGGGCCTCTCCCTCCTGATTCAGGTCCAATCCCTAAAATCATTTTTGCATGCAGACACTGCTCATGAATTATACAATACCCACGACCTCACACTCGTATTTTAAACACGTTTAACACAATTGCGCTACAATTTAACACAGGTTCCTAAATAGGAACCTACACTTTCTCTTTAACACTGGTTCCTAAATAGGAAACCTACACTTTCTCTTTAACACTACGCATAAACACTTTTCTCAAGATAACACTGGTCGGGTTATTGTACAATTCACAGCTTACAACACAAGTAATGTCACATCAAGTGTTAACCACACACTTATTCACAACCAAAACTCATTCACAATTTCACATCTCATAGTGTCACAATCTAGCATCACACGTTTACACGTATCTCACAAATTAACACATGTTCAACTTTGCACTTATACTCAATCTCAATAACAATACTATAATCTCAAAGCAACATGTTATTCCACAATTCATCACATATTTCATTTATAAACACTACTCATGAATTATACAATACCCACGATCTCACACTCATGTTTTAAACACGTTTAACACATTGCGTTACAATTTAACATGGGTTCCTAAATAAGAAACCTACAATTTCTCTTTAACACTGCGTATAAACATTTTTCTCAATATCAACATTGGTCGGGTTATTGTATAATTCATAGCTCACAATATAATTATTGTCACATCAAGTGTCAAACACACACACTTATTCACAATCAAATATCATGCCCACAATTTAACATCTCATAATATCACATCAACCATCTCATGTTTACATGTATCTCACAAATTGACACATTCAACTTTGTACTACTCAATCTTCACAATAATATTATAATATCATTATAATAACTTATTACACCTTATAACTCATATACACATCACACAATAATAATATTTGTATGATACAAAACATATATATGTATATATATATATATATATATATATATAGTAAATAAAACTACATTATTTTTAATCAAAGAATTTCTATAACAATTCATTTAATATTACATCAAAAGAAATTACCACTAGGCATTAACCTTACAATTTTCTTTAATTTATTATTCAAGTATTACAATAAATATATACACATAATATTATTTAAAAAATAATTTACGTTAACAAAAAAAGCTCAATTTTTTTAAAGGGTTCACACTCAACACAAGAACACATCAATTTCACAACAATTTTTCATTGGGACATCAACTGATTCATCAAACATATATAATTCACCGTAATAATCATAAGGATAAAATAAAAATTGTGGAAACACCCCAAAACTCATTCCAATTGATACTCTAAGGATCCCTACACATGTTCTCACCCAATTGTGAATAACTCATCCTTTACCTCTAAGCGGATTCACGTGTCTTCCAACAGCGATAGCAGCGTCTCTAGAAATTTCCTGAGATTCCTCAATTTTTTTTTATTGCTCTGATGGGGTTCCCAAATGTTAGAGAGATTGAGAAGGCATTGGAGTCTCCATTTGTACTGTCTTCGTGCAATGCATATTTCTCCCCCCATAGACATTTTTTTTGCAAATCCCAACGGTAAAGGTGTGCAGAATTGAATCTAGAACAACATATCAAAATTTCACAACAATCCAATGGTTAACGTAACTGGGATCGTAGTTTTACCGAGACAATTTGGGGTTTTTACAGGAAAAGGAAAGGTTGCGATGCGAAGTATATTTCTCTCAGCTCCGACATGATTTCAAAATTACCAACGGTGAAAAAGCTCAGAATTTAGTTGCGAACCTGGTGCTTAGGTTTCACGGCAATCCAACGGTGAATGAGTCCGATATCATCATTTTTATGAGACAGGTTTGGTGGTCTACGAGAAAAGAGAGAGTTTTGGGAGAAAGAAAAAGGAAAACGAAATTGAGTGAAAGAGGAGGCTGAGAAGCTATCGTCAATATGACCTAACATTTCATTATTTATATCTAGGGTACTCATAACCTATTATTTACTCTATTTACTTATTTTTATTATTTTATAACAATAAACTCTATTTTTTCTCAACAAATGAATAAATCAAATATCTTTTTTTTTTCCTTCAAACCATTATTTCTCATTATTTATTTATAAAAACCTCATCATTTTTCTAAAATTTTATTTATGAAAAATGGGATGTTACACCTCACCTTTATCTTTCGTAGGACTCAAAGTTCTCACCTTTATCTTTCACAAGACTCAAAGTCCTCACTTTTATCTTTCACAGGACTCAAAGTCCTCACTTTTATCTTTCATAGGACTCAAAGTCCTCACCTTTATCTTTCATCTTTCATATGACTCAAAGTCCTTGCCTTTATCTTTCATAGGACTCAAAGCCCTCGCTTTTATCTTTCACAAAACTCAAAGTCATCGCCTTTATCTTTCATAGAACTCAAAGTCATCGCCTTTATCCTTCATAGGACTCAAAGTCCTCTGTCTTTTACATTTCAAAGACTTTGATGTCTTCAGTCATTTACATTTCAAAGACTTCAATGTCTTCAGTCATTTACATTTCAAAGACTTCAATGTCTTCGTTCATTTACATTTCAAAGACTTCAATATCTTTTGTCTTTTACACTTTATAAGACTTCAACGTTTTCTGTCTTTCATAAGACTCAATAGGACTCAATGTCCTTGTTTTTGTGCTTCTTAAGACTCAATGTCCTCTGTTTCTACACTTTTTTTTAAAAAAAGAACATCAAATGACTTCTGCTCTTATGCTCTATAGGACTTCAATGTCCTCCCTTTTTACGTTTTTTTAAAGACTTCAAGGTCCTCTGTTTGCTGTTATAGGACTTCAATGCCCTTTTTCTTTTTCCTTTTAATTTCTTTTATTTTCTCAGGTGTCTGTTTTAGATAGCAAGGTCGCACGAACGAAATTAGTGTTCTTATCTTTACTTCCATTTTATTTCCAATAAAAGATAAGTAAAGAAGGGCAACTGTCATATCCTAATTTTGTCCAAGGACTATCGTTCGTTGATCTTTTGATCCTTGCTAGTCGACTTACGGTGTTGAACGCCAGTTACAGTGCAAAGCAAGGAACCATTCGATGTTTCGATCAGGAAGACAAAAGATACCAAGAAAAGAGGGCAAAAGGGTCTTTTCCTTGTTTTTCCTAGGCCTCAGCTCGCCCATGCCAGCATTTGGCTTGCCTGGGCCACCAAATAACTTCAAGGCTAAGGGACTAGCTCGCCTAGGTGAGCTCATTACTTCAGGGTTAAGTTTCAGCTTGCTTGGGTGTGCTCCAGCTCGCTTGGGGAGCTGCAACCGCCCCAAGGTGGTCTTTTGCCTATAAATAGGCACCCTAGGGGTGTTTTAAATGGTTACAAGGTTCAAAAGTGGACGAAATTGAGAGAGTTAAGAAAGAAGAAGAAGAAAGAAGAGGAAACAAAGCTGAGGCACTACCGAATTGCGACCACAATCATTCCCTACGTCATTTTCTTGTTCTATGTTCTTCGTGCGACTGTCGGTTAATTTTATTTTTAGGGATTCAATTTGATCTATGTACCCTTAGGGGTTCCCCTTGTTATTGTGTGCACATTCATCTTCTCCATCTATCATCGACGATCTCATCTGTTTTTGTAAAATTTAATTTTAACCGATCATTAGTGTTGTAAAATTATCTTTAAAAGAAATTGAAAGTTAATAAACAAAACCAAGATAAAAACCAACTCATAACTAACTTCTTTTTATCAAATATCACTTGAGATCGTTTCAAGGTCTAAAGCCTTAAGGATTATCTCCGCTTTTCAAAATTTAAAAGATCGTTTCAAGGTTCAATGCCTTAACGATTCTCTCCGCTTTTCAAAATTTAAAACATCGTTTCAAGGTCCAACGCCTTAAACAACATTTTGTTCGCAATTAAAATAAATCTTTCAAAAACATAAAATCAATTTAAGACACAAACATTCAGACTTAAAGAACTACATAGGTCTAAATTCCTCATCGCACCTAAGGATACGTAAGAGCAAGGACAGCCCCCTTGTCGACCCCAAAAAAAATATAAAAATATAAAAAATGGAAAAATAAACAATTTTGAAGTCACATTATGCACACTCGATTAAAGACTACCGCCCCTTGTGACGGGCGCGTAGGGTACTAATACCTTCCCTATGCTTAAACAACTCCCGAACCCTTATTTTCAAAATTTGTAGACCTCTTTTTTGTTTTTCTAACATTTTCCTCGAATAAATGTTGATGGCGACTCCGCTCCTTTTCCCCCTTGGAGACGAACACTTTGGCTTATCTATCTTGCTTTCGTTGTCCCATCGTGAGGTAGGTTGTGACAACTCCTCCACATAATTTTTGTTTCCCATGGTGCGCTATGAGTTTAGTTGTGCACCCTAGTCTTCGTCTAGGCTAGAGAGATTGTTGTGCGTCCATTTCTTTCTTTAGTTTTTTGGGGTAAATTCCCTTTTTGACCATGAATTTGTAAGCATGTGACAATTTTAGTTACAAATTTTTTTATTTAGTCCATGAATGTGTAAAAGTGCAACAAATTGATCCTCAAAAACTAGAAAGCTATAAAATAAAAGCCTTAAAAGAGTGTGCTGAAGTTTACGGAATGTGGTGCAAGTGTGGAAGTGTTATTTGTATATTTAAATAGTTTTTGTATATTTTGTCTTATGATTATATAACTAAATACATTTCTTGCAGTTAAAATGGTGGTCATTGTTTGGGAATAGTGCTCGAATTTTGCAAAAGTTGGCAATTCACATTCTCAACCAAACTTCTTTTGAATGTGAGAGAAATTGGAGTGTCTTTGAACACATTCATACCAAGAAAATAAATAGACTAGAACATCAAATACTAAATGATCTAGTTTATGTTACTTATGACTTGTGTTTGAAGAATAAGTATAGATATTTTTTATGTCAAAAGTCAAAACAAAATTCAAAATATTTTTTATTATTTTCTATTAAGTATAATTGATTTATGTTTTTATATGGTGATGCTTGATTTTAGGTACCGCAAGAATACATGTTATGATCCTTTTGATTATGAATCTATTAACCAAGTTGGTTTTTGGGTAATTGAGGAAAAAAAACTTAGTGAGCTTGATATTGATGAAAATGTAAGAATGCTTTAAATCATACAAATGCAATTCCACTTGGTGAATCATAAAAAAATAATAATGAAGGTGAATGTTTTACTTGCTTAGTTACATTGAACATGTTTCATTTGTTAAATATTGATTTGGAGTTAAAATCTTATTTTCCTACTTATTTGTTATTTAAATAGCTGAATAAAATCTTGACAATATGGAGTTTCAAGTTGGAAATGGTGATGGTGATGGTGGTTCAACCAATGAAGATGTTATTCCTAACATGTTTGAATTTGATGGAAGCAATCTCAATGAATATTACAGTGATTGCTAGTTATATCAATTACTTTTAGTTGTAGTTGCTAATGGATTTTATTTGCTATTGTTGAACATAATTATTATAACTTACAACACTTTTAAGTTCTAAGTGAAGTTTAATTTTTAATATTATAAATTTATGCATATTATGTTATTTTTTGTTTAGTATTGTTCACTGTACTATATTAAAAAAATTTAAAATAGTATTTTATTGAAATTGGTTTAACCTCAATTAAACCTCGATTGAACATTTGAACTAGTGACTCATCCAATTTTAAAGCCTTAATAGTATCATATCAATGTAATAGTCTTTTAATTATTATTTTTTGGTTTCTAAATTTTAAAAAAATACTTTCACTCATTCACATGTATTTATTAGATCAATTTATCATATAAAATTGTATTAATATATACAAAATAATTTATCTTATCTGTTTTTTGTTGTTGCTTATAATATAGTAATACTAAATTTGAACTTCATCTATGGCTACTTCTATTTTGCATGGTATCATGTTTTCTAATATACAAATTTGCATCATATTTATTCCTGCCAAAAGGTTTTCATCTTATTGTTATGCTCTTATTGATAAAAATTAATAATAATTTTAGACTTTTTTAACAATATATTCACCACATGAATGATGATTACTTTAAACATTGATTCCTTTAACAACAATGACCTTAATATTTTCCGCAAGGGAATTTTATGGATGTTGTACTTGGAAGTAATCCCTCATTCAATTGGCGGAGCATAGTATCTTTTAAAATGGTCCTTAAAGAAAGGATAAGATGGAAGCTGGGAAATAAGGACAATATTAATTATTTGGAATGAGCCTTGGTTCAGAAAAGAAGAGAATGCTTTTGTCAAAATGTCAATCATTGATGGATTGAAGGATCTTAAGGTAGGAAGCTTGATAGATGTCAAGAAGCAATGTTGGAATTCAGTACTCATTAATGATTTGTTTGTGTAGAAGGATGTTTGTGCAATTTTATGAACTTTACTACTGAACATTTCACAAGCGGATACCAAGATATAGGCTAAGACACCAAATGGTGTTTACTCGGTGAGAAGAACGTACAAATGTAACATGCAACAATATATAGAAGATGGATATCTAAAAGCTCAAGGAGATTGGAGTTCCATTTGGAAGGTGAAGGTACCACTTATAGTTAAAAATCTACTTGGGAGATTGTGAAGGGAATGCATGCCTACAAGAGCAAAGCTGAAATCTAGATGAGTGCAATGCTCTATTCTATGTCCCTTGTGCCAAAGTGAGGTGGAAACAACAACCCATATATTTTTCACTTGTGGTGTGAACTTTGGATGTTGGGAACACATACACCTTAAGCATGTTATTGAGAAATACATCCCAACTGTAGAATATGTCTCTATGTTGTTCTTTAGTGTGTTTTCAACGTTGCCTAAAGATCAATAACAAAGTATGGCGATGTTATTGTGGAGTATTTGAAGGAGATGGAATGACAAGCTTTAGGATAATAAGGTATGGTCGGATTATATGGTACTTTGGCAAGGTGATGATTTCTTTCATCACTAGAATAATGCTCAAAAGAATGATGGTTTGGTTCAAGGGGCATACACGAACCACGACAATTTGTGCACGAAAAAACCTACAGTAGGAACACTAAAGTGCAATGTTGATGCCAATTTTTTCGTAGAACAAAATTGTATAGGTATTGGTATGTGTCTTCGTGATAGCCAAAGAAATTTAGTTATGGAAAAAACATGTTGGAAGGAGCCATGCTTGTGACTTTTGGAAGGTGCAGCTTGAGGGCTTGTTGAAGCCTTCAAGTTTGCAGCATCAATGGGTTTCAAAAAGGTTATGTTTAAAGTTGAGACGTAGGCTAGCGAGGGAGACCATACTAGGTCTCCTACCATGGAAAAGTATTTTCGTGCATTAGATATATTAATGTTTAATTCGACGATTAGGATTTTTATTTTTATTTTTTAATCTTATTCATTTTCCTTTTCTACCCTTCTCTTTTATTACCATTTCCTTTTTCATCAACGTCATTGTAGGCATCAAACAAACCATCGAAAAACCACCGCGATTCCATCACCATCATTGGAGAACCTCTATTTTAAATAACCAAATTCAGAAAGCGGGTGTAGGGAAAAATAACAATGAACATTCAAACCGAGAAATCAAAATTCAAACTAAATTGAAGCAAAATCCAATTGAAAGGATTAGATCAAGAAATCAATAACGACAAAATGAAATAAGATGAAAGAAATCATAGTTCCTGGAAAAAAATATAGTTCTCCTTGATGATTCAACATAGAAAATTCTATTGCTACTCAATAACTAAACACCAGGTTCATTATCTTTTCACATCGACAAGAAGCTAAAAAGCTCCTGGCAATGACATGTCATTTTGTTGTTGCACTCTATAGAAATTGAGTTCTGTTATATCTGCCAAAGGATTACAAGAGGATATATATATATAGCAAAAGTGAAAACCGTATGAAAAACTGAATCCTAAAAGTATGGCACGTCTACAACTGCATGCACCACGTCTATAACTACATACACCACGTCTACAACTATTCAAAAGATAAAACTGCATCTGGTTGTTAGCCCCCCGCAAGCTTAAGGTCAGAATGAACTTTGAGCTTGGAACGTAGTAGGAAAATCCGATCCTTGGTTAATGGTTTTATGAAGATGTCAGCAATTTGATCCACAGAAGATAGATGACAGATTTGGAGCAATTTGGATTCAACCAGCTCACAAATGAAATGGAAATCCAAAGCAATATGTTTGGACCTAGTGTGTATAACAGGATTCTTGGTCAAAAAAATGGCGTCAACATTATCACATAACAATAATGGAGGACGTCTAAGAGGAACACAAAGATCTTGAAGCAGCTGTTTGATCCACAACAACTCAACAACAGTGTATGCGAGTGAATGATACTCAGCTTCGGTGCTAGATCGGGCAACAACTCGTTGTTTTTGAGAAGTCCAGCTGATAAGATTGGATCCATGAAAGATGGCATAACCATACTGAGACCTGTTATCTTTAGTGTCTGAAAGCCAACCAGCATCTGAATAAGCGAGAAGAGATTGAGCCCTTGTAGGTGTGAAATGAAGGCAATGATGTGAAGTTCCTTTTAAATATCTGAGGATGCATTTTGTCGCTTGCTAGTGTAAAGATGTAAGAGAATGCATAAATTGACAAACACGATTTACAGCATAGGCAATATCAGGACGGGTAATGGTAACATATTGGAGAGAACCCACGATTTGCCTAAAGAGCTTTGGATCATGAAAAGGATCACCAAGACTTGTAAGGCGAGAAGTAGGGTCAGCTGGTGTGGAAATAGATGAGGCTTTTGTCATATTGTTGTGGCAAAGAATATCATGTATGTATTTCGCCTGTGAGAGAGTTAAACCAGCTGGAGACCTGCAGATTTGCAAGCCTAAAAAATAGTGCAGATCACCGAGGTCTTTAAGAGCAAAAGTCATATGTAACTGAGTGATGAACTGCTGAATTTTGCCTGCATGTGTACCTGTGATGATGAGGTCATCTATGTAGACAAGAATGTAGATGATTGATACCGAAGACAAGTGAACTAACAAGGAAGTGTCTGAGTGACAAGCCTTGAATCCGTGAGTGACAAGATAGTGTTTCAGCTTGTTGAACCAAGCACGAGGTACTTGTTTTAGGCCATAAAGTGCCTTGTGGAGACAACAAACATGTGATGGACGAGAGGAATCTTCAAAGCCACGGGGTTGTTTCATGTACACTGTTTCAGTTAAATCCCCATTAAGGAATGCATTGTTTATGTCAAGTTGCCGAATGCACCAACCATTGGAAAGAGCTATGGATAGGACCAACCGAATTGTAGTTGGTTTGATAACAAGACTAAATGTGTCAAAGTAATCAATGCCATCCTCCTGACTAAATCCTTGAGCAACTAAACGAGCCTTGTAACATTCAATGGAACCATCTAAATGTCGTTTGATCCTGAAAATCCACTTACACCCAACAAGATTAACATTATATTCATGTTGCATGCACAGTATGTTGCATGGCTTGTTGCCAGCATGGGTGTTGGATAGCTTGTTTAAAAGTGTGTGGCTCAATGGTTGGAGTAGATGATATGGAGATAGAGAAGGTCTTAGGCTTGAGAGAGTCGGTTTGTGCCCTGGTGACCATAGGATGTGTACTTTTATCTATAGGCCGAAAATGAGATGTGGACGGGTGGGTGTGTTTGGCATGTGAACTGATAGTGGGTTGTTGATAGGATGGAGTAGTGGATGAGGTTTTAGGAATAGAGGAGGAAGATTGGTTGGTGGAATGAGGAGGGGAGGGAGGTGGGCACAACAAATCAGCAGCATGTTGAAGAATGTGGGGTGTAGTGGGTTGCGGTGAGGTTGATAAAGTAGGGACCGTAGGGCCTGCATGTAAGGAATAAGGGAAGACATCTTCATTGAAAACAACATGACGGGAAATATATATCCTGGAAGTTGGTTTGTGGAAACATAGATAACCCTTATGAGCAACACTATAGCCAAGAAAAACACATGGAAGAGACCTAAAATCAAGTTTATGTGTGTTGTAAGGTCTCAGAAATGGGTAACACAAACAACCAAAAGTTCTGAGAAAGCAATAATCTGGAGATTTATGATAGAGTTTTTGATAGGGAGATTGATAAGATAGAAGAGGAGTGATTGTACGGTTATGTAGATATGTAGCGGTTTTGAATGCGTGTTCCCAGAAAATTTGTGGAAGTGATGATTGTGCTAAGAGGCTAAGACCTTTTTCAATTATAATACGATTACGACGCTCAACCACACCATTTTGTTCCTGAGTGTATGGACAAGAAACGCGATGGTGAATGCCATGGTGTTGTAGAAATGTGGAAACATTGTGGAACTCACCTCCCCAATCTGATTGTAGAGACTTAATGTTACAATTAAATTGAGTTTTTATCATCTTTTTGAATTGCACAAACATGGAGTAAACTTGGGATTTTTGAGAAAGAAAATAAATCCACACAAACTTAGTGCAATCATCAATAAATAAAACAAAATAACGATTTCCATTAATTGAAAAGTGAGGAGATGGTCCCCAAACATCTAAGTACATAAGGTCAAAAGGTTTGGTAGATGCAACATGAGATGTAGGAAGAGGAAAACGATGACTTTTCCCAAGTTGGCAAGAGTCACAGACATTTGGAAATTTATTTGTAGATACTGGAAGTTGAAATGAGGATAGAAGACGCCTTAAGAGAGACTCATGTGGATGAGCGAGGCGTTGATGGCAACCATGGAGAGAAGTACGTACACTAGTAAGTGCCATAGTTGAGGTCAAGTTAGTTTTGACAGGAGGCAGCCGATACAAGCCATGGCTAATGTCCCCTTGAAGAAGTGTTTGTCCCTGAAAATTCTTAACAAAACAATGAGTAGGCCAAAACTCCATGAAAACATCATTATCACGAGTTAATTTAGAAACGCTGAGGAGATTTTTGGTAAGGTTAAGAACAATGAACACACTAGGCAAGGAAAGATTAGGTAATAAAGATGAACCCACATGAGAAATAGATAAATGTTTACCATTTCCTACTTGTAACTTGTCATCACCGGTGTAATCGTTGGCAATGGTAAGCTTACTAATATCTGGAGTGACGTGATCTGTGGCACCAATGTCAAAGTACCATGACGGGTCCATAACAATGGAAGATGTTCCAGTTTGAGCAACATTAGCTTGACGAGAGGAAACTCTTGGGTTAGCACGTCTAGAAGGGTAATCAGTTTGATTAGTGTGCTACCAACAATTAATAGCCTCGTGTCCTGGTTTACTGCACAGTTGACAGATAGGACGACGACGAGGGTTGTCAATGTTGCGCCTAGGAAACAAACCAGAATTGTTGTTTGGATTGTTGGTGGAAGAGGACCGGTTTGAGAACTGATTTGTAGTGTAAACAGCAGGAGTAATAAAAAGTGGGGTTGGGTTAGTGGGCTGTGAAACAACAGCAGCTTGACGAGCATGTTCCTGCTCTAAGCGAGCCTCCTCTTGAAGAAGAAGGCCAGCAAGATCATCAACAGAGACATCATCAGACTTCATCATGAAAGCAGTTGAGCAAGAACTATAAGAGGAATCAAGGCCGCTTAAAATATAACCAATAAGATCCTCATCAGAAATTGGATGAAGATTTTCAGCAAGAGAGTCAGCAATAGAGCGTTTGCGCTCAATATATTCAAGCATAGAAAGAGACCCTTTTGTTAGAGTTTGTAGTTGAACCTGCATTGCCATGCGTCTAGCTCGTGTCTGAGCTTGGAAGGTCTTTTCAATGGCAATCCATGCCATGTGAGAAGAGGTGGCACGTACGACCAAGGAGAGGGCTTTTTCTGATAAGGTGGATTTAATCCACAGTAGGACAAAATGATCATGTTTCTTCCATAGAACAAAATCAGGGTTGGGTTCAGTGGTGGACACACTGTCAAAAGTGTATATGATGTGAGTCTGCATCGGTGGTGCAGGATTCAAAATGAAAGACTCTAGTTCAAAAGTCTCAAGTGCAAAAATAATGGTAGATCGCCATAGGGAATAATTATCTCTTTCTAGTTTGATATTAATGGAAGGGATTTGAAGATTGAGGTTGGAATTGGTAGTGTTGGCAAGAGCTAGAAGAGAAGGACTTGTGTTGGCCATGAAAGTAGTGAGTGCAGAGAACGATGGAAACGTTTATGGCTCTGGATACCATATAGAAATTGAGTTCTGTTATATCTGCCAAAGGATTACAAGAGGATATATATATAGAAAAAGTGAAAACTGTATGAAAAATTGAATCCTAAAAGTATGGCACGTCTGCAACTGCATGCACCACGTCTATAACTACATACACCACGTCTACAACTATTCAAAAGATAAAACTGCATCTGGTTGTTACACTCATAGAGAGCCTCAATGTTGCCATTGTGTTTGTGCTTAAAGAGAACCTTGAGCCTTCTTCCTCCGCTGCTTGCACCATCACCGATGTTGTCCCGAAAAGAAACACCACTTTAATTTCGACGCCCACCGCCACCACTATCATCATTGTAACACCCTAGACGAATCACACTAGAACGCAAGAGATCCCAAGGCTATGCAGGTATGAGACTATACAATTGAGGATAACTTAAAGGAATTAATTGGTACTACCCATACCAACAAGGTCACCGTGTAAAGTGATGTAGAGTGTTAGTCGTAAAAAATTTGACAATCATTGATGTTACAATCATCGGTGCGTGGAGCAAATCTAAGAGAAAAAGTCGCCCCTGGATAACTCGTGCAGGCTATTTCAGTGGTTATGGACCAACGAGGATGGGATCAAGTGATTGGAGTTCTCCTCCCTCTTCATGTTCTCCCTTACAATATTACCCTTATTATTGTGCTTGAAGAGAAGCTTTGTCATGGTTATTTGGTTTCTTGATTGAGCTTTGGTTTGCCACTGCTATAGGAGCCTTTTAAATGAGGAATTAGGAATTTAGGGTTTACCGGGAGAATCAGGAAAAAAATGGGCATAAAAGGTAAACGGAAAAGAAGAAAAAAATAAAAGAAAAACATTCAATCGTTGATTAAAAAATCAGAATATCCAAGGGTCTACATTCACTTTCTTGTGGTGGGAGATGCTAGCGTGCTTCTTAAAGTTGAAGTTGTTTGCAAACTATTGGTAGATAAGATTGGTAGCGAGTGTTGACATTGACAGTCTATTCAAAGTGTAGGAAGTTGTTAACTCATCATTTATTCTTTGGTATAGGATTTGTCAAGAGCCAAGTTAATGGGGTTGCTTATCAATTAGCGAGGGTAGCTCCTATGTATCCTAGTGTCTCTATTTTTAATCTTGTAATTCCTTGTGTTGCAGACATGATTATTAATGAAATGAGATAAGTATTATTCAATAAAAAATTAATGACCTTAATAAATTGAATATATATTGCATTATTTACTTACCTAAAAAACATGTGAAAGCAATGAGTCATGTGTGGAGGTAGGGGTATCATGCTAGTTAGTTTTTGTAAAATTTACTTGTTTTATTAATTTATTAACTAAAATTAACCTACATTTTATTTTAAGAACTTTTTTAATATTTGGCTCAACTTTTACTTATAAGGAGTATTCATAAATCAAACTGATAAATAGGAGTATTCATAAATCAATATAATCCAATGAAAACTAAAAAAAAAAAACCAAAAAATGAATAAATTAAAAATCAAACAAATAAAAAAGTTGAAAAAAAATAATTTTTTATTGAATTGGATCGGATTTGATTCTCAAAATCAGTGCAATTCGTGAAAAAAGGATGCATAAATATAATTATCAAGTTGTATAAATTTATCTTTAATATAGTATATAATATATATTTAAAAGATTATATGATAACAAATCATCATCAATTTATCAATCTTTCAAGATTGTGGCGTTGTTTTGTCTATCTCATTTTCTAATCCTACTTTTTCCTTTTTATTTTTTCCAATTTTATAGAGTCTCAAATAGGTTTGCCAGTTTGTTAAAAATTGGATCCACAAATTAGGGTTTCATTACTATACTATTATAATGACATATAAATGAAATCATAGTTATCAAAATCTCGATTTAACTCATAAAATTGTACAAGTTTATGATTACACAATGCCTTCACGAGTTAAATCGTGAGTAGAATCGCAAATTGAGTAGAATCGATAGTAAACTTAGTAGAATCAAAGTAAACTTGGTAGAATTTGATCAAACTCTAGTTAAGTTATGAACTTCTATTTTTTTAATGTTATTTATAGGTTCATACAAAGAGAAGAAACCACTTACATCAAAAGAAGATAAATGACTTAGTTTATGTAATGTACAACTTTAAGCTGTAATGTAGACAAATAAGAGGATGGTGGTGGTGATGGTGATATTGGAGATAATTTAATTAGAGGATTGATGGACATTTGAACTATTTCTATATTTTTTCCAATGTTTTTATTTTAAGAATTTATATTTTATATTGTATGAATTTATATTTGATTGGATGTGGACTATGCTAGTTTATTGAATTATTATTAAATTTTTTTATTTTAATTTATTTTAGGGTCGAAATATTTAGTTATGATTTTATATATAAGAATATTAATATAGTCTATGAGTTAAATTTATGAGACTTTCACGAATTTACGTAGAATCACAAGTTTAATAACCTTAAATGAAATATTTGATATTTTGAATTTTTTATTATGTTTATCATATATCTTAACATTTACTTAGTATTTTTTGGAAGAAAAATAAAAATAAGATTAGAATCCAAAAATCAATCTAATCCAAATCAAAAATTAAAATTTTGAGTCACATCAATTGGATGTTAAAAAAAACATAAGAGATTGAATGAAATAATTCTTTTTGTTTAAAATCGATTTAATTCAATCGGCAAACAATCATGAAATCAAATGCTACCTAAAAATTAATTAATCAAAAAACAATAAAGAAATTCTTTTAACTCGATATTTTTTAAAATCCGACAAGATACATGAAAATATCAAACACTAGACAGAGAAAATTGTGGTGGAGTAGTTGTACACTTGTACTTTGGGTGGGACCCGTCAACGTAAGTAAGTGCCGAGAGAAAGGATACTGTTCCAGCATCACCAACGTGCACTTCGCCATGATCTAATCCTAAATTCCCACGTAAGATAATCCTTTTTTTATTTTATTTTCTCTCTATCGGAACCCATTTTTTTCTTCTGAATTTCTTGGCATACACTAAAACAAAAAAAAGTACTGCCTTGTTTTTCTTAAAAATAAAAAAATAAATGCAATTTTATATGTTTTTAGTGTTATTTTTTTAGTTAGAATTACAATTGTATCTCAACAATCTATTAAATATAAATTTACATAAAATGTCGGTGCAATTACTAAAATAGTTATTTTTGATAAAAAAAATAAAACCAATTTTTTTAATTTGGTTTTATATATATGTTTAATTTTGACGCGTTTTGCAAAATTTTAATTTTTAATACTGTCGATTAATTATAAATCATTTTAAATATGATTTTTAAATTATTTATAAAAGTTAAAAATTTATAATAAATAACTATCCACGATTGAATAACAAGATTAAAATTTTGAATTTAGTAGATATTTATTTTAGTATAAAACTTCTTACACTGTTAATTAAAAAAATCACTACTAATACTTAGGATTATAATTTTTTAAGAGATTATAGGCATTCTAAAATAATTCTATTAAAATACAATAAGAATATTATGAACAATAATTTTTTTTTCAAATTTTTAACACAAAATTTTGACTTGAGATTATTATTATTTTTAAGTAACAACCTTTAAAATAATTTGAGACATTTTTTAATTAGGATATTTTACTTTTTTGATAGAACTTCAAAGTATCCACAAACTTCACCTTTCAGGTCCATTGTTCCGGGTGTTAGTCACTAAACTATATCCATGAGTAGAACAATTTGAGATTCTTATTTTTTTTAATCATGTTATTATATAAAGTAATGAAAATATTTATTTATTTTGTTGGATGATTAATCTTGATAAATTTCACTGATTATGTCTAATAAAATCCTTCTCTTTTAACTAAGTTTTTTTTATATTTATGAACGTTAAATTTAATATCTTACTTAAGAATCGAAGTCGGTATTATTTTCAGTTAGTGATATTTGAGACTATTATCTAAGTGTGTGGGAACAACTTCTAAGCCTTATTTATGATTGGATGAATCATGGATTCATGGTGCTTATCATTTATTATAAAATTTTATCTTCTAAGTTGTAATTAAATTATTTATTATTTATATGATACAAAAACAGCACCAAGAGCTTCATCTAATTTTTTTCTCTCTTTAAAATAGAGTTGAAATCTTGATCAACTTCATCTTTGTCGTTTGGTTTCACTTAGTAGCGATCCTTTCGAAGCCCTTTCCTTCCATCAGAAAACACAAATCCTGATAAAAAGAAGAAATTGCACGTTCTAAAGTGTTAGGAACGTCAACATTCAGAAGCACAAAAATTTCCTCACCCTTTTCAAATTTCTGTCACCCTTTTACTAGGTAATAATGCATCTGTTACTTTCATTTGCATTAACGATGACATTCTTTTTTTTATTTCCCACCATCATTTTTTTTTCCTGCATATTTTGTACATTCACATATGATTGTTTCAAAATTCCATGTTTTGATTTAATGGGTATTGGAATTTTCAATCAGAAAGCATGCAGGCATCAACTTTTGGTGTTGAAGAAGCTACTTTTGGGGTTCAAAGTCGTAGGGGGTTGGTGGGTTTTCGAGAGTTCAGAAATGGGAGTGTTCTGAGACCCAGAAGAGTGTGCATGGCTAATAATAACATTGATCTTTGTGGGTTAAGGCTTGGTTCTGTCACTATGGAAACTGAACTAACTAATGCTAGAGTTGGTTTTGGTGGCATTTTTGGGCCCTCCGTTAAGCCCAGATCAGTGAGGGTTATGGCTTCTGGTTTGTATGCTGTTGCTGGTGGCTTTGATTTGTTTGGTTTATTGGCTATTGTGAATTTTTCTGGACTGCATTTGCCAATGATGTGTATGTAATGTGCTTGGTTCATGTTGATGCCCTATGTGTTGTTTTCCTTAATGATGCTGTGTTTGGATTTCGCGGCAAAGTTGCTTTTTTATGTTTGATTTTGTTGTTGTTGAACCACATTGATGTTTTCTAGTAGGACTCTGCTTGTCTGTCTATGTTTGCTATTGTTGTTGATGTGGTTTGTTGACTCAGGTAGTTAAATTAAATCTGTTGCTTGATTTCCCCAACATGAAATTCGGCGACTGGTATTATGAGAATGCTGAGCATGATAAATGAAATTAATGATGTGATGCTTAATTGTAGTTTGTAATCCAGTTGATACATGAATGTTAATTTCAGCATGGTTGCAATAGTTAGGAAATTCAATTTATAAGGATAATATTCTTTTGTTGAGCTATATGTTAAGAGTTTATATACTGTAGAATTTGCCATTTATAATTGCCTTTTGTCTTGTTGGCTCTTAAATACTAATGGTATTAATATGCTTAAGTTTTGCAGTTGTGTATGCGTTGATTCTGGAAACACAGCTTTTAGTGCTGGAAATCACCTTTATAAGTCTTATTATAAAGGCAATTGATTCTGAAAACAGCTTTTAGTGCTAGAAATTGCCTTTATAAGTCTTGTATTTGCAAAGTCTCTGAACAGCTTTTCCCAGTATTGTCAGCTTACTGTGTAAAATATCACTTCTAGTTAGATGATTTGTGATTCTTGATTTAATTCATACAATTAGGTATGATTCAGCTAGCCAGCGATACATATCATGTGATTCATTGCAGATGACTAATCATGCAATATGTGAATGAATCAGTGTGATTTGTATCATTTGATATGAATTACATAATTCAACAAATTGTTATTTTTCCTTCTTTATGTTTCTTTAATCTTTAATGATTTCTCATGAAAGAAATTGAAAAGTTAGATAAGCTAAAATTGTTAAATGAAAACGAAATGAATGAGCACTACTGAATGCACCCTATTTGATTATTTGGCTGCTTTGTTTCTATTCTATGCATTTTATTTGGCTGTTCCATAGCTCTGTTTTTAGTTTTCTGAAATAGAGGCTTCACACTTGTTTTTTATTTTGTGAGACTTGTGGTTAACTTCGGATATATGTCAATTTCTAGTTTAGACCTATTACATTGAGCACTATACAATATATGTCAATTATATGATATATTTCAAGTTGTTTTTCATTGTCTCTTAGGATTCTATAAGATTTCTGATTCACAATTCAAAATTTAGCTTGGAAATTCAGATTTGAATTGAAATTTGAGAACTTTCTAGTTGTATGTTCATACAGATACTTATAGCAAGTAAAATTGAGTTGCAGATGGAAAAATTGAAGATGTTGTTCCAGCTACTCCTCAGGGCAAATCTTCTGGAGATGTTCTACCATATGTTGGTGTTGCTTGCCTCGGAGCCATTTTATTTGGCTATCATCTCGGGTATGGATAGCATTTTCATATTAGTATGTGGGTCAATGGACAACAATGCAGCATGTCATTTTCTTTGTGTTGACATCTAAGTTATAAAAATGATACGAGTAACTTGCGGACGTCTTTATGTTTTTTTGGCTGCTAGACATGTGTATAGCTGCTACTACTTTTCATTAAATATTATCTTCATGTTGGAGAACTCTAACAATCCCTGTTTGGTGTAGGGTGGTAAATGGCGCCCTTGAATACCTTGCTAAGGATCTTGCAATCACTGAAAATACTGTTCTACAAGGTACATGCTATATGTGTGTGTGTGTGTATTCGCAAATTATTAAAAATTTTGATTGATTTTATAGGCAACTAAAACTGTAGATATAAGAAGATGCAATTTCTTGTTTAATACACTCATAAAGGGCAAATTTTCAGTATGCATGTCTGTCCATGTTAATGGTATGGTTAACATAAACAGAAAATTAACTGATCTTTATAGAAGAAAATTTAAATGAATTTTTTAATTACATTTGTCCATGAATCTTTCTTCACTTTCATATGTCCTATCAATTGTTTTCTCTTGAATATCCATGAACAGGCTGGATTGTCAGCACATTACTTGCTGGTGCCACTGTTGGTTCATTTACTGGTGGATCATTGGCTGACCAATTTGGAAGAACTAGGACTTTTCAATTAGCCTCAATCCCTCTAGCAATTGGAGCATTTCTTGGGTCAGTCACTTGGTCTTCAGGATAATATTTTATCTTTTTATATTTTTGAAATCTGTCATTATAAACTATGATGTATTTGCAGTGCTACAGCACAGAGTGTTCAGCCAATGATCATTGGTCGCTTACTTGCTGGTATAGGAATTGGTGTTACATCTGCTATAGTACCACTATACATATCTGAGGTGCTTTATATATTATTCTTATCTTTGTGATCATGAGTATATAATTTATGTGGACTGTGTGGTAACTCCTTTTAATGGGCAGATTTCACCAACTGAAATTCGTGGTGCGCTCGGATCTGTTAATCAACTTTTTATATGCATTGGGATTCTTCTGGCACTGGTGGCTGGGCTGCCTCTGGCAGGGAACCCTATATGGTATTGGGTTGTTTCACCTTACCACTATTTGTTTTGGCAGGGAGGGGTGAGGATAGGGGTGTGAATATTTTAACCTAACCTCTTTTTTAGCTGTTTATTTCTTCAAGTGATTAATATCATCCAGAGATGGTAAAATATTACTAGAAAGTGGAGATATTTGTTTTTCTTTTTTATTTGAAAAATAAATGAAGTTGCAGAAGAAATCATGCTCCTAGAAGAGAATTATGCGAAGATTTTATATCCAAAGTATTTTATCAATAGAAACTGATGTCAAGGTTTTGATTGGACATCAATATTGGTAGTTATTTTCTGTCATTGATTTCTTTAGTTTTGAAATATGACATGTCCCATTATCAGTTGCTTCATTTAATCTTCTCATCATCATTGACATGAATGAATAAGAGAATTTAGTTGTGTGGTTTGGGTTTGTAATAAAAATGCAGTTTCATTCATACTTTGGATATTGAAATGCTGACACTATGGTGAAGGATATATTGAACTATTCAACAAGCAATCTGAAAATTTGATGTACACTAAATGATATTAAATCCATGTTTTTACATTGGGGCTTCTTTTTGTCAATACTTGAAGTTGGTACTTGATATTTCTACGCTATAGAAGTCAGAGCTTGTTTTTTCAGCCAATGCATCTGGATTCACTGGAAAGTTGTACACTTTAGCACATTTTTTCTTTTTCAGAAATAACTGTTCCTGGCTGATTTGATTGTGATAGTTTCAAGTTAAATTCAAATATGAATGTGCCTTCATTATTTTTAATTTATTTTCTTCTTGCTGAATCCAGAAACATTTGTTGCTCAGTTTTCTACTTTCATTTTTAATTTTATTTCGTCAGGTGGCGGTCAATGTTTGGCATTGCAGTAGTTCCATCTGTTCTGTTAGCACTCGGAATGGCAATTTCTCCAGAAAGTCCGCGCTGGCTTGTTCAGGTTTTTCCTGCAATTCTGTGGTATCTTTTGTTATGGAAGCAATACATTCATGTGACAATTAAACTAATGGGGAAAAAAATACTTTTAAACACATCAAAGGCTTTTTTTTTATTTATTTATCAAATTTTGTGTCACAAACCTAACCATGGGACAGTATCATATGGTGACAACCTTGCAAATAACCCTACTAGATTAAAACACATTAAAGGAGAGATTATATTATGTTTTAAATATACTTAAGACTATTAATGTTTTTAAATTCTTAACTGGATTGAAATTGTAAGAGACGTCATACTTATGTTTGTTATAAAATCCAACAGAATATACATATTATACGTAGATGATGTGCTTTTATGTGTGTTAAGATATACTTCAGAGTTAAGACACTGTCAAAATTTCCTTAAATGCTTAAACTAGATTGAAATGGTGTTATGATATTAACATTTTATTATATTGTCTAACAGAACATACTTATCATGCATAGATGACGTGCTTCTTTTGTATATCTGTTGAGATCTTAATGCAAAAATTTTATTGTAGTTTTTCTTTGAAAATTCCATGTATTATTTTACAGCAAGGTAAAATCTCTGAAGCTGAAAAGGCTATTAAAACACTCTATGGACAAGAAAGAGTTGCTGCAGTTATGCATGACTTAACAACAGCAAGTCAAGGTTCATCAGAACCTGAAGCAGGGTGGTTTGATCTGTTTAGTAGTCGATATTGGAAAGGTATGCTAAATTTCAGTGAGGACTAATTCTAGGTTTGGTAACACTATGGACAAAAATAATTTTCGCTGATAATGCTAAGCTGCATCTTTTCAAGCTCTTTTCATAAAATTTCCTTTCTTTAAGGGTGTTTATGTAAAGGAGGTTCATGAAAAATTCATAATGATTGTGATAATATATCTTGAATGATGATTCATGAAAATCAGTTGTCTCGGCTCAATCTAAACCCAATGCATAGATCAGATTTGATAACCCACGAGACTTCCCTTGGATGTTTGATTTCATTCTGGCCCTTTTCTCTACCTGATATATTTGTATGAAGAATTATTATTTACCAATAATATTATCATTGTTCATGTTTTAATTTCACTGACAACTTTTTTTTAGTTTACTATTTAGTTGATTAAATGTATTCTTTTATGAAATAGTATATAGCACTTCCTTAAAATATGCCTTGTTTCAGTTGTCAGTGTTGGGGCAGCACTTTTCTTGTTCCAGCAGTTGGCTGGAATAAATGCTGTAGTTTATTATTCAACTTCTGTGTTCCGTAGTGCTGGAATTGCTTCTGATGTTGCAGCAAGTGCCTTGGTTGGTGCATCAAATGTTTTTGGTTGGTATTTTTTATTCTTAAAAATGTTTATTGTGCATTCAGTAAAAGAAGGTTATTGTATATGTTCCGCAAACAAGATATTGTTTCTGATTGAAGTTTTATTTTGTTGCAGGAACTTGTATTGCTTCCTCCTTAATGGACAAACAAGGAAGGAAAAGTCTCCTTATCACAAGCTTTAGTGGGATGGTAATAGTTGTTTTCAGCACGCATCTTGTTAGACCTAAAGCATATAATGTTAGATGTTACATGATGGATTAATCACATCCCTGAAGCATCACAAGCTTAATTGTCAAATATTAATTTTTGTGGGCCTTATGCCTTGCTTGGCTAAAATTGTCCAGAGCAAAAGAAGTATACCTTACACTACTGTAGTGACATAATGCATGGTTGGTTTATGTGTCCAAATATACCTTTGTAATTCAAATATAATTTTGGACACATAAGCATTTTGATAATTTAGAAACTATCTGGTTTCAGCCTTCAACTCAGTTATGATACTTGAAAGGTCTACCTGGCAAAACATGAATACAAGTAATACTGACTTTATCAGTACTCACATTATACTAGAAAATAGAAATGCTTCTGCAGAGAAACAAATGTATTCATCCTACTTGAGTATGCTGATTTACTTTTTTTGTGCATGAATTTCCTTATCCTCCACATACTTTTTGTAGTTGTATGTTTAGTTTTTACTTATCAGTGTTTTGGTAATTGATTGCAATTTGCAAATATCATTTCTACTGAAGCCAGTAAATGGTAAGACATGGCATGCTGATTCTATTCATCTATTGGGTTTATTACTTACAAGAGGGAGTCTGGAGATTCTAATGCTAGTCAGACATTGTGATTTGGAAGAGTTCATGCACTTGTGTAGCTAGTACTAGGGAATGGAAGGGTTTGTAGATATTATTGTGCCATATTTTAAAATGGGAAAGATAAAAATGTGGCAATGCAATACATTTTTGAGAAAAGTCTAAACAAGGGATTGAACTTTATTCCGTTCTTGAAGGAAGGAAAGGTAATTTTCAAGTATTATGATCCTTGATTTCATTTTACGCTTAGATGTTAGAAGCATAATTAGGTTGGTAGGTAATGGATCTGTTCTTACTCTTCTTAGTTGCTTAAACAACTCAAATGATGCTTATAATTCAAACTAAATCTTCATCTCAATGGCTTAGTTCATTTCTGGTGTGTCATGACTCATGACTTATTCGACTTATTTTAAGCTGTGTAATAAGACATCGTGTATTTTTCATTTGTATAATTGACACCTTTTCTTTATGTCTCTCCCAGGCTGCTTCTATGTTGCTTCTTTCTCTGTCTTTTACATGGAAGGTTCTTGCACCATACTCTGGCACCCTTGCTGTTCTAGGGACTGTTCTGTAAGTCATTTAATTTTTTCAATAATAGTGATTCCATTCACTTCATGACTTAAACTTCAATGAACTTATATGTTCTTTTATTATTTAAGACTCACATTTCTGATGACTCTATGGTCTATGAATTTAACCAGCTATGTCCTATCCTTCTCTCTTGGTGCTGGTCCTGTGCCTGCCCTTCTTCTACCAGAGATATTTGCTTCTAGAATTAGAGCAAAAGCAGTTTCTTTGTCATTAGGCACACATTGGGTGAGTGACTTCACTATGGAACCTAATATTTTACCTGTGGTTAAGGCCTTTATCTTGCCAAAATTTTGAAATTATACTTCTTAAAAGCTAAAACAAACTAAAATTTTTGTACTTTGTAATAGCAGTTGCTGTGAGCTTACCAAACACTCAACTTGCTGTTCTTAAATAAAAATAAACAAGTAAATTAAAAAACAGAAGTATCCCAAAACTCGGCAACACAGTTGTGCCCTTCTACACATTTATTTTCTAAATGCTATCGTTGAAGAAACATTCCTTGGAAAATAGCTTCACTATGAATTTCCTCACTCCATATTTTGCTTCAGAAGTTCCTTGGATCTTTCTCACTAAATGATAATTATATTGATACGATTTTGCTACATTAAGCTTATTGCAATACCTAGTTGCCTAAATATTATGTTGAAAATGGAACTATGATTTTATTTGGTCTTATCAGATCTCCAACTTTGTCATTGGCCTCTACTTCTTGAGCGTTGTAAACAAGTTTGGTATCAGCTCCGTGTACTTGGGGTTCTCAGCTGTCTGTGTTCTTGCTGTTTTGTACATAGCTGGTAATGTTGTGGAAACAAAGGGTCGATCATTGGAGGAAATAGAACGTGCTCTCAGTGCTTCAGCATGAAAATATTCGAGGAAATGCATGTGTTCATAATTCCTATGCTGCTCACAGAACTGTTTTATGCTCTTGCTACTTGTTCCACACATTTGTCTGGCATGAGTGATAACAGGGATAGCTTGTTTATTGTAACCAAATGTTGCTCCTTTGCAAATATGGGAACAATATTTTGTGAGCTTTGGTCAAGCATCTCTATTCACTATGTTTTCAAACTGACAGTTTTTGTCACAATGTAAGGCAGCAAGAACATTCTCACTTCAAATTAAATTGAATAAGTATGATATCCTATGTTCAAAATTGAGTGAAAATTTTCACGATCTTCCTTTGATATAATAAACGAGTAAGGATAAAATAATAATATTGGATTTGTTTAGTAAATAGACGAATGATACAACCACATAGGAACATCTCAGAAGGGAAAATGTGGCATAGTAGTGAGTATTTATCCTGATATGCACTCTATGCCTGGCATTTCTAGGATATGCAAAATGTAAGCACATCTTTTAGTCGGAGTTACCAAATAGTTTAACTTGTTTACAATAACGATACTAAATTTTTTGCCATCAAAGGTGTTTACAAATTTATTTATTTTTTTCCTTAAGATTTTATTGGATCTCTGAACCATTGGTCACAAAAGAACTACGCTCCTTCATGAATGCACTTTGTGCACAGTTGTGACTTCAAAAAATTCAGTTAGATGTTGTGTCCCTTTAAACATAATCTTGACAAATCATCCAAAAAATGGGACATGTGGCAAATGATTAGCAAAGTGCAGACGAGTCTCCTGTACTATATATACACTTACACAGATGCTATTCTGTGTAAATAACACTTGCACACAGAGTAATATATATATATAAAGAACCTTAAACCAAAAATTCTAAGTTATCTTTCAGTCTAAAGATCAAACAGTTTCTTTGAAGGATACACTATTGGTAATGCTAATATATCAAATATAACATTAGCTCCGTCGTATTTACCAACATTATTTGCTATAAACAACCAAGGCAAATGTTACTGATATCAATGAAAATCATGCCATCTTTTAAGCCACAAAACATGAATAACTGATCTTCTCTTAGCATGTGCAACTACAACATAATGTCTTGACTCTTGACTCTTGAGCACTTCCATGGTGTTTTGGCTCGAATAATACCCTTTTTCATAATCAGTTTAACCAAATTTCACAGATTCCTCACTTCAGTTCCATGTTGATATCTACATGTTAGATTTCCTCTCCCACCTGTTCTTAGTGTCAAGCCTACAAAATATTAATAACACACATCAAATGATTGTGACATGAAACGAAACAAACAATTGAAATAACCATATATACATAAACAAAACACAATTACAATCCTATAAACACAACCAGTGTTATGTGATGTTAAAACAGGGATTAACCATAGCTGGTGATATGTGATATGTTAACAGTCTAAGCTTGCGAGGAGGACTAAGTTTGATTCCCGTAGAACATATTTTTTGGGAGGGGCGATTGTAAGTGTGACTAAGTCGAACTCAGGATTAGTCTCATAGCTGATTTAAAACACCAAAACTTGTGTGAATACCTCAAGATCACACAAGGAAGCCAAATACCCTAATTATGGATAAATTATTAGGTAGTTTGTGATTTCCATGTGTCCTATGATCCCAACTAACACCTACGTGATACATTATCAAGTTTTCAATTTACAAGAAAGTATTAATAACATTTTAATACATGTCATGTGGAGATTAGTAGGAATCATAATGGTCCTAGATCACATAATCATTCTCCTAACTACGGTAGTTAAAAAAAAATGAATTAACCATTGCTAACTAAGATCTATCAACCAAAGTGGAGTTATATATATATATATACCCCCAATGTAACTTTTGCTTCTTTGGTTCAGACATCACAGGTACATCATCCTTTGAGTCTTCAATTCTAGAATCAAATCCTTCACAATCATTCCACAACCTTGATTCTCTGTGATCAACATTTGAACCTTGAGTTACACTGTTTTGGCTTGATAAACCATAACCATGTGACTTTTTGTTGGCCCCATCTGCAGAACCAAAATATTACAGAACTAGAAAATCAACAACAATAGCATAAACACACAAACCATTACAATTAAGAAAAGAAGAAAAGAACCTTTGGATTTCGTTTTGAACTTTGATTTTGACTTCAGTTGCAAGCGCCTCTTGTGTAGCTCCTATCACAATCAAACGTTCAGAGAACGTTAACATGACAGAACACCCAACAAGCACAACAGTAAAACAGTACATACCCAGGTTTCAGAATGTTGGAAAAATCTGAAATTTATAAGCTTTTTGAAGGTGGGGGATGTAGAAACGAATGAAAAGTGAATTGAATTGAAGAGGGTACCTACACGAAATTTTGAGAGTTGGTCTTGGGTAATGCCTTTAGGGTTAAAATTGGGTCGGAGACACGATGAGGATGCCATTGCAGCTTCTCTTCTACGATCCTCTTCTTCTTCCTTTTCCATTGTCTCTTTCTTGTTCACTTTCATCTCCTTGCATATGGTTTCACCATTCGCTGTTATATTTTGGAGATCATCCATTTAATTATGTAGTCATGTGGAAATTGGAATACACATTCTTGATTCGTTAGTTTCCCCCCATAAGTCCCTTAAACTCAGGGATGTAATTTTGATTAGGGTAAAATATGTTTTAATCCATGTTAAATTAATAAATCTGTCTTCTTTTCTTCTTCTTTTTTTTTTTTTGCATTCAATTTCTAATAAAATGATAATTTTGGTTTTAATTCTTGTTATTTTTTTAGTCCTTTATAACTTAACAAATTTTGTATTTATTTTTCATATTTTTTTTCTTTCCCGTTGTGAATAGTCTCTTTGAAAAAAAAAGACTAATAAAAAATATTTTTTTTTTATCATGAAGTAAACATAATATTTGTTTAATTTATTGGAGACTAAAAATTATTATTTTATTAGGGACACAATGTAAAGAAATTTTTTATCATACATTAAACATAAAATTTGTGTATTTATAAGGGATCGAAAATATATTTTAACCTTTTAATTATTAATATTAAATTAATAGTAAGTTTTATTAAATAGAGAATGAAATAAAATTTGCATTCAATTTATTAACTAAATTAAATTAAAATTCTAAAACAATAAAAAGAAAACATGTTACAAACATTTCTTCTTATTATTTTTATAATATATTATTTTTTAGGTTTAATTACTTTTAAAAAGGATTTAATTGTCTATTTTTCTCCATTATGATTGGAGTGTATCCTTGGATTGATTGAGTGTTTAGTCTTTCATGATCATCACCAATGAAATTGCAACGAATTTGTGCAAGAAAAAGAAAGAACATAAGTGAAAAGAGAGAGGAGAATGAAGAATAATTGAGAGAAAAAGAGAAAAAAGAGTTTCATCCTAAAGCTTGCACAATAAGTAACTACATTTGTTTTTTTATACAAAATGAAGTAACTAACTTCCACTAATATACACAGTGACTACTCAAAGAGGGAAGGGATGGGCCTTGATTATGTCCATGTAATCTATCTAATTAAACTAATTACACAAAGCAAAACTCAAATTCGCAGCCCAATTATTCAATGGCAGAGGTTCTGACTTCCAAGCCCAATTTGATCCTCAAAATGGTAGAATTGATCAAGCTTATTTGTGACAAAGTTAAAGCTTTTTTTCTTAGCTTTCCAGGGACTACTCACATGATCCATCTAGAGTTCTTTAGTGTCCTATAGGCCCTGTTCAAGGCAGATAGGACAAATAAGCACAAAATTCAAAAATAGGCAATAATTATCAATTAAGCTCAATCATTTGCCTAAGACTAAAACTAAGTTAAAGTGAGAAAATAAGGGTCAAAGAGATGTCAATTGAGCTAAGAATAGAAAAATACTAAACTACAAATGCTCATTCAATATCTCATCTTTAAACATGTATTTGTTAATAGAATCATTTAGTGAAAATTACTCAGTTTGTTATAAAAAAATATATTCCTTTTGAGGAGTAAGTGCAATTTTCATGATTAACAAATTGGCACGCGTGGTGGGACAAGTTTGCCAAAAAAATTTGATCTTAAGAACAAGTCTTAATGAAAATTGTATGTTGTTAAGAAGTGGTAGAATGACAAACAATAGTCAAAGAAATCATACTAATAACAACAATAGTAATAATAACGTTGCAAACACTTCGACAGCAATGAACAAAATCAAACAAATTTACCTTCTGGGGTAAATAATGAAATGGTTGTGGGTACAAGTTAGGCAAATGATGACTATATAAATGTAAGAGATGAAGATGTGATGCGTTCACAAATTCAGACAAGCATTGTTGAAACTAGTTACCACAAAATAATGTAATCTCAACCACAAACACCCCACCATTTTCCACCATCAGACTGTGGGGAATGCCATCAGTGCCAAATAAAATGAACATACCACAACTGAGTCTGCTTATGCATCAAAGTCAAAATTCAACACCACCTATTGTGGTCAGTGGATGAACTAACAGGCTTTTAGAACTTGGGGAAATAATGATTCTCATGATGCTGACCAATTAAGAAATATAAGACTTCCTATTGAGGATAGGATAATAGGAGAAAGCAACATTGTCTCTACAGGTGTTTCTAATGAAGCATTAGTAGCCTTAGACAACAAATAGACCATAGTAATCATGAAATGGTTAATACTATAACAAATCATATGGCCTCGATCTTAAATCCTATGTTAAGAACCGTGGAAGCAAAGCTTCCAAGCTTATTTTGATTGTGCCAAAGACTCAAGTCAAGAATCAAGATTCAAGCAAGTTTCAAGAATCAAAGATTCATTCAATCAAGATTCAAGTGAAGATTCAAGAGAAGACTCAAGATACGCAAGAACCTCAAGAAAAACATCAAGATAAGTATAAAAATATTTTTTCAAAGAAAAGATTGAATAGCACAATTTGTCCAAAAGAATTTTTCAAAGAAAAATCTTTTACCAGAGTTTTTACTCTCTGGTAATCGATTACCACAAGGCAGTACCAGAAGCCCAAAACAGTTTTATAACTGTTTTACAAAGTAGTAATCAATTACCATGGGCATGTAATCGATTACCAATGTTTTTGAACGTTGAATTTCAAATTTCAAGAGTCACAACTTGTGATAAAATATTTTCAAAATAGTGTAATCGATTACACAATATTTGTAATTGATTACCAGTGTTTCTAAACATTGGTTTTAAAATCTAAACATGAAGAGTCACAACTGTTGATGTGTAATCGATTACACCATTATGGTAATCAATTACCAGTGACTAGTTTTGAAAAATAAATTGCCAAGAGATACAATTTTTAAAGTGACTGGTTTTTGAAGAAATAGCCAAGAGTCACAACTTTTAAAGTGACTAGTTTTAAAGAAAGTCACAACTTTTAAAGTGGCTGGTTTTTAAAGAAATAGTCAAGAGTCACAACTTTTAAAGTGACTAGTTTTAAAGAAAGTCACAACTTTTAAAGTGACTAGTTTTGAAGAAATTGCCAAGAGTCATAACTTTTAACATGATTTCTTCAAGAGCCATCAAATGGCTATAAATATGTGACCATAACACGAATTTCATAATTGATTCATTCAATCATTCTCAACATCTTTCTAAGAGTTTTTGTTCAACACTTGCTTTGTCAAGAAAAGTTCATTGGGCAAAAACTTGTGCTATTCTATTTTCCTCTCCTCCTCCATTCTTACAAAAAGCTTTTCAAGAGACCTACTCTTGGTGACTGTTTTCAAGAGAAGGTCTTCTTGGTTGAACACTGAACACAAAGGACCAACGTTCCTTGGGTTCATTGCAAGAAGCGGGATTTGCTTCTTGGTTGATCACTGAACACAAAAAATCAACATCTTTTGGGTTCATTGCAAGAAGTGGGTACAACTTCTTGATTGTTATCACTGGACACAAGGGACTAACGTTCCTTGGGGTTCATTGCAAGAAGTGGACATAACTTCTTGGTTGTAATCACTGAACACAAAGGAGGGGATTCCTATGTGGTTCATTGCTTGTAAAGGATTTTACAAGGATAGTGGAAATCTCAAGTGGGTTTCTTGGGGACTGGATGTAGGAACGGGTTGTGGCCGAACCAATATAAATTCGGTTTTGCATTCTCTCTTTCCTTAATCTCTTTTACTTTCTGTTGTGTTTATATTTCTTTATGTTTACTTCTCCTTATTTTTTATTCGAGTAACTTACAATTTAAGAAATAATTGAATCTAGGGAATATCTAAGAAAGAGAAATTTTCAATTAGGAATAGTCAATGAAATTTTAATTCAACCCCCCTTCTTAATATTTCTGAGGCCACGTGTACAACAAGAACTACCAACAAAAGTTATTAGCAAATGAATGACATCTTAACTCGAATAGGAGATGTTTTGGCCATTCCTAGAAATCAACCTTGGAATAGACATGTAATTTAGGAAATACCAATACAAGAGAGACCTATTAATAATAATAATAATGCTGGAAATGATGTTAATATCTCGGCTTGAATAATGAATGATAAAGAAACACCAAACTCTGTTTTGGTTAATAGAAACTGAAATGCAGATGAAGTCTTAGCCAATATGCAATGAAATCAAATACTTCAAGGACCAAATGGTCCAAATAGAGGTTTAGGTCTCAAAGCAATTCAAAATCCTCAGATCAATCAATGATCGAATAAGCTTTGAATAGGCATGGCTTCAAAGTAGGAAATGCACAACCACCTTACTTTGTTTTTGCCTTCCCTAATTATATTTTACAATCTGAATTGCCAAAGATACAAGGTGCATAAGTTTTCAAAATTTGTGAGAGAATTGGAAGAATCTACTATAGAACATGTAGTCTATTTTCAAATAGAATATGATGACTTTGCCATTGATGAATTCCTAAAAATGAAATATTTTCCAAGTTCTTTAACAAAAAATGCTTTTACTTGGTTCATCACATTGCCACCCAATTCAATATACACTTGGGCACAACTCGAAAGCGTGTTCCATAAACATTTCCTTAGAGGAGAGACTAAGGTTAGTCTTGTGGATATGACAACCACTAAACATTTCAATGGTGAAACAATTGAAGATTACTTGAATAGATTTTGACAAATGAAATATTGATTCTATACTCAAATTCTTGAGTATGAACTAGTCAAGATAGCTATTGCAGGTTTATATTTTTCAATTCAAAAAAAGTTGGTGAATCAACAGGTTAGAGATATGGCATAATTAGTAGAAAGAGTAAGAATTAAGCAAATAAAATATGAAAAAGAAAGGCATAAAAGATTTGACAAAAGTAGAAGGGGGAAAATTTCATATTTGGAACCATATAAAGATAATGATAATTATGTAAATTATCAAGATTTAGATGTTAGTCAAGAGAAGGATGAAATATGTGTGGCAGGATTACACCCGAGACCTCCTTATACTTGTCAAATGTTAAAGGTGGATGAAAACAAAAATTGCCTAACTCAAAATATAGTTTTGACATTACTAAGACAGATAAAATATTTGATGTATTTTTGAAAGACAAAAAAATTTTCCTTAGTGATGGTCATTAAATACCTACATTTGAACTAAGAAAAGGAAAAAAGATGTTGCAAATTTCATAATATTTTTTGACATTGGACTAACACTTATTTACATTTCAGAGACATGGTCCAAAAGGCTATTGATAAAGGTAGATTGAAGTTCGAGGAAAAAACAATGAAAGTGGACACTAACCTATTTCACATTCAAGCTAACTATGTAGAACCCATGCAAATCATGATGAGTGGAGCCTCGATTGGGACATCAAAAGTGAGCACCTCTCTGTCTAAAGAAGAGGTTAACCAAGCCCTAGAGGAGTTCAAAAAAGAGGAAGAGTTAGTTTTTCGACTTGCAAGAGATTCATTGGTTGATTTTCTATTGAAAAAACAAAAAGATGAGAACGAGGTTATGTCGTGTCCTCGTTGTAGTGTTATGTTTGATAGATCAGTATCCAAAGCTTTTGAGTCGTTAGAAATTCGAAAGAGTTTAAAAAAATTGCAAGAAACAAAGGTTAAGGAAAAGGAGAAGCAAAGTGCAAGCATGACTGTGAGCCAGGTTCAGAAGTCCTACCAGTGTATCTCAGAGGAAGTCCTACGTTCATCAAGCAAATGTTCCAACAAACAAGTGGTTTCAACCAGGGAACAAAAGATCTAACTTTCATTTTAAGGAGTTCAAAGTGAGTAGTTTGGCGCTTCAAAGGGGAGGAACCACTGAAGGTTCGAGGAAGGGATATTATGACTATCAAAATCCTCTTTGGGCGAATTGAAATATGTCAAAAACCTAATAAAGGAAGCATCAAAAGATGAGGAGAGATGCGATACTAGCAATGCAACATAAAAATGGTGTAAGACCGTCAGTCTTTGACAAAATTAATGAAGGTCCATCTTCTATATTCAGGAAAAAAATATTGATCAAAGATTAGAAGGAGAAAGAAATGATAGTAGACTTTTTCGAGTTTGGGCTTGAGCACTTATTAGAAGCAATATGTGGAGTCATTTCGATCTTACCAGCGGAATACGTAGAAGATTATTAGAATAGAAATATCTTGAGTGATTATGTTAGAGAGGGTTACTACGATGATCTTTCTTTAAGTCCCAAGGCTGTTTGGGTTACATAAGTTTTTTGTTTCACACCACATTGAAAAGTTGTAGTTTTCGATCCACCCATTGAGGATATAAGATTGCACATGAAACCACTCCATTTGACTGCTATGGTGGAGGACCAAATTATTAATAAGATCTTGCTTGGTCAATGGAGGGATTGCGTTTAATATCTTGCCAAGGTCTATGTTGTGCAGGTTTGGAAGGATGGTTAAGGATTTGATTCCTCACAATATAGTGGTGTCTGAATTTTATGGAAAACCTTCAGATTATGAGGGAGTGATTTGCTTGGATGTTTTAGTAGGTAGTAGGAGGAGGCCTATAGTGTTTTTGGTAATTTCTTCACAAGCTAATTTCAATATGTTTTTGGGAAGGGAATTGATCTATGGAGTTTGTGTTGTTCGTTCGACAGTTCATCCAAAGTTGTTCTTTTGGAATCAGTATGGCAAACTTGAGATGGTCAAAGCGGATCCGTCACCGTACGGAATTTACGTTGCCTTTGTAAGCGAAAGCAATCAAGCAATGACAAGGACTGCTCCGTTCGAAATCAAAGATTCATTCTATGTGAATAATAAATTTGATGACGAAAATGACATATTCTTTTGCTGGAATGTGAATAGAGGTTTTCTTTTGATTAACAAGGACGTTGAGAAAATGGCCAAAGCTAAAGAAACATGACTTTGACACAAGCATATACGAGTTTCATGGCCCACTTATCAACTTACATAACCAAAAATAAAAAGCAAGCGACTACTACGACCGGTGAAATCGAAACCACGATTACCGCGGCCGTTAAAAAGGGAAACATGGCTACTACGATTGTCAAAGACGAAAATACAACTATTGAGAGCGTTGAAATTGGACAAGTAGTTACTGCTATCATTGAAATTGAAACCACGACTATTGCAGTCGTCAAAAAGGGAAACACAACTACTGCAACCATTGAAATCGAAAAAATGGATACTGTGACCATCAAAATCGAAACAATGGCTACTACGACCCTAGAAACAAATGATGGATACCGATTCCATCAAAAAAAGGAAAGGGAATGATGGATACTGATGTCATAAAAAAGGAAAGGGAGTGATGGATACCGATGTCGTCGAAGTAAAGGAGAAATCAAAAGAAGTTTCTCAACGAAAAGGTGAGGATTTGAACTTGGATTATATCTATGATAATTCGCCTTTAGCTTTTGAGAAACCAATGTCCTCAGGGTCGAAAAGGGTGGAATCTCAGGATCCTTTAGAAGAAATTAACTTGGGGACTGAAGAAAATTGAAAGCCTACTTATGTAAGTAGCTGTTAGAAGTTGGGCTTCGAGGAAAAATAATTTCTTTATTGCATGAGTTCAAGGATTGTTTCGCATGAGAATATGAAGATGTGTCTAGACTCAGTACAAAATTGGTAGAACACAGATTGCTAATCTGTGAAGGCAAAAAAAACCAGTGAAGTAAGCACTAAGAAGATTCGCTCCTAATGTCTTAAAGGTTATCAAAGCAGAGATCGAAAGGCTACTAAAGGCCAAGTTTATTCGAACTACAAGGTATGTTGATTGGATCTTGAATATTGTTCTTGTGATTAAAAAGAATGGGAAATACATGTATGGATAGATTTTAGAGATTTAAATGCATCAACCCCGAAAGATGAATACCCCATGCTAATTGCTGATATGTTAATTGATTCAACAATATGAAATGAATTCTTAAGTTTATTGGATGGTTATTCAGGATATAATCAAATATACGTTGTTGAAAATGATACATCTAAAACTCGTTTTTGATTCCCGGGGGCATTAGGAACATATGATGGATAGTAATGTCATTTTGTTTGAAAAATGTTAGTGCAACATATCAAAGAGTAATGAATCTTATCTTTCATGATTTCATTGGAAAATTCATACAAGTCTATATAGATGTTGTTGTTGTAAAATTAGAATCAAAGGATAATCATCTAGACTATTTGAGATTCTCATTTGAAAGAATGAGAAAATATAGATTGAAAATGAATCCTTTAAAATGTGCTTTTGGTGTATCTGCAGGTGAATTATTGGGTTTTGTTATACATCAAAAGGTAATTGAAGTAGATAAAAATAAGGCGAAAGCCATTTTGGAGAGTTCCCCTCCAAAGAATAAAAAACAACTTCAATCATTATTAGGTAAGGTGAATTTTCTTAGACGATTCATTTCTAGTCTATCGGGAAAAACTAAAGTGTTTTCACCTTTACTCAGATTAAAGAATGAAGTTGAATTTTGATGGAAAAGGAACACCAAGAAGCTTTTAATGGCATTAAGAGATATCTTGCAAATCCACTAGTTTTAGTGCCTTATGTAAAAGGAAAAGACTTTAGATTTTACATTGCAACATCAAATTCAACTATTGCAAGCATGCTAGTGCAAGAGGATGATAATCGCATATAATGTGTTGTTTATTATCTAAGTTGAATTCTTAATGATGTCAAAATTAGATATAGTGCAATAAAAAAACTGTGCTTACACTTGTATTATTCTTGTACTAAACTTAAGTATTATATAAAATCTTTCAATGTTCAAGTACTCTCTCATAACAATGTTATTAAATTTATGTTGTCTTAATCTATTTTGCACAATAGAATAGGGAAATGGACCCTTGCATTAACTGGATTTTCCCTTACTTTTGTGCCATTAAAAGCTATTAAAGCCTAAGTTATAGGTAGATTTCTTGGTTGATCATTCGAACATCAAAATATTGGAATGCTATATATGAATTAAACCTTGGATATTATATTTCGATGGATCAAAACATGTAAATGGGGCTGAAATTGATGTTGTTTTAATTTCCCCAAATGATATACCTATGAAGATCCTTTTTGAAATACAACCTGTTTGTTCCAACAATGAAGCAAAATGAAGCTTTGATAGTTGGTTTGGAAACATTACTAAATTTAGGTGCAAAACATTTTTTGATTAGAGGAGATTCTGAGTTAGCTATCAATCAATTAACTCGTAAATTTAAATGCATCAAAAGTAATTTACTGAAGTATTTTTCATATGCAGTTAAGTTATTGGCTTGATTCAAAGAGGTTGAATTCGAACATATGTTTCGAGAACAAAATAAGGAAGCTAATGATTTGGCTCAAATTGTGTCTGGTTATAAGTTAAGTAAACAAAGTTTTGAAGCATTAATAATTGTCAAAGAAAAATTACAAGATGAAATAGAGATTTTAAATATTAATCTGATGGTAAATCATGACTAGAGCAAGCCTTTGACAAATTATCTTCAAAATGCCAATCTATTTGTTGATCGAAAAACAAAATATAAGGTTGTTAATTATGTCATACTTGGAGATGAGTTGTATAAAAGGAGTATGAATGGACTCTTATTAAAATGCTTGAGAGAATCAGAAACTTATATAGCTTTGGCTAAAACCTATGATGAAATTTGTGGTTCTCAGCAAGCTAGTGAAAGATGAAGTGGATGCTATTTTGACAAGGTTATTATTGGCCAACTATTTTGAAGGATTGCATAAATTATGCAAAACCGTGTGAAGAGTGCCAAAAATATGGTCTCATACAAGAAGTTCCAGCAAGTGAGTTACATTCGATAACAAAACCTTAGCCTTTTTTAGGATGAACATTAGATTTGATAGGTCAAATACGTTAACCTTCTTCGAAGGGGCATAGGTTCATCTTAGTTGTTGTTGATTATTTTACCAAGTGGGTAGTATCAATCCCTTTAAAAAATGATGATCAAGGTGATATAATTAACTTCATAAAACATAATATTATTTTTCTATTCGGTATCCCAAAAACACTTACAACAGATCAAGGTACTGTTTTTACTGGTCAAAAAGTGGTTCAATATGCCAATTCTTGAAATATTAAGTTAGTAACTTTTACCCCTTATTATGCTCAAGTCGATGACCATGTTGAAGCCATAAACAAGATTTTAATAAGCTTAATTAAAAAACATGTTGGCCAAAAACCTAGGATTTGGCATAAAAGTTTAGATCAAGTTCTTTGGGCTTATCGAAATTCACCAAAAGGAGCTACTGGTGTTACCCCATTTAAGTTGGTTTATGGGCATGAGATAGTTTTTCCTATTGAAATAAATTTAATTTCAATTCGAATTCAGAGACAAAATGAGATTCTTGTCCAAGACTATTGTGATATGGTGTATGACGAGTTGAATGTTTTATATGAAGAGTGTTTAATTGCTTTGAAAAATATTATTTGTCAAAAAGAAAAGTTGGTTAAGAATTACAACAAAAAGGTTAAGAAAAAATACTTTCGTTTGGAAAGTTATATTACCTATGGACAAAAACTCAAAAGTTCTTGGTAAATAGTCACCAAATTGGGATGGACTGTATGCTATAAAAAATGTTATATCTGAAAATGCTTATGCAATTTGAGAAGTAAACACAGACAGTTATGTTGGTTCGATGAATGGAAAGTACTTAAAAATATATACACCAATGATAACTTTAAATAAAAATTCCCATAACTTAGATAGTTAAAGTCAAATTGTTCGAAAGGAAATTGCATGAATGCCAAAAATATCAACAAATTACAATTCAATAATCTACAACAGAAGAGGATTTAGTGGATCAAATAAAATGGTTTTGCTTCCATTCATTGAATGCCTCATTCCATGTAGATAATGAATTCATAGACTTCTTTGGAGCATGCTAGAGTTGCATGGGCTTCTCGAGAGGACCTTTCAGCCCTTGCACTATTTCTTTAGCAGTTGAATACAAAGGGTCTTTATTTTGTTCATTGATCTCCTTAGAGGATCAAAGCTCTTGAAGCTTGAGGCGAGTGGAACGGAGTTCTTCTTGAATCAGCTTAAGGAGCACCATAAGCTCTTCTTTTTCTCTCACTAGCATCGCCTCAGCTTTCTCAGTTTTTTCGATTGGTCCTTGAATTAACATAATCTTTTCCTTGGCTTTTTGGAAGCCTTCTCGGGCCTGGACCAGCTTTTTTCCATCCTCCTTTGTTGAAGGTTCTATATCAACAATTTCTGCAGTGTGCTAACTATGTAGTTGATGAGCTTTGAAGACATTATTGAAAACATTAGGGAAAGACTCGATTTCCTTATGAATCTCATCAACTACCCGGTCATTAAATTTGAAAACTTCATTTTTTGATTGTTGAAGCTGAGACTTGTAATCTGGATTAGAGAGGGAATCTTCAAGAGGTTGATCAAACACTAGTCTTTGAAACTTCCACTTAGCTTTGTTGAAATGTGTGAATGGCCTGTTGTGGCTGGATCAAAAACTTTTGATGGCATTGAATTAGAAAAGCAAACATCAATAAAAGAGAAAGGGTCGACATCTAGTGGATATGTTTCCCTTTGAAGATCCTCTACATCCATCATAAGTGATTCTTCGACAATATTTGAAATTAAAAAAGAAATAATTAAACTTTATTGTTAAGATACATAAAAATAAAATGAGGGATCTCTGTTATACACACTCTGTTCAATTATAGGCTCATTTGTTTCGACAATTGGAATGAAATAAAAAGTATCAACAAGAACCTCAATAGATAATTCGTGTTTACCTTTACTCCATTTGATAGTGTCCTACATAGAACCACAAGATTTAATTAGTTTATCAAAGCAAATCTCAATCGAAAAGGGTCTTTGAGAGTAATAATTTGTCCACCATGAGTAAAAAAATTTCGTGCTTAGATAACAGTTCTCGAAAGAAGAAAGTTCAAAATATAGTTTCAAGGGTTATGTGGTTGGCTAAGATGACATTTAACAATAATTGCACAATCCACAGAGGTCCGGCTATGGGCTTCATCTTACCCGGGGTATCCATCACCTTGTAAATTGAAGCCAATAGAAATTTGCCAAGGCAAATGTCTTCTCCAAAATGAAGAGCTTGGGCTAGGTTGTAGCTGTACTTGGGAATTTGAAGAGAGCAAGTGCAAATGAGATGTGAAGATACCCAATACATCTAAAAAGCTATGTGTTTAGCATTAGAAATTTCTTCGGTATCTTTCACATTCTTCTTGATGAAAGTTCCATAAGATTTTTCACTAAAGTCTATATCTATCTCGTTTCTCTATTTGATCTTCAAACAAACCTAAAACATAAGTTTTGCCTAAGGGTTTAAGCCTAGCGATTGTAGCTATGTCTAGTAAATTTAAACTAATAAAACCACAAGGGAGTTCCAGAACGTGTAAACTACAATTCCAGAATAGGAATGAGGACATCAACATAGGCATATCCAAACTTACGATATCATACTTGCTAAATTGAATTAAGTTGTAAGTGCATATGTTCTTTCATTGTTGGGATTTTTTTGGCTTCTACCCTAACAAGCCAGTTGAAAAAGGTCTTCCTATCCTTTGGAGAAGAGGCCCTAAAAATCCCATTTTTCTCCTTCAGGAAAGCTCTCCTTATGAACTATAGCGTACTCATCTTTATAAGTGGGGAACCAAGAGTTGATAACTTCATAATCTAACTTAGGGCAATATGGACCTACAAAGCAAATTTCTTTAGAGTTCAAGAAAGTTGGAAGTAGTAGCTAAGTTTCCCATACTTTCTTGCATTCTTCTTCATGCTCAGTGATTGAGAGTAACTCAAGGCCATGGTTAGATTTCATTGAAGACACGATCGGTGTTGGCAAAGGTGTGCTCATACTAGTGTTAGCAAAAACATCTTGCTCTGTAAGGTTGGTGTGTTGAGAGGAAGCAACCATTACTGATTGGAAGGTGAAGGAGAAGGGGAGAGTAGTCACGAGAAAGAAAGAGCTCAAGTGTGGAAATTAGGGGTAATAAGGAAGTAGTGGGAGTGCAACTGACGTTTGAGTTATATATATGGAGAGTTTAAAAGATGGAAAATTTTCAAAATTTGAATAATTTAAATATCTTTTAAGCTGATGATATGATCTTATGGCACATGAATAGGGTAGGTTGTTACAACCATAAAATAGGCAATCATTTCCTATTGGTTAGTGTGAAAATCGCAACCATGATTAGATGATGTTCCCAAAACATTTGATTGGACATGATATTTAAGTAATATTTGAATAGTTGTTACAAAAATATTGCATTCTCTAAAGATATTACTCGAATACATTATTTTTGGGGGGAATATGTTACCTCTGTTATGTAAAATTTGATTAAGTTATATAAATCAAATTTCGATGTACTTGTCTAAGAGATGAATAAAGGAATTCATTCAAAAACAAGCAGAATATGGCAGAAATTCGAGAAATTTGGTTGCGTAATCGAAGGAAATTATTTCAATTGAGATTGCTAATTTCAATAATTTCATTCACGCATGTGGGATTGGAAAGCATTGGAGAGCAAAGTAATTTTCGACAAATCGAAGTATCAGTTGACATGGTTGCACAGAAGTTATGAGAAGACAGTAACTAGTATCATATCAATGTATTTAGGAATATCTTTGTACACGTGTTAAAATCATGTAGTTTGACCATTAATATTAGTAGTCTAAAAATAAACCGTCGACTACCAATTTCAAGGGGGTTGAAACAAAATCACTTAATTCCTCAAAGTACCAACACATCTACTATCGAAATTGGCTAAAGGTTCAGTAGGTTATCATGTATGTATTTAATTCTCATCTTTTATGAATTTATGTATGTTCATTTTGTTGCATAGTTCTAAACCATGTACCTTTTCCAATCCCCATTTTTTCTCGAAACCTTTACTTTTCCAATCTCTATTTCTGATTACTATAAAAATTACTATCGAAGTATAATAATTATCAAAATTAACCTTTTAATAAAAAAATTATTTTTAAAGTTACTTACAAATCATCTTATAGACCATTATATGATATTACTAAAATTAAAAATGGATATATTTATCAAAATTATTGTTATTATGTGCATTAAGTACTAAATAATTCTCTGATAAGTTGAAAACTATGAATTTGCTTGTTTGATTAAAAAGAACTTACAATAGAGAATGAATTATATGTCTTATCTTTAAACATTTATTTATTAATAGAATCATTTAGTGAAAATTACTTAGTTTGCTATAAAAATATATTCCTTTCGAGAAGTGTAATTTTCACGATTAACACAATGTCACGTGTATTTTCATGTTAACATCAGAATACCACATTAGTTGTCAACTAACAAAACTTATGGTCAACTAATGGAGGAAAAAAAATTGTGACCTTTTGAAAAATGGGAATAAAATACATGAAGAATAAAGTTGGAGACAAAATTTGTGAGAAAGCTATAAGTTAGAGAAAAAAATGTGATTAAAATTTTCACTTATTTTCTTACTAATAATGTTTGCTTGAAATTAATATTCATTTTCCATTAGATTGGACTAACGTCATTAAAAGATAAAAATAATAACATTGCATATATTTTGATAATTAAAAAAAAGGAAAAAATCATTTAACCTCCTAAACTTTATCTGTTTTGTAAATAGACACCCTAAACTTTATTTTTATTCTAATTGACCCATAAACTCTATTTCATTTGTAAATTGACTAAAATACCTGAAACATACTAGAAGGGAGGTTGAATAGTATGATAGATAAAACTTAGTATTTCAAAAACTATAAAAAAAAAAAAACTTTTCTTAAAGCAGGTATCAATGGATGAAGGGTTTCATCCAAAGGATTTGAAATAACTTTGTGCTTAGAAAACCAGTTCACAAAACTTGGATAGGATATTGTAGAAGTGACTTAAAGAAAATAATTAGTTATAGAGAAGCGATAATAAAAACACTAAGATTTTATACTAGTTCACCCCAATTCTTGGGCCACGTCCAGTTCTCCTTCAAACCTTGAAGAGATTCATTAATCAAATCTTTAATTACAACCAAATATTCTCTATGTCACTTCTAGCTACAACGAGCACTCTCTAGGCCACTCTTGACACTACACTTAATCTCCTCCTGAGATTAAGACCTAAGTATTCTTTGTCACTAAGTCACTCCTGGCTTTCACAAATAGTATATGTTTGATAGAAAAAGTATTCTAATCACTCAATGAGTTTTTGCATAATAAGCTAGAATACAATGAAACTCACTAACTTAGCAACGTTAAGATGCACTCAATTCGCTCATGTTTCTTTCGTCTAGTGGACTGATAGTGTTACGACATTTGTTCGTTTTCTCTCAAAATATTCTCTTGTTTTTTTAGACTGTCTTAACATGAACATCTTCACACTTTATATAGACTTCAGAGCTTTGATCTATTGAGAGATCCCAACTAGCCTTCGTTTAATAGCTTTGGCGTTGGACACGAGGTTGCTACTATGCAGAGAGAGACAGAATAGGGATCACACATGCTTTCTGCAGCATATCTTTGGAGAAGTACAATTTGTTTGTGTCACCTAGTGCTCAGAGCTGACTTTCAGCATATAGATAGAAAGAAACGTTAACATCATAAGACAAAAGGAATTAAGAATGTCAATATAAGACATTTTAAATCTTCCATTTTGTGCATTAAAGCACGAGTTTCTTACTGAGTCTGTGGATCTTACTTTCTTGTGATTCTTTTGAGTTCTTGAGGATTGAGTAATCATTCCATTGCCTTGCATTGCAAGTCAAGTGCGATAGCACTTGTCTTCTGAGGGCTGGATGTAAAAGTAGTATCATCCAATGACTAGTACTTTGCTTATCATCCATAATCCTTTTGTTCATGCTTTTTTGCTTGTATCTCATAAAGATAAAGATAAAAGAATCTGTAATTTAAGCATGAAAGATTAGTATATAAAATTTATACTTTGTTAACATTAAAACCTTAGGGATATAATTGTTTGGTACAATCCAAGGTGACTTGGACGCAACCAAACTCAACATAGAGATCATGAATTCTGATTTCATTCCAATTAAGCATTACACTTTACCATTTTTGTATATAGACACATTGAACTTAAATTTCATTCTAATTCATTCTTAAAATTTGTCATTTCTTACAAATAATTATTTTTACCAAGTTAGAGTTAAATTATTTATATTAAAATTTCAATCATTCATTAATCTTTTTAATTCTTTTGTTAAAATTCACTTCTTCGTATATTAAAATATGAATTTAGAAAAAATAAATAATAAAAACAAAAAAAATATTTATTTGATTTTTTAATTCTAAAATTAATTATGTTTTAATTTTCGGAAAAAGGGGGTTTATAAAAATAAAACTAATAAACGAGTATGAGTTATAAATAAATGGCTCAATCTTTTTTTTTTTTTGTCAATAGTTTGCTCCATATTTGATAAAAGAGATTATTTATAAAAGGGGTAAATTTGAGGATTAATTGCACTTTTTACCTTCTAATTTTTTTTAACTTTTAGCGAATTTCATTTCAACAAATTAGTTTGGCTCATTTTACTCTAAACTTTTAAGAAACTTAGGAATTTATCATGTGTTATTTTATTCCTAATAAAGTTGTACTTTTTATCCCCCTTTTCTATAACTTTTTATTTTTTTTGACAAATTTTAACCTTTTTTTTAATTTTTTGGACAAATTTTACCCTAATTTTTGTGTTTATTAATGAATGATGGATGGTAAAATTTATAAATTTCTTAAAAATTTGGGATAAAATATGTCAAATAAAAAAGTTAGGGTAAAATTGGTTAAAATAAAAAAGTTAGAAATAAAAGATTGTAATCAAGCCAAATTGAAATTACGGTGCCAATTTGCAAAAATGATAATGTTTGAGATCAATTGGAACGAAATTAAAGTTCATAATAACTATTTGCAAACAAAATAAAGTTTAATGATTAATCGGGATTAAAAATTAAAATTTTGGATACCTATTTGCAAAATAGATAAAGTTTAGGGAATTAAATGCTCTTTTTTCATTAAAAAATCACATTAAACATTTTAATAATAAAACACTCGGTTAAATAAATTAAGAAAGTAAAAAAGACTTAAAAAAGTAATTTAGTCAAAAAGTACTCTAAGAATTAAGATGCTCTAATTAATAATCAATAACAAATAAAAGAGAGACAAATGGTGGTCACAAACTGTGGTACAAATCCCACGTCCATTTTAACTCATCGATCTCTTCCAAAGGAATCTTCAGGATTCAAAAGGAAGGACGATATCCCTAAAGTGAAACCATCATATTTGAGTTTACACTTTCAATCTGTATTGTCTTTCTGCCCACAGAAATATCTCAACTTCACAGGCTGGTTGTAATTGGTTGGCGTCATCTCGACCTGTTTCTAAATTATAATGTAATACGTAGCACCTAAGTACGTAGTACCATGTTCCAGTAATTACATAATTTTAATTTGGAACTTTATCATTTACCACCCGTGAAGTGAACAACATTATACTACTAGTTCTTTATCAGCGCAACCCGTGAAGTGAAATTAGTAACATTATACACGAAATGTCTTTCCCAATAAAGACACTAACCAAACCCCATTGTATATCTATCAGTTAGGTTACCTTGTTTCTCAAGAATATTAAGTCTATTTATTTTTTAAATTATGTTGTAAGCATGTGACTTTTATTAAAATTTTAATCTTGTAATTATCTTCATTTCATTTTTTTTTCTAAAATCTCTATCTTTGACACACTATTGATAAATCTTTACAATGTTGTTGAGTACGGCGAAATTGAAGCTAATTTATTTTCATGGGTTAATGTTCATGGTGTTGATTTTTTGTTTTGTTTTTGATTATGTTCAATAGTTATGCTGCATTTTTATGGCATTCCAACAACCGAGAGAAAAGATGAGTATGGAGTGTAATTTTTTGTAAAACAAATGGAACACATGTATTATTTGTAAAATACATATATAGGATATATGTGTAACATTTTCAAACATATATAATAGCTTTAAATTCTCAAGGAATATATGTGTAATAGTTTTAAACATGGAAGGAGATGACAAGTCTAGCACCACCACGGAGGAGAAGACAATGAAGAGAACAACCCTTTGTTTGCCCGAAAGAGAAGATGACAACACGAAGGAGAACACCACACTAAGAAGACAATGGGGAGAACAATCTATGTTTGCATGGAGGAGAAGAGGGTGGTGCGAGGGAGATCACGACGACACGGAGGAGAAGACAATGCTTTGCCTGTATGCGTGTCTAAATTATCTTTGGGTCGAGAAAGAACTATTGGGATTCACACTATTTAGATTACTTAAATGAGAGACAATTTTGAATTTTCATATAAATTAATTAAAAATTAAAAATAATTAATTTTAATTTTCAAACCTCAAAACAAGGAGTGCCAGAGATATGATTACAAAGGAGGAAAAAGATAATGTAAACTTCAAGAAAGATTATTATAATTTGCTCCAGAATATATTCACATAGGGATAGGGATGTAATCACTTGATACTTAACCAGGTAATACTAGTAACTTCTTTTACAAAGTGTGAAATTAATTAATCTAAAATGTTGAATTATTTAATATTATTCTTTTCAGTTTATACATTTGCTTCTTTACATTTGATTGTCATTATATAATTCCAGTCATTTACTTTTTGAAGTTTCATTCTTACACTTAAATTCAAGTCATTTAACTTTACATATTCTTGCATTATTTTTTACATTTGAAGATATTTTATTTTTAGATCGACTTCTGCAACTCTCTTTCAAAAACATTACATTTTGAGATTATTTTCTTTCTTGAATATTTACAATTTTCTAAGAATTTAAATTGGAATACTATAAACATTTTTTATATTATCATTAATTAAATGGTATTATATAAAGTAAAAAAGTTGAGTTTATAATTAATTATTTTTAAAAAATTATACTGATTTAAGATGGTTTTGAATTAACTAATAAAGAAAAAATAACGTCGTACGTAAACAAAGGAGTTAATTATTTCTCCCCAAGGAAACGATATGGTAATTTTTGTACATGTGCAATAGTTGAAAAGTTTTGATTCCCTTTACAGAGGTGGGTTGTCTCTTTGTCCCCCATTGAAAAGGAATCATGAATTGGCATGTGAGGTTTAACCGTTTAGGGATTAAAATAGTTTGTTGTAAAGGGAAAAACCGTTCATTTAATTGATAATAATAAATTTATGTTAAATTTATAATTTTTTAAATTATCATTATCATTAATATTTTTTTAATAATTTGTTAAAACATTCTTTTTTTTTCTTTTAATAAGAAGTATTTATAGTATAAAAAATTAATGTAAGAAATTTATAGATTAACTTATAGAAAAAAATATTTGTAAACCCAAATTTGGAAATTTCGGAACATTTTAGTCTCGGTTAACCAAGTTTTGATGGTTTAAATATATAATTTGTGATGATTTTTTTATTGTAGGAACAATTATAAACAATATTTCACGAATTTAAAAAACTAAAAAATACATTTTGTAATTAGGGGACTAAAAAGAAAATCCTCAAATTTGAGAGATTAAAGTCCTATTTAAGCGCTAAAAGAATATGAATAAAAAATCAAACTTGCATTGAAAAATTCAATCATGTTTTCAAAATCTGCAGCATAAAATGCGAAAAAAAATTGGAAATATTCCTAAGATCAATAAATTCCCATATGAGATCATGATTTCGAGTGTTAACTTACGTGAGGGCTTCGTGAGAAAAAAAACTTACGTGAAGGTGTTGTGTGTTCAGGAATAACGAAAGGCACAACGATGCCTATAAAATACGTGTCCCATAGATTTCACAAAACATGCAAATAAGTCAATGCCTATAAAATGCTCCTAAATAGACAAATTAAATCATCAAAAAGCATGTTAGAGCCTCAGAGGACACAAACTGCATTGATCCATAGGAGAATACACTTTATTAAAGGCTAAATTCCAATTTTTTTCTCCCTAATTTTTCAAATCAATAATTTTTTTTCTTTTTCTTAATGGATTATTAATAAATAATAATGATTAATTGAGTTATTAAATTAATTATAAATTAACCAAAATGGATAATTATTAAAAATTGAATAAAATATTATTAATCATAATTTTTCATAACATATTAAAAAGATTAATGTTTATATTTTTATAATTATAATTAATTTAATATCTCTAATAATTACAATAATTAATTAATAATCTATTAGGGAGATTAAAATCATAAATTTATAAAACTAAGAAGATGAAATAATATAGTTAAAGATCAAGAGATTAAAATTGTAATTTATTCTTTATTAAAAGTTTCACATTTCATTAGATGAAAGAGATAATTTTTTTTTCACGAATATATTTTCGAGATAGCTTTTTGTTTCTTATGAGATAGTAGTAACTTTTTTTGTATGGATATTTTATAAGAAAAATAATTCTGATTGAGATGTTATTAGATACTAGTATTAAATTAAATATATAATCACATTTCTTAATGAAAATTCCAATCTTAATTTATTATGTTGTGAATGATTAGTCCTTTTTATTAGACCTAACCTTTATGAGTTCATCATACTTTATTTTACTATTTAATTTTTTCATTTAAATAACATATTATAAAGGGGAAAATTTAATATAGTCATTAATTAAAATTTCAGCAATAACATTATAATAAAACTACATACTTATAGATAAAATAAATAATAAACTTATTATTTCGAAAATTATTTTTTAAAATTAATAACTATAACTATAATTCACTCTTTGTAGAAGAGTATAATTTATTAAGTTGCATCCATGTTTTTAATACAAAATATGCTAGAATAGTAAGAACCTCCAGTACTACCACCGATTAGGATATCAATAATATATTAGGAGTTAGAACTGTGTATAAAAATCCACTAAAAAAACTACTGTACGTATTAATTACAATTACAATAATTTATCAAAATCATTGCCCATAGATTAAAGAAAAAATAATTATTGCCCACAGATAGAGCTACTTACGCACCAGACAAAAGACATTTTACAAAAAAATAAAAAATGTAATATTTTGGAATTATGCCTCGGATCCCTCATCGCCAAGTGCCTACAGAAGAAACTAGAAAGACCCTTGGACGCTTAAAAGTCTTGCAAAATGATCTGGCTCCTTCACGCAGCCTAAAAGCCCCCCAAAATCCTTGTGTAAAAGATTCTCTTAAAGCTCTTGAATTTTTTTTTCTTAATTTTATATTTTTAATATCTTTCTCTTTTGAACGTAAATTTCATATATTATTCTGTACATTTGCAAATTTTCTTGAAAAAACGAAAGTTACATATCATAAACACCAAATTAGTATCTCACTCAATGATGTCTTGAAAAATCAAAAGTCACATACCATGAACACAAAATTGTTATCTCATTCAGTGGATCTAAAAACATTGTGATCTCTAACCCATGAAATAAAATCTTATAGAAATATAAGATCAGTTTTGTTACCTTAAAAATAAGACCAGTTTGTCAAATTAAATTAATTAGTTTTACAGCTCTAATTCGTTGCATGAGACTCACTAACCAACAAACGTGTGTAATGATTTATTTCCTTTCATCAAATCGTCTAGAGTTTGAATTTATCCGATTGGTTATTGGGTATGAAATAAATTGTGTTAGGAAAAATATATATCTTGTGTGTACTTATAGTATTAGATAAAGATTTATCACTTTTTTTTTAGAGAAGACAATCTCATAGCAATATCATGATCAACAACAAAAAAATATTTAATATTACTTTTTCCATTATAATTGTTGTTTTAGGTTGCTTTACATAGTGAAAAAAAAACTAATAAATAGATAAAAAAAAAAGAATAGAAATTTTACAAATTTACAATCCTTATCATTATTAATTCATTTTTAGTTTTTATAGCCTATATCATTAATATTATAAGGGAAATCAATAAAAACAAAAGTAATAAGAAAATTTCATTAAAAAGTTAAAATAAAAAATATTTTTTAAGACAGAGAGATTACTGTTAAGATCCTTTCGATCATTGATGGCATATAAAAAGTAATATTTTGAAAATCAGATCGGATTGACAGATTCAATCGGTTTAACCGAAAATCTGTTTGGTGATCCATTTGGACACTCTTAAAAACTAAAATATTTTAGAACTAGAGAAAACTAGTAAATAATTGATTAAATCGACCTAAAATCAATGAAAATTGGAATTGAACTAACACAAAGAATTGTATCGAATCCGTCTTTTTAATTTTTATTTTTATTTATTTTTTAAAAGATAAGTAAAAATACATAATTTAAATATTTTAAATATTTATCAATTATTTTGTCTACTATTATTAATTTTATCATTAAAATATGTAATTTAATCATTTATAATTCTTTAGATCTTAATTTTTTACCAGTTTAAATTTTTTTATTTCTTAAAATATTATATAATATTAAAAAAAAGTTTCAACCATTCAATCTTAAATTAATTTTTTTTTAATTCAGTCATCGATACAGGTTTAAAAACTTTGATAAAAAGAACCTCGTGATAATTGAAGTATTAAAGACCATTTATTGGAATATGAATGTTAAAGTGTTACACCATCCTCATAAAAAGTTCATATTAATGATATACGTAACCACTTTCAACATACGCTATCTACAATTAGGGGTGGGTAAGCAGGTCGGTCCGCCCCACGTAAGACCCGCCCGCATAAGCCTGTATTGGCAGCGGACCGGGCTAACCCGTCTTGCATTCTTACACAGACCAAATAAATTGATTTGCTCCAGTTCCATGGACCCCACGGGTCAAATGGGCCAGTCCGCGGGCCTAGTTTTAAAAGAATTTTAATTCAATAAAAATACAACACAATCAAATTAAGTTCAATACAAATATAAATAAAATTTTAACAATTAGTCAATTACATCAATCAAATAAATAATGTCTTAACAAAAGAAAATCCAAGCAATAAATTTAAAATATGAAACTTAAACATCTCCAACAACAAATAATTTCATATTTGAAACAATAAAATCCTAATCGGGCAACCCACAAACCCCGCGGGTCAAACCCGCATAGTCTGCGGGTTAAGCGGGACAGACAAAAAAATATGACATAACCATAGATTGTTTAAAAAAAATTAATCTGTTACCCACGCAGAACACGGACCCCACATACCAGTCCATGGATGTGGACCCATTTACCCACCCCTATTTACAATAGTTCACCACTATCTCAACATAGCTACCCTACCCAATCTCTTATTCCTAAATTAAGGAAAAAAAATACTCAGCAAAATGATTTCTTAGCTAGTAATGTTACGCTGCTCCATAATAAAGTTTGAATATATTCGGTAACATATTTTAATTAACTTTTAATTTATTTTATTAAATGAAAAGTTTATTTAATTTTTTGCTAAATAATTTTTTTAATAATTTATTAATAGTTTATAATATTTTTGAAATATTACTTAAACTAGTATTTTTTAAATACTAGTTTTTAATTTTTTTATATTTTATTCCCTTTTTATTTTTAATATATTTATCAACTTATATGTTTATCCTTTTTAAATAAATCATAATTTTATTATTTTTTAATCATTTTAGATTTTTTGCTAAATAAATTTTTTAATAATTTTTTAATAGTTTATCATATTTTTGAAATATTACTTAAACTAGTATTTTTTAAATACTAGTTTTTAATTTTTTATATTTTATTCCCTTTTTGTTTTTAATATATTTATCAAATTATATGTTTATCCTTTTTAAATAAATCATAATTTTATTATTTTTTAATCATTTTAGATTTTTTATCTTTAGTCAAACACTTATAATTTATTAAGTTAATTTTTCAACTTTTAATTACTTTTTAACTCCTAATTAATTTTTCTACTTCCAACTAATTTGTCAGATAACTTTGCTAAACACAATCTTTGTGTATGATAAAAAAATTGTGTATTAATCATGTTATAATAGTTTAAGTCCAAAAGGGAAAGATAAAGATTTAAATAATCAACTAATGTATTGAAAAATTAAAATCTTCAATTAAAATTTTTATTACTTTCTCAGTTTCTTTCGTTTTATTATAATTGTTATTTTAAATTGTTTAAACCATATTAAAAATAATAATAAATGAATAATAATTTTACAAAATTAATTTTATCATTTTAATTTATTTTTAGTTTTTATTGTCCTTCATTAATATTATAATAAATATAAATAAATAACTAATATGATATCAAAATACTAAATGATATTTTTTACTTATATTTTCCTTTTACATAATGATTATTATCGAACACAAGAAGTATAGTTTCTTATAAAACCATTTATAAATCACTAAATTGATTAAAAAATTAAAATTGCTCAAATCAAAAACCACAAAAATCTAAAATATAAAAACCGCATACTTTTGTGGTTTTGTTCAATTTTTGTATCTTGTTATAAAAGTTAAGTCATATGAAACAAAATCACATATTATAATTGTATTAATTTTATTTAATGGATATTTAGGATTATGTAGCCAATGCTATTTTAAATTTATAATGATTAAAGTATATAATTTATAGTGTACATCTTTTTATAATAAGTGCGTAATATGTTATTTTTATTGTGGTAGTTAATAATAAGTGTAAATAATTTATTACATTTATTTTTCTTTATAATTAAGATGCATATTTTACTTTCATATGTTAAAAAATGACAATATTGTTAAAAAATAGTGTTATATATATGAAGTAATTAATAAATTATTACCATGTAACAAAAATAGTTGGTAATATCATTTTCATAATAATACTAAATAAAAGTGAAAATAATAATAATTTCCAACTAAAATATGTTAAACAAAATTTAATTAAAAAATATTAATGTAGTTTTTGAAAAATATTAATATAAGATTGCTATTTTGTTTTTCTTTTTTAGTTTTTAGATACTTATAATAATAAATTTAACTAGAGAAAAAATAGTTATTAGGTCATATTAAAGAACTATGGTTAGCTCTGTTAGGATTATAATACTTCCTTATATGGTCCTAGGATGGTGGCATACCATTATCTAGTTGTTCAAAGATGGTGACCTTTCTTTTTGATGAATGTTGAGGTTTGGATCATGATACAACTCCTCTCTATTGAATTATAGAATTGCACTTTCCTTTAGGGAAATTTCTTAAAGTGGAAGAGGCTAACTTCTATTTATTCATGGGGGAAAGTTTGCTAGAATATGTGTTGCATTGGGAAAAGTACGCTTAAGTGTGAAATTCTTAAATTATAAACTACTGAAAAATATATGCATCTTATTAGTAAAGATAGTACAAATTAATTCCTTTAAGCTAATCATTGATCTTGGTAGCAGGATAAGCAAATTGTCAAGGTCTCGAAAAGGATTACCTGTGGAGGATTCTGACCAACAAGAAAATTGAGGAAAGTGTCACCATGTTATGTGCCATAGAGTGTGAGCCATTGAGATGCCAATAATCAGATGTGCTACAAGTGGTATTAGAACAAATCTTTCTCTTATTACGGTATGGTTCGAGGACAAATCAAGGAAAGCTGGTATAAGGCTACCTATGAAGGGTTCTGACCAATAAAGAAGTTGTGTAAAGTGTCATTGTGTAAAGTATCATAAAATATGAGTCATCGAAAAGTCCTCAATCATAGATGTTATAAATAAGGATGATGTATAACGAAATGTAATTTTACACTATATGATTATTGTGGAAGCAATTGTGGAAGCAATGTTTTCCAAGTTTATTTTGATGATGCCAAAGACTCAAGTCAAGAATCAAGAGTCAAGCAAGTTTTAAGAATCAAAGAGTCGTTCAATCAAAGCAAGTTTCAAGAATCAAGATTAAAGTGAAGATTCAAGAGAAGACTCAATTAAGATAAGTATTAAAAGAGTTTTTCAAAATATTGAATAACACAATTTTGTTCAAGAGAATTTTTCAAAGAAAAATCTTTTACCAAGAGTTTTACTCTCTGGTAATCGATTACCATAAGGCAGTAATCGATTACCAGTAGTCAATATTCTTTTCAAACTGATTTACAAAGCTGTAATCAATTACCATAATCATGTAATCGATTACCAATGTTTTAAAATGTTAGATTTCAAATTTCAAGAGTCACAACTTGTGATAAAATATTTTCAAATCATTTCAAACTTGTGTAATCGATTACACAATACTTGTAATCGATTACCAGAGTTTCTAAACGTTTTGATTTTCAAATTTAAACATGAAGAGTCACATCTGTTGATGTGTAATCGATTACACCTTAATGGTAATCGATTACCAGTGACTGATTTCAAAAAATAAATTACTAAAAGTCACAATTTTTAAAGTGACTTGTTTCTGAAGAAGTTTTTCAAAAGTCACAACCTTTAAGTAACTAGTTTTCAAAAAGAGTTACAACTTTGTAAGTGACTAGTTTTCACAAAAGTCACAACTCTTAAAGTGACTAGTTTTAAAGAAATTGTCAAGAGTCACAAACTTTAACTTGAGTCATCAAATGATTATAAATATGTGATCATGGCACAAATTTCAAGAGACTGTTTTCCTTTCATACATGACAGATTTCTTTTTATACATAACAAGATTTCTTTCATTCATTTCTCTTCATCTTTCTAAAAGTTTTTGTTCAATACTTTCTCTTTCAAGAAAAGTTCATTGACCAAAAACTTGTGCTATTCTTTTTCTTCATCCCTTATCTCTCTTGTCAAAAGATTCAAAGGACTAATCGCCTGAGAATTCTTTTGTTTCTTCCTTCTCCTTCTTGACAAAAGATTTCAAAGGACTAACCGCCTGAGATATCTTTTTTCCATTCCCTTTATACAAAAGATTTCAAAGGACTAACCGTCTGAGATATCTTTTGTATCCCCATCACAGAGAATTCAAGGGACTAACCGCCTAAGAATTCTTTGTCTTAACACATTGGAGGGTACATCCTTTGTGGTACAAGTAGAGGATACATCTATTTGGGTTGTTATACTGAGAACAAGAGAGGGTACATGTCTTGTGGATCAGTTCAAGTGGAGGGTACATCCACTTGGTTGTTCAAAGAGAACAAGGTAGGGTACATCCCTTATGGATCTTTGCTTGTAAAGGATTTTACAAGGTTATTGGAAATCTCAAGAACCGGTGGTTGCTTGGAGACTGGATGTAGGCACGGGTTGTTGCCGAACCAGTATAAATCATGTGTTTGTCTTCTTCTTCCCTACACTCTTTAATTTCCGCTATGTATTTCTTATTTCCGCTTTACTTTTGTTTAAGTTATTGTTTCTGTTCTTTACTTTCTCATAACTTAGTAGTAAAACCTAATTGAATCTAGTAATATTAAGAAGGATAAATTTTTAATTAGCCAAGACACGTTCATAACTAATTCAACCCCCCTTCTTAATTATCTGAGGCCACTTGATCCAACAATTATAACAAAATGCAATTAAATTTTATAATCTAGTAAGATAAAATTTAGACAAAATGTAATTTTGGCTCAAGGCATGCTCAAAGTTTTGGCTTTAATATAGAGTTAGACTCTCATTCTATTATGGAGCTAACAATGAGTAAACAATGATCATGATCATCCTCACTTTTCTGTGATCCGAGGTTTATCTTTCTACAAGATCTCCCATGTGTTTCGAGAGGTGAATCAAGTTGTGGATGTCTTTGCAAAGTTTGGTTTAGCTAACCTTGGTAATAACGTAATTTTACATTATGTTCCTACCTCTCTGGTTGAACCCCTAGAGGGTGATTTATTTGTTGTAATTGTTTCCATGCATCATTTAAGTTAATTTAGTTTTGGTCATTGGGATCTTTGCCCCAACCCATTCAACAAAAAAAATGTATACATATAAGTTAAACTCATAAATTAGAAAATGAAAATAAATTACATTATATCGCTAACAAAAGCTACAAATTCATTTATCACTTGACAACACTTTTTTTAGGGTTAAGATAATAAAAAAGACTTTAGAATACCATCGTTTTATTTATTTACTATGTAATTTAATTTTAAAATTATTGAACTAAAAAGATTCTCTTAAAAATTTTGAATATGAAAAAAGTTGTGATTAACAACTATAAAGTTTAATGGTGATGCAATAACATTGCTAAATAATTTTATTTTATCATTTAATTTCAAATCATTGCTGATATGATTTGCAAGATAATTTTGTTAAAGTCACAACTTATAATGAATAATGGTTTTTAATTGAATGATGGTATAAAACTATTTATATAATTTTATTATCTCCTACACATACTTTAGTTTTAATTGCATAAACATCTTAAAACAAATTTTTTTATTAATTTTTTTTAATTTATTATATTAACAATTACAACTATTATATTTAAATATATTTAATATTATTTTGTAAATTTTTTTATTAAGTTTTATTATTATTATTTAATATGAATAATTTTTCAATTTTTATAATAAATATTTAAATATATTTAATATTATTTTTTAAACATTTTATTAAGTTTTATGATTATTATTATTTAATTTATTATGATTATTTTTTCACTTTTTTATAATAAATAAATAGTACCTTTAATCATAAAATTTATATATTAAATTTTACCAGACAACCCTTAAACTCCGATCACACCCAATCACTATTGTTTTTTTATTTTGTTTTTCTTTTTAGGTGGTGATTGCTTCGGTGCCATTTATAATTGACGGGTTTGTTATTGTCCCATTTTTTTTAAAAATATTTTAAAAATAAGATAGTAATATTTTAAAAGCCAATGCAAAAATTCTAGGAAGTTTAATTTTTACATTATGCAATTGTTTTATTTTGCTTTTTACACATCAATTAATGTTGGGTAATCAAAACTTTCTCAAATAAAATTACCCACACCCACAAAGGATCGTGAGAACACAACAAAGATTATACCGTATAAAAATAATAACAAACACAAGAATAACGTGGTTCGACACCTCTTGCCTACATCCATGGAATCATCTCAAAAAGTATTTCACTATCATAAAATTGATTACAAGATTGTAACTCACTCCAAATAGTGTATCACTCTACAAACCCGAGTACCTCACTCAATGGTTACAAGAAATAATAACACTCTCACACAAAGACACTTTTCTCTCCAAAGTGACTTTATTTCACAACTTCTCACACACTCTCTCTCCATGTGTGTGTTTCTCCATTAATTATCTTCTCTATTTATAGTGAAGATTGTCACCAACTATAATAAATAAGTTCTCTTGGAAGTTGAAATAAAAACAACTTTCAATGCATCTATCAACTAAGGTTTATCTAGTAAAATACAATCTTCCACTTTGCATTTAAGTCACCTAAACCTTAGTGATAAAAATTCAATTCCTAATGTGCATGCACCTTATCTTTTGGCTTGAAACTCTACAATTCCCCCCTCAAGCCAAAAGAGAAACATCCTTCAATTAATTTGAGAGTGAACAAACTCCCCCTCTAACGGAAGTATCTCCCAACACTTCCACAACATTAGAAAACTTCACTTTCTTCTTCACTTTGCTATCATGGTTCCTCTTCAAGACTTGACCATCCAAATAATAAAAGTTACCTTTATTTTTCTATCCTCGTAACACCAAGTGTCTCCCCTTGTACACTTTACATCCCCACTTTGAACCAACATATTTGTACCCTTGTGATGTCATCTCCCCCATAGAAATCAATTGACAACAGTAGAAGGTACAAACCTCACATTTGAAAAAGTTCAAATAAAACCATCATGAAACTTCATCCTCATACTCCCTATGCCTTCAACCTTCATTTTTCCACCATTCCCTAACTTGAAATGGCTGAATTCTCCATCGGTTTTCAAAGTATCAAACATTTCTTGATCTCTGCAAATGTGCTTTGAGGCAGCAGAATCCATCACCCATTTTGTTTTAGCAATCTCATCATTTTTTGCCAAAACCATATCATCTTCATCTTCAACACTTTTTACTACATTAGCTTGGGAGTTGGTGCCATCTTTGTTCATATCTCTTAATTTCTTCAAGTCCTCTTTCATTTGTTTGCACCTCACTTGCATATGACCATTCTCACCACAATAGTAACATTGAATGTTACTCATATCTCGTTGCGGATGTGATTACGATTTTGATCTTCCTCTTGGACCATCATGTCTCCTTGAATGATTCCTCCCTCACTCAGACTGCACCACAACTATTGCATTGTGTTCATTATCAACATTTTCAGTTCTCATCATTCTCTCATTTTCTCTAAGAGCGGCAATCACCTCATCCAAATTCAAAGTTGATCTTCCCACAAACAACGTTTGAACCAAAGCTTTGAAGGACCTTGATAGTGAGGCCAATAACAATAGTGCCTGCTCCTCATTAGAGAGTTTATCATCCGCATTCAACAATTAACTTACTAGCTGATTGAACTTGTTGACGTGGTCATGAAGATCTCCTTCCATCTTCATTTTGAGTTGATACAACTCCATCTTCAAACAAAGACAATTGGTTAGCGACTTTGACGCATAGATATTCTTGAGCTTTTCCCACAAGGCCTTTGGTGTTGTCTCCTTCAACACGTTGTGTTTTATCTCAGGAGCAAGGGCTAACCGAATTGTGCTCACAACCCTCCTTTGGATCTTAGTCCACTCGGTTTCATTTATAGAAGTTGACCTTTCATCTTCTAATGCTTGATCAAGACCTTGTTGCACCAAAAGGTCTTGAATAATACTCTGTCAAATCATAAAATTTATTTTTCCATCAAACAACGGTATCTCGAACCTTTGTATGTTCCCGAACATAGCTCTAATACCATTGTTGGGTAATCAACGCTCTCACAAATAAAATTATTCACACCTACAAAGGATCATGAGAACACAATAAAGATTACACTGTAGAAAAATAATAACAAACAAAAAAATTTAACGTGATTCGGTACCTATTGCCTACGTCCACGAAATCGTCTCAAAAAGTATCTCACCATCACAAAAATGATGACAAGATTATAACCCACCCAAATAGTGTATCACTCTACAAACCCGAGTATCCCACTCAATGGTTACAAGAAATGATAACACTCTCACACAAAGACATTTTCTCTCCAAAGTGACTTTGTTTCACAATCTCTCTTCTCGCACTCTCTTTCTTCATGTGTTGTGTTTCTCCACTAATTCTCTTCTCTATTTATAGTGAAGATTGCCACCAACTATAATAAATAAGTTCTCTTGGAAGTTGAAACAAAAACAATTTTTAATGCATCTATTCAACTAAGGTTCATCTAGTAAAATGCAATCTTTCACTTTGCATTTAAATCACCTAAACCTTAGTGATAAAAATTCAATTCCCAATGTGCATACGTCTTATCTTTTGACTTGAAACTCTACAATTAAGTATCACTTTTTTTTTTCTTTTATCTTTATCAATATATTTGATTTTCTTAACCATTTAGTTGTTGCTATCTTTTTATATGTTGTTTATGTGCAATAATATTGTTTATTTGCACTAATAGTTTTGTTTTGATTTATTTTATATTTGTTTCAAAATTATATAATATATATAATATTACTCAACATTTTTATTATTATTATTTTAAATATGTAATATATTATATATTATAATATTATTTTTGTAGTAGTAGCAGGAAAACATTAAAAGATTTGGTGCCCATAAAAGAAATTTGTCAAGAAATAATCATATATATCTACCTTTCTTTTGCTACTAATTTTTTTTTACTAATAAGTAATATTTATAAATACTTGATTTAGTGACATGTATGATGACCTATGAAGTTAGATCAAAACTTAACCACCCAAGTGTTTGGTTCATGCTTACCCATATCAGTATGTTCTTTTTTTCATTTGACATCATTTCATTTAGTTAATTTGAACATTATTTTTACTTTACTTTTTGTTTTTAAAAAATAATATTAACATATATTTTCACTTGGTAGCATTGTACTCTTGATTTAATTAAGCCCCCAACAAATAATGAGAGAATACTATCAAGATTCTTTTATGGGTAAAGTTGAATTTTTGAAAAGATGAGTAACATCAATATACTTTCATTGCCATTTTATCCTTACATTTTGATATTGTAATTTTTTACTTGTGTATGAATAGATATTTGTCCTTGTCAATGAGAAAAACTCTCATTAGTTTTTGGTGGATGTTAATGTGTCAAAGAAAGAGATTGTTGTCCTTAACTAACTTTCAATAACATCAAACATTGATGAATGAGAATTCAATAAATATATTTTTTGGGTAGGTTTAATATACAAAAATTTCTATGTAACATGAATCCTTCTAGTCATGTTCCTTGACAAAGAAATTGCTCAATTAGCAAATATGAAATTGTACATCTTGAAGGGAGAGACATACAAAAGCATGAGTTGTAAGTTTATTTATTATATTTAGTTTATTGAATATGTACGCTTAAATTACAAGTTAAAAATTGATGATTTTATAAAATAAGAATGATTGTGGTATTTGGATAGCAACATTGGATGATGCAAATGGGTGCAAATAGTTACAAAATACAAGTTTAAATATTAAATTTAGTTAATTATTTTATATTGTTAAATTTTATAACTATATTATTTATAATGATCTTATTCAATAGGAATAAAATTGTGCGTGAGTTTATTTAAATTTTTTAAAAAATGACTTTAAAATAAGCACTTTTCATATAAATATTTTTTTAAGAAGCAGATAATAATTAATTTTTAAAACAAATAATTTTTTAAAGCAGAAATAATTTAAATAAACACATTAAAAAACATAATTTTTTTTAAATAAACTCATATTTTAATAAATAAATTAGTCCGTCGAATAAAAAATACCTGTTGTTTAAACCATAAAACGAAAAGAAATAAATCCTGTCATTTTAAAATTATTTCTATTCTATTTTTTCTCTTCCAAATATCTTAAATTATTTTTTATCCACCGCATTCTTTTCTAATTTCTCACCTATCGACTAATCGTACTGGGATTAATTGATAAGAAAGACTCCTCTTGATTAAATATAGAGAAAGAAAAAAAGGAAATATAAAGAATGATCAATGTAAACAGATAGATGGCTTCAGCAACGTCAACTTCATAGAGCTACCATACATAGGTACTGCCATGAGTTTCTCCCTTCTCTATTCTTAATTTGGACTTCCACACCAAATTATGCACCATAACAAGTTTTCTCTTGAATTAACCATTCAATTGGTAATGGGGTTACAAGATAAGATTGATTTGAGAAAGAAAAAAGAGGTTATGACTTAGGAGTTTAAATCTTTTTACTGACAAAAATACAAAATTAACAATAAAATACAAATTTTATATTTGATAATCTCTTTAATCAATCATGAAATATTACTAATCAATATAAATTATAATGAAATATTTAAAACTAAATTACTATCAAAATAATTTTTTATAATATTATATTTTTTTAAACATAAAAAATGATTATATTTTTATTTTAATTTACATTTTTATATTTGAATAAGTATTTACATATGATATAATTAATTAAATTAATATTTTCTTAGATATACATTTTATCATTTTTTTAAACATGTGTGCAATACACAAAATACTTATTAATAGATAAAGGCAATGACATTTTTGTTGGTAACCCTAACCTCGAACTACTACAACAGATAATAAAGTGTATTATGGCTTTTTACAAATTAATACACATGAGATTATATTATTAATTGGCTAATAAAAATTCAAAAATCCTTAAAATAACTACCCAAATCTACCTTTCTAAGTTTATAAAAGGAGATCCAAAGTAAATAACACAGATGACATGACACCACGAAACCAAATTAAAAACTGCGCCTTCTCTGTCTCTGTTTGTTCTTCTCACTTCATATTCTCTCTCTGTGTATATCTCTTCACTCTTATTATTCCTTCTCTTCTCAACGACGATGGAGGAGCCATCAGCAGCAACAACGTTGTTGCTGAACAGCGAATATTCGAGGCTGTTCGTCGAGGACACGGACTTGTACAATCGCATTGTGTTGGGAACCCTCTTGCCGCACTTCGTGTGGGGCCCACTCCCGCACTTCCTCCAGACGTGGCTTCGCAATTACCTCGGCGGCGTCCTCCTCTACCTCCTCTCCGGCCTCCTGTGGTGCTTCTACATTTATTATTGGAAGCGCAACGTTTATGTTCCCAAAGGTTTTACTCTTTCTTTTTCTACCCTTCCTTTTTTTATGTGCGTGTGTGTTTTTCTATTGCGAAGGTTGAGTCTAGCGGAAGGGATTAGTCTTTTTTGTACTTTTTTTAGCGCTATGAATTAAGGTTTTTATATTTAGTGTTTGACCTTGTCTCGAATATGATTGTATTCAAAAGAGGATATCTGTGGGGGAGCTGAATTTTTTTTGGTATGTTTCTCTGTCTGGTTTTGTTAAAGATGGCATATTTTGGCTCTGATGTGAAATGGGTTTTGATTAGTTTGTTAATCTGGTTCCTTCTTGCTTTGGTTTTAACCTTCTTCTTCTTCTTCTTTTTTTAGAAAAAAAATATATTTTTTTTGGGCTTTTGGTGTTTTGGATTTTTGTTCCTGTATCACTGTTTCTTGTTTTGGGGTTTAAGATTATGGGGTGGTGGATTGGAGTTCAATTGGATTTGGGGTCTTCCAGTGTGTGATTTTCAGTGGTTGACTTTTTGTTTTTAATGTTTTTTAATAATGTTAAGGTGTTTGCTTGGATGGATTATGCTTCTCTAACTGTAACGTTTATGCTGATGCGTGTGATTTCTGGTTTTCTTTTCTTAGATCTGTTTTCTGACTCTTTATTTTTCTTATATTTTATATATTATGAGCTGTTTGGTAAGCTGAGTGATTGGTTCTCATCTAATTGATGTATTGTGCCCTCTAAGTATTGTTGGTTCTCTTGTTAAGCTAGATAATTTAACTGGGTTTTTCCCATTTGTATTTGTGTCAGAAACTTTGGTTTTTAACCGTGTCGAGTGGTGTTGTGTGATCCATGTAGCTGACATCACCTAGTTGGATAAGACTTTGTTGTTGTTGTATTTGTGTCTGATCCATTTAATAATCTCACTTAGTGAGAGAAGGCTTTTGTAGTTGTTTGTGTTTGTGTAACGTCTGAGAAAAGGATGTGGAGAGGTTTTTCCTTAAAAGCTAGTTTTCCTGTTTCACATTAAGCAACAATCAGGGACTTTTGGCCTTGTTCTGTAAAAATCACTGAACCAAATATGAAGCTTGTTCTTTCAAATAATACTTACAATACTGCTGACATTCTGTTAAGTTAGATTATGGAGTTGACTGTATGCGGGACTTGAATTTTTTAAAACTTGGGCTGTTACTTTCCCTTTTGAAATGACTACTTATCTTTATGCATTTTTAGAGAGGGCTTTTATTGAACTCTGCTATGATCTTTCCAATTGCAGCCTCAACGTTAAGGTCTTTGTGACTCCAATTGCAGTTTACATCAGCCACATTTGTCCACAATTTTTCACGATATTAAGGATTCCAATGAAACTGTAACCGGACAAAAATTTAAAACCTTGGTTTATATAAGTGTGCTACTGGAAGTTTTACAAGAGGGATCATACTGCTGGTGGATTGTTTTATAGTATACTCTATTGTTTAGTCAATCAAAAGATTGATGTTCATTGTTTCATACACAACATATAAAATGACTAGAGCCTCATTTAGATAGCTGCTATGCATTTTTGTTTAACTTTTATTCCTAACGAATAGTAATTGTCAGTTGGCCATGAAGGACAATTTGAAGTTGTTCTCTGCTTCATCATAGTTTGATGGCTTGCTGAAACATGATAGAACTTTTTAACTTTAACTGTAACTTGCCCACTGGGATAATAGTTATATTTTACCTCTTGCTTTATGTCAGGCAGTAGCATGAAATAATGTTTATTGCTGCAGACTGCAGTTTCTGAAGCCTGAGACTAGTTGTGTACATCTATCTTTTGACTGACTCTAGAAAGTTCGAGTTATTGTAGGCGTAACTCAACTAAGTAGAAAAATTGTATTGTATGACTTTCATTGACCAAACTAATGGCCTTTTTCAAGTATACCTGTATTTAATTTTTGTGTGTCATTGTCTTTTTAGTTCTTTATTTCTTTGTATAAGGTGCTTATAGGACTTTTTGTAATTTTGATTTCTTGATATATTTAAATCTACCATTGCAGATGCTATTCCCTCTCGAAGAGCCATGCTCTTGCAAATATCTGTTGCTATGAAAGCCATGCCTTGGTACACTTTGCTTCCAACTGTTTCGGAGTACCTGGTAGAAACTGGCTGGACAAAGTGCTATCCTAGATTATATAATGTTGGTTGGCTTGCATACCTTGTGTATTTAGCAATTTATCTAAGTATTGTAGAGTTTGGTATTTATTGGATGCACAGAGAACTGCACGACATAAAACCGCTTTACAAATATCTTCATGCTACCCATCACATCTACAATAAACAGAACACTCTCTCCCCTTTTGCTGGTAAGTACATTAAATATTCAACATTTCAATGCTGCTGTCATAGTTATGTCAATCTAAAAACTCTATTTATCCATGTAGTAATTCTTTTAACTTTTTATAATGCCTGATATGAAGATAGTTCATAGTGTCTTAAAAAAATGTTTGTCTATTGTTGAGTTATTTCATAATTTATGCGTATGCTGCGGTAGATGTTACTGATTTTAAGGATTAGAGCTTGGTAAGAATTCCACATCATGTGATTTTGATGGATTGTTTCCCCATTGAACTTCCAAGTTTATCACTGATAGTACTCCTTTATCATTTGGAATGTAAGTTTGATGATATTCTAGCTCTGAAATAAAAGCTGTCCTTCTGAACCTTATGTGATGAGGAACATAGATATGTTTTCCAGAGGAGTTGGTGATTTGGGGAGGCAGTGAACCTGACTGAGAAGCTGAGGGGGGAAGGCTTGGAAGCCTTCCAAAATTGTTGCTAGATTTGTGATTTTGTTTTATCTAATGGCTTACTTAGCTAAAATATGCAGAAACAAATCAATTACCAGTCACAATCCAAAATGCATTTGAAAATCTATATGTATATATTCATTAAGATTCTTTAATATAGCATCTTCTCCTTTGTCTTTTACTAAGAAGTTAGACAATTCTCTGCACTTTTCTATTTATTCTGGTCAATACAGCTGTAGGTTGAAACTATACTTCTAAGAAAACACATTTTCGTATACATATCACCAATATCTGCTCCATCTTCTCTAAGAAACTCATAAAACCTCATAAAAGGAATACCATACCTATGAGGAAAGGGAATATTAGTGAGGATAAAAGGGAAATAGAAATACAGACATTCTGAAAGGAAGGAGACTGATCAGAAACACAGAGAGAATAATTTTTGTTGGGGATATAAAGCTATGGACAAAAACCAATCATATAGATAAGAGCTAAATATGTGTACAGAGACAAAAATATGTACTTTTGTAGGAATCAATCAAGTAGTTTTGTACCTCAATCAATAACGTTCGTATTGACATCACATTTCATGTGACTTCTTGTTTTGTCAACCAATGGATATACTTCCAAAATTGGGGTGAGGGTTCAAGGTATTATCCTTTGGCCATAATCATAATTCCTTGGATTCATTATGTTACTTTCTCAACATGCTATGCCACTTTTCAGTTTTTAGCCATCATAAACCAAGTGTTTTCTAGTAGTACTATCTTTTTTCTGGAAGCTTGACCTTGTCTGTTTCTAGTCCCCCCATATTTTTTTATATATTTTAAATGCAAGCTGACAAAGTAAACTTAAGCAGTTTCTACACTATTTTCCTTTCATTTTAGTGGTTGCTATCGGTGTGGGCTATAAGTACTGATAGTATGAGTGTACGACACTTGCAAAGGACATGCAATTCTAGTAACAAACCTTTTAATTAATATACTTTATGTGAGTTATTTTTTGTTCCCTTACAGATGAATGTGTCTCATTTTGTTTGCTGGAAGCAACCGTTATTCTCTTTATGTATGATAGTCTGTTAGTTGCATTTTGTGTTCTTCTGACAAACTATGGTTTTGAAAAGTGCCATCATCTTGATTTGCTCTACCATCGTTTTCTTTTCCATCATCACTTTGATTTTAGGCATTACCACTTTTGTCCATAACATTCCCACCAGATGAAGGGTGTACTGACTTTTTCCCTATGTATCTCAGGTTTGGCATTTCACCCTCTTGATGGGATACTTCAGGCATTACCTCATAGCCTTTGTTTGTTTTTTATGCCAATCCATTTTACTACACATTTAGTCCTCATATTCATTGAGGGCATTTGGACTGCTAATATTCATGATTGCATTCATGGAAAATTGTGGCCTGTTATGGGTGCTGGTTACCACACCATTCACCACACTACATATCGGCACAACTATGGCCACTACACCATATGGATGGATTGGCTATTTGGAACTCTTCACAACCCCGAGGAGGACGAGGGCAAGGCTATGTGATGAATTGCAGACTTACATTGGCAGTCATTTATTATCATGTTTGGATTGTTGAAATGTGCTTACTTGCATGTAAAGCATAAATGTGTTAGCTATATTTTTCTGGTGTTTCATCACAAGGTGATGGCTCTATATTAGAGAGACAGGGTTGAGGGTTAAAGTGGAGCTTCCCTGTCTCTAATCCCATTGTTAGTGTATGTGATTGAGGTTATTTTCTTTCTCAAATTGTGTGGTAGAGTTGAGATAGTAATGCAGTTTTTTCTTTTTTGAAGGTAATGCAGTTTTCTCTAGATGTGAGAATAGATGGTCTCCTATTAATGCTTTGTTTTGTTTCATTTTCTTTCCTACTTTTGTTAAAGAATAAATTACACTATCCTCTAAACTAATTTTAAAAATACTTTGAGTAAACAATTGTTTAGTCCTTGGAATTAGAGGGCCATGTTCTGTTAGTCTTTGAATAGAGAAAAACTAGAAAGAAGTATTCGAAAGTGCAAATCGACAATCACAATGGTCTTTTTTTTATAAAAAAAAAAAAGATTTAAATGATATTTATTATCGTATATTTAGGATCAAAATGCCAACAAGTAAAAATTGGAGATTTATTTGATATTTAAAGAACCTGTTTGACATATTTTTTCGATTCAGAGATTAATGTGATAGTGTCTTCCAATTAGTGTGATATTTTTACTCATACATTCATTTCTCCTAAAATATCAATGTGTTGCACATTAATTTATTTTTTTATATAAACAATTCTTTTATGCTTCTTCTATTTTCAATCAAAATTAGAATCATAATTGATATTACACGTAATAAAAATTTGCACTATAGATTACTAATATGAAACATTTTTTGGTAGGAAAAAGTTCAGGTTAGTGAAAAACACGTCTCTTTGCAAGGTCAAAAAGGACCACAAACTTCAGCGAGAATTTATGAGTATTTACATATCGCTTATCAACGGAAGAAATTTGAGAATTGAACTTAAGTTACAAGTATGAGTGACATATTCAGCTAGATGTGTTAACTTTTTTAGCTTAGGAAAAATATTTAAATAAATGATTAGCCATATAATTTAGTTCCTATAAATGTCCCAGATTCTCACTTTAGTTCTTATAAGTAAAAATTTATTAAATCAATAATTATACGACAAACATCGATTTAGTTTCTATCATCGTTAATTCCTTTATATATATATATATATATATATATATATATATATATATATATATATATATATATATATATATATATATATATATATATATAACATTGCACTGGATCCTTTTAGGTGTAACGCATTTTTATTTTTATGATCAAATAAGAATATAACACATAATTACAGGAACCAAGCCGTTAACGTTTGCACATACAAAGACTAATTTAATAAGTTTGTACATACAGATACTACTACATTGAGAACCTGCGAGACTGCCACAAGGGACTAAATTATATGTCTAACTTAAATAATTTTATCTAAATGACTGAATCTTTAATTTTTTTAATTATTTATTTAAAAATAATATAGAATGTTTTTGTCTTAATATAATAAATACTCAATGATTTTGTCAAAAGTAAACAAAACAGAAAGTGACTGTTATTAATGATGTACATCTGAGTGGGCAAGACGAGTAGGGTAGTGAACAATAATAGAGCAAGTGTGTGTGCTGCTAGATTGTCTGATGAGATCAGGTGACAGAAGCAGACGCCATACCTCCAATCCGGTTCAGTCACAAGCATTTATGGCACACGTAAATCGTCACATCATACTCCTTATTTTGACTTTTTTACCAAAAGATATATATATATATATATATATATATATTAATTTTCAATCCAATAAGTTTTAAAAAATTACTTAAAGAAACTAAGTTGTAACATGTACTAGGATTTTTAGTTAATAATCGTAATATTTGTTATGATTTTTTATTTTTCTAACTGAAGTCGTGAAATTTATGATTTCAGTTAATTTTTTTTTATAACTTTAAAGTTGTAAGAATTTTTTTTTGTTTTATTATTTTAAAGTTGTAAAACCTTTTTTTTACGACTTTGAAGTCCAAATCACTTCTTTTTAATGTTTAAGTTATTATTTTTTAACATTTATATCTTTCATGATTTTATTTTATTTTTTTAATTTTTTTTAAAAAATTATTTAAATGTATAATAAATAATATTAATTTGACTTATTATTAGTATATTTTTTATGGTTTTATTTTATGTGTTATTAATTTATTTTAAAATTTTATTATTTCAAATATATTATATATTTTTAATATTGTTTTATTTAAATATTTTTGTTTATTTAAAATTTAGATAATCTATTAATAAAAATATATAATAAAATTAAAAGGAGATATTAAATTTTTTTAAATTAAAGTGTTTCAAATTTTTAATATTTTATTATATAAAACATATTTTATTATTTAAAATATTTTATTTATTTTAATGTTTTATTATTTAAAATATGTTATATATTTTAATGTTTTTGTTTCAAATTTTTAATTTAAAGTGTTTCAAATTTTTAATATCTCATTTTAATTTCATTATGTATTTTTATTAATAGATTATCTGAATTTTAAATAAAACATTTAAATAAAATAATATTCAAAATATATAACATTTTTAAATAATAAAACATTAAAATAAATTAATAAATTATAAAATAAAATCATAAAAAAATACTAATAATAAGTCAAATTAATATTATTTATTATACATTTAAATAATTTTTAAAAATGACTTTAAAGTCATAAAACAAAAAAAAATTCCTACGACTTCAAAGTTGTAAAAAAAATTTAATTAAAGTCGTAAATAAGTTTATGACTCCAGCTAAAAAATAAAAAGTCATAAGAAATGTTACGACTTCTAACTTTAAGTAGTAATACCTATGACTTATCCTCTTTTATATAATTTTTTAAAACTTACTCCGAGTGGAGAATAACGAAAAATTATACCCTTTTTGATAAAAAAAGGCCCTTATTTTAGGGTATGTTTGTGACAAACTAATTTTACAGTTGGGCTCTTGCATTAAGGTAATAGTTTTACCTTCAATAATTTAAAATTTTTATTTTAATTAAAAATGTGATTTTAGATAAATATTTATGGGTATACAATATATACACTTTATATTATTATTTTTTTTATCTAGAAAAATTATAATACGCAAAGATCCTTCTCAATTAGTTAAACTAGACCACTTTATATCTGTTAGACAATTTTTTATATGACTACTAAATTGTTTAAAGAAAAAAATTTAAACATAAATCATTTTACTTTAAAATAATTTTAACCATAATAATTTGTATAAAAACAATCTCATTCAAAACAAAATTTGGGTGACCAAAATATGCAAAATGCGCAAAGAGATTTAAATTGTTAAATTGATTTTAAAATGTAAAAATTAAAAAAGTTATTAATAATTTTTTTATTTGGTTCAATTTAATTTTTTATTCTCATATTTAAATGTGAATTGATCAGCTACAAATATATTAAACTTTTATTAATTTTCCATTATATAATCAAATAAATCTTATGTTACAAACATGTCATTGGTGTGAGTGAAACTAGACTGGAGTTGTTAAATGGGATGAATTGGCCTAGCCCGATGAGCCAAATGGTTAAAATGAGTTGTACCACCTTAACTCATTGGCCCGTGGAAGGGGCCGAATTGACCAATTTTTATGCATAAATTTATATTTTAAAAAATAAAAAAATAATGTCAAGCTAAATAGGCCGATATGTTTAGACTAGGAATTTACAGGCCCAACCTAGCTCAAATGGCTTGTTAGGCCAGGCTAGTTTTGACAACCTTATCGTATCCCTTAAGCAGAATCTTATGTTTGAATCTTTTGGATGAAAATAACTTGGTTGGAAGAAGAGATCTTGTAAGGTCAAGAGCTTACCACTAGGCTAAAAGATATAGCGGTTAGCAAGGGCACAACTTAATTTCCTTAATGATTTCTCATAGGTTGCATCTAATATAGGCACCATGAGATGATTCCCCAAGAGACACAATTTGTTAAACCAGTAATCTTCTCCTAGTGTCACTTGGGGGATTCAAACCCATTACTAAATTACCTTGCTATGATATTATTTGTAGGATTGAGAACTTACGACTAGGCCAAAAGCTTTAGCTGTTAATGAGGCAAAACTTTTTTCTTAAAGAATGCCTAGAGCTGCAACTAGCTCAAGGGGTTGCACTCCATTATAAGCGCCATGGGGGATGTTAAGCCCATTGAATCCATGAGAGACGTTGTATGTTGAGCCAACAAATCCACTAAGTGTGATTAGTCGGGTTCCTCGATGGAAATTGTAATAACCCATCATTGCTACATGACAACTTAACATTTTTTTTGGTGTGAAATGCTTCAGTTTTTAAATTAAAAACTTCTATTATTTTAATTATAAAAAATGTGCAAACAAAAATAGTGTTAGAAAATAAACAACATGTCATTCAACTTTAACTATTATTCAATAATATATTAGTTCAGAAAACAAAGGCTCTATACTAAAATACTCTATAAATAAAAAACACTCATTTGATACCATTTCATTATGTTGGTCATAAATAAAACACTACTCATAAAATAATGCTACCAATTATAGTATTCAGAGTCTTCTTGCAGAGTTCCTTCTTGACTTAGGAGATTTCTTCTTGTGTGGAATCCTCATCCAGAATGAATGCACCTCCAAGCTTTCTACTTTTGCGAGTGAAAAATGTCACAATCATTGTAGTCACACATAAAGGTGGAAATAGGTCAAGCAACCCATCAGGGGTCCACAGTCTGGCCTGCTAAAGGCCTAACATGACTTGGCTTGTTTATTAAAAAGATCACGCTTGGGCTTTTTAAAAAGCAAGGTCATATACAAGGCCAGGCCATTGCCTTAGGCCTCACCTTTCTTTAATTGCTTACTATACATGATATAACAATTTGAGCAAGGCTTTGTGGCTTGACATTTCAATTTAGGAATGACATTTTTACTCATTTCTGGGTGGACTAATGGGCCCCCAACCATGGTGTACTTCAAGAAAAGGCAATTTATGTGCTATCTAACAATGATCTTGAAAAAATGGTGAGTGAATCGTGACACTATCTGGTTGGGATACTCAAAGTTTATGTAGTTTTCTCCCAAATGATATATGCATGACTATTGAAAGTATGCCCCCTAGCCCTACTCGAGCAAATGATGTGGCTGCTTGGAATGCAACAACAAATGGTGCCTTTACAATGAAATCTTTTTATAACATAGTTACTGGAAGTTATGAAGATTCTGGCCCTTTGTTCCAAGCTATTTAGTGTTGGGAGGGGCTAGAACACATCAAAATTCTCCTATGGAAAGTTGCAAAGAATGGGTTCCTAACAAATGACAACAAAGTTAGGAGAGGCATGGAAAACATCAACATTTGTCCTCAATCTAATAGAGTCCTAGAAAATCCTATGCACTGCCTGTGTGACTATGACATCCCTTGGAAAGTTTGAAACATGCTATCTGGTGATTCTCTTAACAATCTATTTTTCTAATCATCAAGCCAACCTATCTTTGAAGAAGTTGATTTTGATGTTGAAGTAGCAATTGATCCTAATGCTTTTGCCATAGAAGTTTATGATCCTCCACCCTAAAGGGAATATGTCAAATTAATTGAGGCTGAGCTACTTAGAATGAAGGAAGCACTTGCACAGGCTTTTGAAGATCGTCACTATGTTGAGAAACAAGCAATCAAGTGGCAACTAATTGGAGACTTCTCTTACAAGAAGGTCACCAAGTGAAAGCAGCCAAGATCTCCAAGGTCTCCTATTTATCTCTCCTCTAATTCAGACTTTGACTCGTCTGATGTAGAGGTCATGGAGAGTGAATGCTTATTTTGTTGATGTCAAGCAAAAGGAGGAGAAAAAGTGAAAAGTGAAGTGCTGAAAAGGAGTGGAGTCATCATCTAAAGGGGAGCCTAAGTTAGAAGAAAACATCAACTCAGGGGGAACTTTAACTGTTGAATCTCTGTTCTCTCTATTTTCATTTTATTCAATGTACTTAAAACACATCTCCTTGATGTGAAAAATCTCTTTGTGAATAAAATGAGATGTTTTCAGAAGTTTAATAGGCTTTATTTCAAAGTCTTATGATGTTGTGTGTTATAGTTATTATATATTCTACTGCATTTGATAAGATTGTGTTTACACTTAACTGATATATCTTATAAGTCTGCCTTGAACTTTTAATTTTGTATTTGTTTGGCATCATAAAAAAGGAAAAGATTGTTAAGTCAAAATACTTTTTGTGTCTTAAGATGAATCATGACCCTTGATTATTTTGATTAGATGCAAGTAAATACAAAGGTTAAAAGTTGTGTCTTATGTGATATCAAACCATACTACATGATCATGCGTTTTAAGTTTCAGATGGAAGTGGTTCTAAGTAATGATCTAATACATCATTAATAGATGACATTTAAATATTTCATTTAATACTCTGTATTTGAGATTTATTTTGCAGAGACATTCTTCTAGGATCTATAAAATCTTATGAAGAATAAATGAAGTTCAAGTTCTGAAAGTGCCAAACAACATCAAAAGATGCACTATGCTATGGCAGACCTATTCTGACCCAAAGGAAGTGGTTTTTTGTTGCAGTATCCTACAAGAAATCCAAGTATCTGTGGTTTTTTTGCATGAAGAAGGACACACATTTAATGCAAGCATTAAATGTTCCAACGACGACAAGCATTAAACGTAAACTTAAGTGAAGAAATCTATTCGTTTAGAGACAACAAATACTTAAAAGTAAAGGCCTATAAATGTCATAAGCTTTGAAGAAATAAGTTACGAACCTATGCACAAACATTCAAATTCCTTTTTTTAAAAAGCTCTTGAATATTCTTGTAAATTTTCAAGAGCTTTCAAAACACCTTGAATATCTTGAGAGAAAAGACTGAGTGTTGAGATTGTATATCCGTTTGTTAGACGGTTAAGAGTTAGTCATTGTGTAAACAAACAACAAATCTTTTGATTTGCTTAGAGCCAGTGGTGGCTTGGAAAGATAAATAATATTGAGTTGTTTCAATCTTATTTGTAGAGCTTGAGTAGTAGAGCCAGAAGTGACAATGACATAATACTTGTAATTTTGTAGAGCTTGATGGTTTACCAAGAATTGGATGTAGTCTTAGTGGTTGACACAAACCAATATAAACTCTCTATGTTTGTTTATCTTCTTGTTCTATTTATCTCTAAACTAACCTAGGGTTTGAATTTGATTTTGTTTTGAATATATATCTTGTTTTGCATAATTTGTTTCCATCATCTAAAAGTGTTTTGCGAAAATTTCTTATCTGTTTTACAAAGTTATACTTTAGATGATAACTTTGTTTTTCAAGAAAAAGACTTTAAGTTTTTAAAAATCATAACTCAATCTCGTTTCTTGTGATATTTGTCTTTACAAATAGTAATTGTAGTAATTAGTTAAGATTTACATATTTTTAAATTTTCAAAACTTAACCATTATTTTATTATCTATATATTGTAGTAATTGGTTAAAATTTAAATACTTTTAATTTTTTTAGAACTTAACCATTATTTTATTATCTATCTATCTATCTATATATATATATATATATATATATATATATATATATATATATATATATATATATATATATATATATATATATATATATATTCTAAAATTTTAATATTTTTTCTTCATTTTTTTCTTATTTTTTTTTACTCCTCTTCTTATCATCTTTACATTCTTTTAAAGACTTGAAGTGAATTATCATAGTCTCAAAGAGATAATTGATATCAATGTATTGCATACTTGCAATAGATAAATATCAACGTAAAATTCTTATTTGTTGAGAGTGAAATACTAAAATTACTTAACAATAAAACTTTGATAAATAATTTTAAAGCTAAAAAGTCTAAAGATTAATGTAAAAATTGATAGTCTATATAATATTAAGTTTTCTTAAAAATTTCAACTAAGGTCCCAAAATCCCTAGGCACGACTCTGTTAAAAAGCCTTTTAATTAAAAAAGTCAAGCTTTAGGCTTTATTAAAAACTTATTAAGCTTAATAGAGCAAGTATTTAGGCTTTATAAAAGCCTTTTAATTTTCTTCATTCAAGTATTTGGCTTGTATACTATAGAAGTATTCAGCCATACCGAATATCCAAAAATACCCTCAATACCTTTAAGAATTTAAAGCAAACCTCTTAAAAAGTATTCAGGTATCCGGCTAGGCCAAATACTTGAATGCTTAGAATCCTTAAGCCTATAAAGCCTCTCAAAAGTATTCAGGTATTTGACTAGGTGAAATACCTGAGCACTTAGAATCATTAGGCTTATAAAGCCTCTCAAAAGTATTCAAGTATCTGGTAAGCTGAATACCTAAACTCTTAGACTCCTTAGTCTTATAAAGCCCTAAAAAATATTCAGGGATACGACTAAGCCGAATAGCTGAACACTCAAAATCCTTAGGCATATATGGCCCTTCATAAAGTATTTAGATATCTGGCTAGGCCAGATATCTAAAATACTCATAATCCCTAAGCTTACATGTAAAAGCCCCTCACAGAGTATTCAAGTATCTGACAAAACCAAATATCTGAACACTCAAAATTCTTAGGCTTACCTATAAGATACCTCTTAAACGGGTACTTAGACACTCAACTCGGACGAGTACCCAAATACTCCCAATATATATCAAGTGTTAAGCCAAATCGAATATCTAAGTACCTTTTGTCATCATTAAAGTATATTAACAAAGATTATCCTAATACATCATTAGGATGTAGATTAAAAGCCTTGATAGTAATTACAAGTGTATTACCTAATATGGTAATGATATGCAAGGGCCCATAGATCCAAGACCTAATAAGAAATTATAAATATATTTTTTTTATATCAAGGTAAGACATTGTTCATTGTATTAAATACTCATTTATTGCTCTCGTCCGAGATATAACTTAAGCATTAGAGTATCTTTTGCAGGTATTCACCCTTTAGAATGACGAATATCAAATATCGTAGAAAGAAGACCTTGGAGAAGAAGCAAAATTAGAGGAAAGATTACCTATTTACCATGGTGCAGGTACAACTTGTTTATAGGCCTTCTATAAAACATTCCATGTAAATAGACTTCTAGGCCAAGCCTATAAAATAGACTTTAATAGGTAAATAGACAAGACTCAAACTTAGTAATTATGATGTAGGCAAAGCTCAAGTCCTTTAAAGCATGTCCATGACTTGTTATCACCCCTTGGTCACACACACATAGACAAACAAATCGTAAGGATAAGCTAATCAAATTCAACACATATAATAGAGGATTATGTATATTTCTAATATACCTATTATATCATATAAGAGCATCTCCAACGCCAATTCCGTGGTGAGTTTCTTAACATGAAGAAATGGGTTCTTAACATTAAAAAACTATTTTCCAACATCAACCACCTTCAACACCCATGTACAAAAAAGAGGAAAAATAACCGCAAGAAGAAGAAAAATGAACAAATATGGAAAAATACAAAGGGGAAAAGGAATATTGAATAAATATGGAAAAATCCCCTGTCATCGTCATCGACGATGGTGCCTCAATCATCGACGATGGTTCTGCGAGCGAGCAACGATGGTAGCTCGAGGGGCGACGGTGATTACGCTAAGGAGTGGGGTTGTCGTGGTTGCGAAGGAGCGACATTGGTGGCTTGAGGGGCAGTCATGGTCACACAAGGGAGCGATGTTGGTGGCTCAACGAGTGGCGGCGAAGGGTGGTTATGAAACGAAGAAGAGGGAAAATGAGGAAGAAGAAAAAGGAAGAAGAAGAAGCCAATGAGAAAAATGAAGGTGGGTGATTTTTTTGTTTTTGAAAGAAAAATGAAGTTTGAACAGTGGGAAAAGGAAGGAAGATTCTGGAGTTGGATGGGGAAGTGGAAAAGGAAAATGTGGGGAAGGGGGAAGGTTTGGGCAGGGAAAAGAAGAGGGGTGGGGAAGTGGGAAAGGCAATATGGGAAAAGTTTTAGAGTGAAAAAGTGAAGTGGAGTAATTGAAAAAAAACGAAATTGAAAAATAGTGGCAATAAAAAGTGTAGAATTAGTGTAAAATAAAAAAATTAATTAATTATTTTATTACAATAATAATTAAGTTATAATAAAAAATTAAATGTGTGGATTTTTTGGAAAATTCTTGTGATTTCTTGCGATTTCTTGCGTTAAAGTAAAAATTTGTATGAGTTTCTTATGAGTGACATGGTACCGTGGAGAACACAAAAAATATTACGGAGACCCACAAAAAAATGATTAAGAAACCCAGTTAAGAAACCTGGACTGAAAATGCTTTAATGATGCTGAGAAAGAAAACAATTAAAAATACATAATAATTCAAAATATTGTCATCACGCAATTTAGTGCAATGTGGTACACTTGATATATGATATTTGCAGACAACTCTCTGTGGAATACAATTAGTTTGGAGTGATTAATCGAACTTTTCCCTTGCAATAAATCACCACTCTATAGGGTAAAGAGGCAACACATGACATAAAGCGATTGTGATACATGTATGTGAGTGTTTACACTACCATTACTCGAGTCCAAGCAGTGATGGATCCAAAAATATTTTATTGTGGAGCAATATTCATATACATAATCATTATTTATCATAGATAAATGTTTACTTTTTTTCAATTTTTTTAAATTTAGATAATTAAAATTTAAATAATAAATAAATAATTTTAACATATAAATTACGTTATAATTAAAGTTCAAAATAAAAAATATAATTAAATATATAATTTATATTTTGAATTTACAATGAAAAATTAATTATGGTTTAAGATTATTTTTAAATATTGATAATTTATTTTGAAAAAAAACCATTGAAATTTAATTGAAAGATAAAGATAAAAGAAGGTAGATTTTAAAAGACAGACAATTTAAAAATTCAAATATTATATATGTGTAAAGATAAAAAAGGAAATTTAAAATGAATTAAAGAGATTTTTTGCTAATTAAAATATAGTATGTAAAATACACATAAAAAGGAAAAAGGAATAATATTATAAATATTTAATTGAGAGAATAAAAAAATGAGACTAAAAACAAATTTGTGAGAGTAATATTCATATTATGAATATACTTATTTTATTACATTTAAAAATAAATTTGTGAGAGTAATATTCATATTATGAATAAACTTATTTTATTATATTTAAAATTATAAGAGTAAATAGTAATTATAAATATCTATGACATAAATAAAAACTAAAAAGTTAGTGGGGGCAATTGCCCCTCACAATGTCCAACCTCCATCCGTCCCTGAGTCCAAGCATCAATGACCTCACACATCTATAGTGACCTCAATGTTCAAATGTCACCTTCACTACTAAAAAAAGGTTTTTTAATGACGGTTAAAAAGGCTTTTTAATGACGGTTTTGAACCGTCATTAAATATAACAACATTAAAAACCAAAGTTTTTTCAGGACGGTTTTTATAACAATGTAAAATTTCAGATTGTACTAAATTTCCCTCTCTAGGCAAAACTAAATTATAATTTCATTAATGACATTATAAACACCAACTACTTTGCAGAAGCTAAAGAGACACCTTTGGTTCTCTGTAATCACCACATTTAAAATGTCCAGTTATACAACAATAACATGCGCATTGTAACTTCAGCTTTACTAATTATAAACCTCTTGTGTCGAGCAACACCAACATCTGTATAATGCAACAAACAATATTTAACAAGTAACTGCAGAAGATTGTTAATACTATTCCTACAATCTATATATAACTTGAGCACTTGTATGAAAAATAAATTCTCAGTTCTATGTAACCCTTTCTCTCACACACAATCATAGGCACAAACCTTCTTTCATTTTTGGTTAAAAATAAATGTTATATAAAATCATTTTTTGAACTTGCACTCCATCTAATAAAGCTTTTAAGAGAGAGATTAACAAGAAAATATTACTAGCAACTCTAGGATGAACAAATAGACATCTGCAATAATAAGAAGGTAATTTATAAATCAATATCCTCACCGGAATGACTTAATAGAAACCATTTGGTATTGGTTCTGAAAGCACTCCAGTGCGCTAGAGTGTTTGTGATGCTTTCTAAGAAGAAAAAACATCTTTTTCAAAATGTCGAGGAGACTCCTTATTACTTAAGGTCTCATCCTAAGAACCCAAAGAAACAAATCCAAATTTTTCAACAAAATCTGAAGGCCAGCACGACACATTAGATGGCCCTTGCTCTGTCGGCCCTGCATCTTCTCGTGTCTCCTCCATGTTCTTATATATTTGGAATGAAAAACCATTTCGCCACAATTATAAACCCATAAGAGACATATCCAGGCTAAAGGTTTTTCTTAAAATACAAAATCATTGAAATATATATTTCAGTAACTCCAACTGCTTCAAGCTGGAGATCATGTAACCTATGAACCAAAAAACAAGGATATGGCAGATTAAAAAAATAAAACACCAGATAATAAAGGAATGAAAATTTTAAAAATCATAACACATGAAATTGAAGCTTACAACCAAGTGCCAAAAAAAAATTACTATACAAAAGGAATGAACAAGTTAAATGGAGAGACGTAAGTGTCTTGCTTTCAATTTTATGAGTTGCATCAAGCTGATGGCCACTATCATGTAGCCATGGATCTTCCAATTAGTGCATATCGTTTGCAATGCTTACATACAAGGAGGAAAAACAAGCATTTGCATTACATAAATAGGAATGTTTGCTTACATTCAGCTTCACTGACCTACGTAACTATCATAATTGAACGTTAAGTTAAGCATGTGTTTGTTTGCACATTCAATGTGTGCGTCTAACAAGGGTAAATGCATAAGCAACTAACTATTTGTTGCTTCAACTAAGACGCATATCCAATTTTGTTAAACATAGAAGCAAACATGCACGAGAAGATATAACATGATTAGGGAGACATGGAATAAAAAAGAAAAGAAAAAAAGTGAATACATTCATAAATTGATTTATTGGGTGTCCCAAAGGCCAAATTCTCCATACCTAGGTCAATTGTCAAACAATGTTAATATAAAAGCAATCAAGAAATGTCTATCTATCTTTTGTTGCAATTCTTAAGTCACATTTAGTCATAATTTATAAATGATGCAACAAATTTTCATGAAATCCAAAACACTAATGTTCATGACATTTTAAGAAAAAAATTTCTTGCAGAATGTATCCTAATTACATATTCTTACCCCTTTCCCCTTTTTTCTGTTATCAAAATAGGGATAATTGCATATAAATCTCACGGGACCCACCCAAATAAATACTCTCAAAAATCTAAATGGTGGGATGTTCTTTCATAGTAGTTCTTCAAATTTTAAGTATCCGAATTCAAATTTTGATTCCTTTTGCACTATTGACATCAACGATAAACAATGAACACACACTCACAATTTATAGCATTAACAAAACTACTTTCCAAGTGTCCTATTATTATCACTTCCATGTTATATCAGATCACATCTAAAAATATCAGTAGCAGGCAGCAAACAAAATAATCCACCTATATCAGATATTGATGAGATACCAGAAAAAAGGATGCATTCGAAACTCATGCACGAACTGCATCCATGATGGTACAATCAAAATCAGGACAATTCCAAGGGAAGCAACAAACATAAGAGATCTCTCAATCTTAGTATCTTTTTGCTTCAGCAGAAGCTGTATTTATAAACCACTCCCATATTTGGAGAATATATTTCAAAGCTATTGGATATAGCAGAAGACCAAGCACAAGCCCCTACAATAATAGAAGTAGACAACTTTAATTGATCTAGCTATACCATTAATAATAATTCGTAACTTATGGACAAATACCTGAATTATAATGCTTATCTCACTTCTACTTATTTCATATTCTACAGTAACTAACTCTGATGACATCAATAGTCCATGTAGCTATTCAAACAGTTTAATCACCAATTATTATGCACATACATACATATACGTAGGTCATCTGGGAACAATATCATGTTAAGAAGCCCTAACCTTTTTAATAGTAAGCAACAACATGTCACCAAAATAGAGAACAATACCAGAAGTCACCAAAAATGTTTCGCCTGGTATCAGAGGCAAAAATAGGATTATTAAAAGAGCATATGAACCAATTTCAATTGATATGACAGGTCAACATGATCAAATTAAGCAAAATAGGAAGTGCATTCATCTTCCATAGTTAAGTGAAGGAATCCATGAACTATAAAAACAGATCAATTCCAAGCATTTCTTCCTCTTTTTTATGAAACTTTTAATCCCATATCAGTTGTGACAAAAGTAAATCCCAAACACCAAGAAGAATAGGTGACTAAGACCACAAGTATAAAATAGAAATACCAATGGAAGCACATGAGGAAAAAGTTCTAAGGAAATGTTGACTTAGTTTCACAGATGCCAATCCATGACAAAGGGCCCACACTAGCTTCAGTGATGGGTGCAACCCTGCAAAGGAAGAAACAATGAAATTTAAGCAGAAGATGCATCCAAAACCTATATTGAATGGGTTTCATACCAACTTAGGTTGTTCCAAGGTCTAGTTCTTAAAAGATAACAACAAATTTCCCTTACGAACTATACATCTAATCCAATTTTGTACATTCCTTTTTTCTTTCAATTGAAACCCTACTTTAATGTTTTTAAATATTGATATTTTTATTACATATATGTTTCAAACAATCCAAACCTTAACAATGCATCAAGCAGTCAAAATTAAGAAATAGCCACTGTCCCATTTGCATCCAAGTCAACAATGTAGCAGCTGTTGGTCACAAAGAAATCATTGATTACCCGCGTCTTCCCTGCAACGACCATTACCATACATCAGCACTAAAACAAGCTTAAATCATACCCCCGACATCTTTTCAACACTACACGAAGCTTAACCTACCTAAGTAAGTAAGTGACTAACGTACCGTGGACAAAGCCCTGCTCTTCATGAACTACCACTCCTTGATTCAAATGAACTTTGAGCCGAGAAGAGTCGTCCGCGTCGTCGGGTTGAATGGAATAACAACGAAGTGGGGCTACGAGGTTTGAAATATCTAAGTGTTCACTCAATTACGATGAAGAGGGGCTAGGGTTCAAATTGTAACGAAGAGGGGGTACGAGGTTTGAAATGTCTAAGTCTTCACTCAATTACGATGAAGAGTGGCTAGGGTTCAAATTGTAACGATGATGGGCTAGGGTTCAATTGTAACAACAACGAAGAGGCTAGCTAGCTACTTCAATGAAAGGTGGGAGGTTCAGAGGCTATTCGTGCTTTTATTTTTTTCCCCCAATTACGACGATCTTTAACTAAAATCCATCGTAAAGTTTATTACATATAACATTCTAAGGTAATTTTTAATAACCTTCTTAGAATGTACGTCGTAAAATACAATTTTTTACAATAATTACAAAAATGTCACCGCACCACTTTCTAAATTGGTTCTCTAAATAACCGTTGTAGAACACACGTCGTCAAAAGTAATATTTTTAGTTATAATCTTAGCATTGATTTTTTAATATATAATTTTACCTCTTTAAGTATATTCTTGGAGTTAAATCCTTTTCTAGTGGACATGTTTTGGCCTTGTATAAATCTTTTTTTTTTTGTGAGAAGGAAAAAAAAAGGGGGTAAAAGGGAGGACAGATAACCACATAAACACATATTTTATTTAATTTTATAGGAGAAAGAAACCTTGGAAGAGATTTTGGTGAAAGATTTGGAATAATTTGAAAGGCCATAACACAAAGTGGTCCAGATTTAGATAGATGAATGGTACAGAACAACAAAGGGGTATTATAATATAATAGAAAATAACCTATGAGAATATGGTAAAAGGTTTGGAAAATTTTGAAAAATCACGTGGAGCCGAAATTTCTTTAGGGTGACTAGGGGTACAGGAATTGTACAAAAAAAAAGGTTTAATGGAATAAGTACAATATAAGGATGAAAATGGCCTGTGCCCCTCCTCAGCTTGCTCTTTGTGTCACAGCCAAACTATTGATGGTGAATTAACGGAAATATATATTTTCACTTACCCCAAGAGGAAATTAGAGACCAAGTTTCTATAGGATCACAGGACCAATTTAGTTGTGCGAATAGAATCTTTATAATATGCTTATGTAGTCCAATCTATTGGAAAATGATGGGTGGATACTCAAATGGTAGTTGATTCTTACATTTCATTTGGAATTAAAGAAAATCAGAGGGAGGGTACACATGTGTGAAAGAAAACAAGGAATTTTTTTGTTAAACTCACTCAAATATTTTTTTTTCTTTCAATTTAGAGATAAATATAATAAGACAAAACTTAAATAGGTATAAAGATAAAAACTCTCATTATTTATTATACATGTTTTTTTGTTGGAATATTTGTGTCATTTTATATCTCTCTCACTTTTCACTTTTTATTCAATCAAAGAACCATCTCATTTTGATACTATTTTTCTTTCTTTAACTTTCTTTCCTTCCTAAATCAAAGTATTAGAGAGATAAAAAGAGAAAAATATAAATATAACAAATGATATGATATGATAAAAAGATTAAGATAAAGAAAAATGACAACGGTCAGTACAATATTATTTGAACAATGAATGTTAATATATTATTACTGTAATCTATTCTAGTATTCTTTACCTCCTTGGAAGAGGAGGAAGGTTAAAGGACAATGACAAATCCAAAATTCTTAAGTCAATGAGTGTAAATTATAAAAAATAAAATTAGTAGATTTACTTATATAAATATAAATAAAATAAAATATAAAAATATAAGATTTTATTTGCAAATTTAATAAATTTTAAAAAATAAGGAAGTGCAATTGCACCCCTCACATGTAGCAGGTCCGCCATTAACCTAGCTAAAAAATGATTCGGCATGACACTAAAGACCAAAGGGAACAGGAAATGACTTGAGAAGCAAAAGGAAGTTCATAAATTGTAAAAAGAAACGAGTGATAAATGTAATGATAAGAAGTGGATAGATTATGATAGTTATAAATCTATCTATATAGTATATACATAATATAATAATGTTTTCTAAAAGAAATGTTGATACGAGAGATTTAATTTTTAGAGTCGTAAACAATTAATTTATTGTTAATTTTAACATTAAATAAAAAAATGATTTACATGTGTGTTTCTTATTAAGATCTATTATTATATTTATAATTAAAATTTTATAATTAATGATTGTCAATTTAAATCACTAACCGTTAGACTAATTCTTTTGTTTGGTAATCAGGATTTGAAACACTTATGCCAATCATTGATCTAATTAGACTAATTCAATTCAACACAAATAATTGGTTTATAGATCGTTTGAGATATATATTATTTATAAATCAATGGTCCATTATTTAATAAATTAATTATTGTACCTTATAATTAGTATGACTATAGAATAAAAAATTATTAAATTTATTTAATCAATCTATTTCAATTCTCATTAAAAAAACTATAATATATGTTTAATTATCTATATCTATCTATACTATATACATGCAAGAATGCTTTAAAATGGAAATTGGCGTTAACAATTATTTATTGAATCCTTTAATTATCTATTTCTATATCAATTTTCATTAAAAAAATATAAAATATTGTAATATATATTTAATTATCATAATATAAACTAACATTAATATATAACGAGGTACACGTAACATAATTCTCATTCATTTATAAAAAAAAACATAAAATATATTTATTATTATCTCATTTTCATACGTAATATATAATTCTCATTATATTATAATAATTATAATGATTAATTATTGTTAAATAGAAATTATATTTTTTATAATTTTAATTATAATTATTATTATGATTATTATAATAATTGTCAGTATTGATTATGGTAATTGAAGTCAAATATAGGAGTTTAATTTTATTTTAATTCTAACCACTAATTGTTAGATCAATTAGACTAATTCAATGATAATTTATTTAATAATTGATTAATTGTATAATACACAAATTTAATATATTTTTTCAATCAATTACAAGGCACTTTTCAATCTAATAAAATTTAAATTATGGAAAGAGAAAAATTGAAAAGTCCATTTAAACCACTTTTCAATCATAATAGCCAAGGAAATTGATTTGTCACTAAGATACAATAACTAAATTTTCTGATTAGTCTAACAATTAGTGATTTGAATGAAAATAAAATTAAATGGCTATATTTTATTTCAATTATCATTATCAATACTGATAATTATTATAATTACAATTATAGAAAATATAATTGCTATTTAAAAATAATTATAATTATTATATTATAATAATAATTATATATTACGTACGAAAATTGGATAATAAATACATTTAATAATTTTTTTTATAAATGAATGAGAATTATGTTACGTGTATCTCATTATATATTTAATTAATGTTAATGTTAGTGAGAATTATATTATGAAAATATATATTATAAGATTTATATTTTCTAATGAGAATTGATATAGAAATAGATAATTAAAGGATTCAATAAAAATAAATGTTAACATCAATTTCCATTTTAAAAACATTATTGCATGTATATAGTATAGATAGATATATCCCCTAAAAAAAGTATAGGTAGATATACATAACTAAATATATTTATATATTGCATATTTTTTTAATGATAATTGAAATAGATTGATAAGGATACGTCAATTAATTTATTAAATGACCATTGATTTATAAATAATATATTTCAAACGATTTATAAATCAATTATTTGTGTTGAATTGAATTACTCTAATTAGTCTAACAATTACCGATTTGAATTGGTAGTCATTAATTATAAATATATAACAATAAATCTTAATAAAAAAAACGTGTAAATCAGTTTTTCAATTTAAATTTAAAATTAGCAAAAAATTGATTATTTACAACTCTAGAGAATATCATGTGTCAAAAAGAAAACACATTCTTATTTATATATATATATATATATATATATATATATATATATATATATATATATATATATATATATTATAGACTATAAATATATATCAATCTCATAATATGTAATGAAAAAATATCGAGAGACACGATTAAGTTTGAAAAATAATAAATACTTACATTTTTTTATAAATAAACAATTTTTTTTTGAATATTATATAAACAACTGAATTGAAAGAAATAGATTTTCGAAACAATAAAAGTCTAAAATGGATGGAGTACTTTGGAATTAAGATAGGACCGTTTTAGAAGGACTTTTAAATTTATTTTATATTTCAGAGGCAAAATCAAAAGGTACTTTTAAAACATTTGAACAAGTTTATTATGTTATAAAAAAGTTTTTTTTTTCTTCAATTAGAAGCATAAATTGTTCGATTGGACTTACTATCTTTCAAAACTTTTTTGTTGTTTGAGTTCAAACAACTTTTCCGTCAAAAAAAGAAGTCAAAACAACTTTATAAATATCTCTTTTTAGTGTTTCATTCAAACCAGCTCAAATTACACAATTCAGTGGTCTTTTCTTTTACATGTGAACAAATATAAAAGTGATACCTAAAAAAGTATCATCGTACGTACTCTGAAAAACATTTCCAACTAAACAATCGCGTATACTTTTAACCCAAGGCTATGATAACTAATAATGGAAACATCATGCATATTTTCTGAACCTATTCATCTGTTAAGTGATATAAAAATAATAGGACATGAAGGTCAACATTTTAATTTTATGTTGGCAAACAAAGATAAGCATGACACCTTGGCGTGAGCCTATTACTTTTGTCTCATGCATAAAAGCCATGATCGTTGGCATCTTCAAATCTTCTAATCACGGAGTTGGTGAGAAATGGACTTGCTATCTCAATTTCAAAGCAAAATAATCTTGAGCAACCATGAAAGGAAATGATAATTAATCCACAAAGTAGTTGGAGTTTTGAATTACAACAGAAATAAAAAAATGGTTCTTGAATTCTAGTATATATCAAGTGGTAACTTTTATTATGAGAGTGAGTGAGAAGAATCAAATTATGAAAAGTTAAGATTAAAAGATAAAGTCATGTACTAAATAATCATTAAAAACTGTTTATTTTACTCATTCATATATGATTGTATATTTCATATTTACTCATCTTACCCTCATACATAAGCATCTCTCGTAAGTCTTAGTACACCCCGCATTATATGTATAATATGACGGATACATAAAATATAAATCGTGGACACAATACTCATTGACTTAATTTTCTTTATACATTTTAAGTTATGTGGGTAACTTGTAATTATACACATAGTGTATTGAGTAAAGCATTATTTTAATCCTTAAAAATTATATAACACTGTTATATTAGTCTCCAAAACTAAAAAAATAATCTAAAAAAGACCTTAAAAGTACAATGGGTATCACAATCCAAAATTTAAATAATAGCATCAACAAATGTTTAAGGTTTAGAGTTTAAGAACCAAAATAATAATATGTGATTGAATTTAGAGACTTAGATGAAATAATTGAAAATGTCTTGAGACTTTAAAATTTTCTTACTTTCAAGGACTAATGCAGCAATTTGTAAAACTTTTAGGAACTAGCTATCTCACATCCCGTAATTTGACTTCATCCCTATTTATAATGAGAGGTCATTTTATTAGGAGAGTAAGATGAGTAAACCTAAACTATACAATTATACATAAATATTTAAGATTTAAAGTCAAAATACATTAAGAAAGTCACACAACTTTTAAAAACTTATAGCTTAGTATTTTAATTAACCGATCATAATAACTTCTAACAATCATTATTTTTTTTTATTTCTCTCACATAATGTCCTCTTACCAATATTCTTAATATTGTGAGAAATAAAAACAAATAGAAATTGTTAATCATATTTGAATCATAAAGATTAAAAGACAAACACAATACCTTCATCCTTTAATATAAGAATTTTTTAACTAATTCACACTCTTTAAGAAAGATTAATTTAGTTAAAATTAATTATTTTAACAATTTATATTATTTTTTCAAAGTTATTCTTCATATTATTGGAATTCATCATCTCTTTCTTTCTACTAAATTAATTAATATGTTAATCTTCTTCAATTCTTATCAGAGAGAATGAACTTATCTTATTAAATTATATTAAAAATCTTATAGAAAGTAACTACCAATTTTTTTAAAAAAGAATCATATATATTTAAGGACGGAAGTAGTACATGACTTTTCAAAGTGATTATGTGACTAATAACATTTAATCTTGATGATTATTCTTAAAATGAAAACTGTCTTGGAGAGTAAATCTTAGTCATAATACTAATACATAAATGACCAAGATTCTTTTAATTAGTTTTAATCTTAACCACCCATCTGAAGTATAACTGGAGGATAGAGAATATATTCAAGAGATAGTATAGATCATTGGAACATTCTTGTATTTAACAAAGTGAGACTTCAACATTTCTTGATTGTGCTGCCAAGTTATCCCTTGGTGGTTGTAGATAATATCTGCTGCTCTGGCAGCCTTAAATTCTTTCCATCCATATTTTACTTGGGTGAATGAAGGAAGACAAGGATTGAAACACAGAGCAAAACATGAGACACTTGAAAATAACCAAAAACAAATTATCATAATGATTGCATTTATATCAAGCTGTTGATTTTACAGGGCATACAAATGCATATTGCTCTCAATAATTTAACATACAGCTGAATTCAGGACCTAAGAAGGAGGAAAGGAAACAGAAAACTCACTCAATATATTCATTTAGAAGTGGCATCATTACCTGAAAAGTGGAATTAGATTACCTGCCAAGTGAATCCTAGCAGATAAATTATTCTGGATACAGTTCCTGTGAGAGACACTACCAAACTAACCCCTTTCTTCTCCTAAACCTATCAACATGGTCTGTGCTCATACGAGATTTTTCCGGTTTGTCTGGTTTTTTAGACTTCTCGAGACGGCTATCTAAACTGTTTCTAGAAACTTCAGGGATTTCTGTACTCAATTCAGAAGTAACGGAAGTTCCACTTTCAGATTCTTTGCTAGCTTTGCCTTGATTATCAGATTCTACAGTGTCCTTTTTAGAACCATTTGCAGTTGCTTTAGATTTTCCAATTGTCTGTACAAATTTCTTTAGATGTTTAATGAATTCAGGGTAAAGCTCAAGATTACAATGTCCACCACCACTTACCCACAAGGGTTCGTACTTTACCTTGCAAAGCTCCCAGAGCTGCTTCCCATGGGACACATCGACAACTTCATCTGCTGTCCCCTGGTCATGGAAAAATTATAATCATCACTACTGTTTACCAACTTCTGAAGAAAAGACACAATAAAAAGAACATTGAAAACAAATAATTGGGAAAAATGCGCGAGATGAATGGCTACAGTCTTACTGATAGTGCAAACTACTAGTTACGAGTATAAGACCTTTTACACTCATGAGAGGAGTGTTAGTAGCACACTCTAACACATTCTATAATTAAGTTTTATTGAGACTGAAAACTATAAAAACATGAATGGAACTCATTAAATAAGAAGTGAGATCTACAAAATTGTGATTTCCAATAAATTGTTGGAGATCCTACATTGATTTAGACCATAACTCAAATTCTAAGGTATCAGATCAGAGTCTATCCTAGCTATTGTATCAGGCCATTATTGAACATCCCACAGATGTTTAGTCATGTAAACTTCATGCTCAAGATGTCCATTCCTTGGTGTGAGGATGGTGTGTTGGAGATCCTACATCAACTAGTGATACAAGCTAATCTAGTGGAGTTAAGTTAGGCTTAAACCCACATTCTAAGTAAATTTCAGCCAATAATAAAGAGTGTGTTAAAAAAAGTGTGTTAGAACGCATATTGATAACTACGGTTTTTCATTTGCAGTGGAAGTCTTTAACAGTTTTTTTCTTAAGGTAGTAACATATGGTTTACTATAAGTGTAAAATGATTTACACTGTCCATGGATTAAATCCAACAATGGCAAGTTACTTGACTTAATTAAGCATGTTCTAGCTATATATAGAAACGCATTGATTTGGAAGTCAACTTAATTTAAGCCTGAAAGAAACCATAAGCATTACCAACAAAGGAAAAAAAGATGGACATGTAGCCCTAAAAGAACACATTAAATTCAAGGGGGAGGGTGGGGGAGAGAAAATCACTTACATGTATAACCAAAACAGGACATTTGACTGCACCAACTTTATCAATATTCTGCATCGAAGAAAAACAAACCATGTAAATATCCATATATCGAATGAAACAGATTGGAATAGAATCTGTTAAAAACTCTACCTTGTAAATATCAAACCAGTATGTCCGTTTTACGGGGTATAGTACTCTAAGTCCTGACAAAATCGGACTATGCAAGATAACACCTCTCAGTTCTGCTATCCGTGAAGCAAGATCAAGTGTCGGACCACTCCCAACAGATTGACCATACAATATCAATTGCTCATCTTTCACCCCGTATTGCTCTTTTAGGCATTTATATGCAGCATCAATATCTGCGTATGTATTACATTCAGTTGGCTGTTTCAACATACAAAAAGGATGACTGTTATTAACTTACAAGCAATAATGTCACTCTGAAAGAACCATCTACAAACAACACCATAGTATTCCGCATTAAAATATTGATAGCTCACTTTACAAATAAACAAAACTTTCTTTATTTGATAATGAATTGCAGATAAACTGAAAGTCATTGATCCCAGACTGCGCTTATAAATCCACATTTTTCCATAAAACTATTCAAGCAGTTTAAATAATGTCTTTTACATTCATAAACAAAAAAAAAAAAAAAAACATTTGTGTTAGAATTAAGAATATTAAGATTCCTGGAATCTTCTTAGGGTAATGCTGTTATTAGTGTGGACTTGCAAGTAACACTTCATTAGTACTTCACCAAATGATGGGTATAAACAGGTGTCAATGCCTTGTATTATAACACATCAGATTAGGGAAGACAATGGGTATTGGACCCAGTGGGTACCCGCAAAAATTACTCATGATGAGTAGGATAATTGCCCCATTTTATGGGTAGGGGGCGGGGTACAGGTAATTAATTGCCTACAAATTTAACCGGGTACAGATGCGGGTACCTTAGTACCCAACTTGATCCATACCCTCACCAATAACAATAATAACAGTAACAAGAGTATAAAAGTGTATAAATATAGAAGAAATTTGTCAAAGGAGCCACAAGAACAATGCAACACATCTGAACAAATTATTTGGGGAAGATTAAGCGCGTTTAGTTATCTTCTCAATTGAATCATGAAGTCTGTAAACCGTCGTTGGTGTTGGAATTGGATGTGGGGGTGCGAAACTGCAAAAGCTGAGAGGAATGGGATAAACTGGAGATAGATAGAAATAGTTTTTATTTTGATGTATATTATTTGACTGAATTTTATTATTTTTTAATGATGTGTAAATTTTTAATTGGATGTGCCTAAATGTGATCTGTTAGGTATGTGTCCATCTAAGAATTAAGAATTACTCCAATAATAATAATAAGTTTAGAACCTGCAGAGCTGCAGAGGTAAGAATACTGGCCTGTAAAGACTTGACAATTTTTTAATTAGGGCCCTGAACTATGGATATTTTTAAATAAGTCACTGAATTATTTTTTTTCAATCGGGCCCCTGAACTTGTATGTGTTTTTTAATTAGGTCCCTGCACTAATTAAAAAACGAATACAAGTTTAGGAACTTAATTGAAAAAAAAAAGTTCAGGGACTTGACTAAAAATATTCAGATAGTCGAAGGACCTGCAGATAGTGGAAGCAATAGGCCAGGTCAGGCCAAGCTTTGCATAAATAGGCCTGGCCTGTTATAAAAAATTAAGGCTTGGCCTGGCCTATTAGCCTATCACAGAAGACAAGACAATTCATTCAGGACAGGTGACAACCAGACATATCCTTGTCTTGGAAGTCTCAAGTGAGCACATGTGCTGCAGAGCAAGCAACAAAGGTGCATTGGATTGCAATGGCCATGTCATTTGGGTGGCTGACCAATCTTGTGATGATCGAGAAGATAATGGTGGTGGTGGTGGTGATTGAAAAAGTCCACTGACAAGCAGTGAAATGGTTACTGACAATCAAACGAGAAGGAAAAGGGGGTGAGAGAAACAGAAAGTGGATGGAAATCTTGGGTTTCAGTGGTCGAATTTCGTGCAGAGACAATGGGAAGGTCAATTGTTGAAAACTGAGGTGGTTTGGACTTTGGAAACAGTATACCAAACAAAAGAATTCAAATTAAGAAACTCAATAGCAGAATAGTGATGAGACAGGTCACGGAGGATGGCAAACCAAGCTCTAATATAATGTTAAAATTTCAGGGATTGGTTAAAGACTGAGGAAAGCAGAGACTAAGGCAACGAATAATCTGATTTTGATATTGAATTCATGTGATACAAAATACAAAGCATGAATATCTGTTTATACTAATACTAGACTCCTAATCCTAATAAAATAAGAAAATAAATCATTAAATATGGAAACCACACCTAAATTAGATAGTCTAAGATACTCTAAAAGACTGAAAGATACAGTAATGATATAGTAAGATACTTTTACAAAAACTAAAGGATTCCCTTTTGCCTCAATATTTATGTCTTTTGAAAATATCTTGCTACACAAGTCATGGCCAATGGTCATAACTTATGTCTCATTTCCTTTGTTTTTCAAACAAGTCCTGGCTAGTGGGCACAACTTCCATGAAGTCAACTTATATATATAGGGAATATGTAGGTGAGACTTGAGAGCAATTGGTTATTGTGAAAAGATAAATGCACACATGACTTTCATAAATGATCGCTACCTAACTTTTCATCTTGATCATCTATGTATAGTTGTATAATTTAGATTTACTGTCTTCACATTCTTAGAATGAGAACAGTTTATACACTGTTATGAGCAGAAAAATCAGCTCAAGTAATCCTAGACTTCAAGGACTAGGGACCTCCCAAAGAAAGAAAGAAAGAAGAAAAGGGATTCTATTTTCTGCTTGAATTTTTCATTACATGTGTTGTTTATTTATAGGCAGCCAAAGTGCTAAGCTAATTCAAGCTAATTTCTTCTGCAGGTCCTAGAAGGTGCTGGCAATAACGGATTAAGGAAATATCCTAACAGAAAGATGCTTCTTTAGCAGACAGGATATTCCTCTAGCCACTACACATGCGCCAGCTCAGCGTCCCTTGTCAGACTCCATTATGAAATCCTTCAGGTATTGTGGCCTGGTGCTCTGCCTCTTGCTTCTTGGATGCATGATTGTCTCATCTTTGTCTGATAATTCCTTGCCCTTGTCTGTGCTGTGTATGGACTGATTCATAACACACACACACACAAAGTACAAGGTGGGAACTCTTATTTATTGTGAGAAATTAGAATACTTAATTACAACCTTTAGATTAAAATTGACAGTTTGAATTGCATATTTAATTACTGATCTCATGTGATTTTCTTCCTTTTTAAATTTTAATTGAAGATCATGTGAAATTTGTAATTAATTATTAAATTTGAATTGTTAATTTTAAATTTTTAATCTAATAGTTGTAAATATATTGTCTAATTTCTTACAATAACTAAGAGAGTGTGCGTGTGTGTAATAAACGTAATAGACATTAAGATTTAAGAATATTAAAAAGTTGTGTAGATATACATCTGAATTCTACTGATAGAGTGATAGACTTGGATGGGCTGAAAATTTAGACTACTAACCTTTCCTGTTGACTGTCCATAACCAGAGTAATCGTAACTGTAGAAAGAAAAGTTATTAAAATAAGTCAATGAAATGAAATAAAGTAGTAGAACTAAAGGACATATTTAAGGACAACATGGGAATATTGTATATGTGACATCTGAGAATAACAAAAGCATTCCCATATGCACTTTTAAATTTCATGTAATTGTATCCTATAAGTAGCCAAGAACCAAGACAACTTTATTTCTTATATTTACAATTAGAGAAATTCAAGACAAATATATACTGAGGAAGATAAATAAATTGCAGTATAGGATAGCAAACTGATGAAAAATAAAACAGCATAGAAGAACATTACAAGCTATCTTTTGCTGTATAAACAGCATACACACACAAACTCCCAATGAATGATTAAAAAGAGTGCATATAATATGACACTTGTGCTTCCATAAAATTTATTTTAGTTGGTATACTCATTCTTCATATCTTTTGGGCCTATTTAGGAGAAGGAGGAAGGAGGGAAAGATAGGGGAAATCAATACTACTAATATCAATGAATACAAAATTAGTAAAGGATGATGCCAGTAATAATTACCAAGAGTACAGACTACAGTCATAAATTATCATAGCTAACAAAATTTTAAGCAGAGGATGGTTGTAAGGTTCCTGATATTGATTTAACAAAATAATACAGCAGAAACTCAAGATGTAATATTGTTCAGTTCATACTTTTACCTTAAACAGAACCAAGTTTTGCTAAGAAGTATGGGAATAATCATGATGGAAAATACATTTCCAATATGAAAGATGATTGCCATGTGAAATTGGACCAAAGTAACTATTCTCTATAAACGAGTATGACTCAAGTGAACAAGAGTTATCTCTCCAAGAGACTCATTAATCACAACTTGAGGCCAAGTATGTCTTCAAGATAGTTACATTTACCGGTATAATTGTATAAATAAGTTGAATTATTAGTGAATTATTCAAACTTGACTCATCAAATGCTCATTCAAGCTTGTTAATTTATTAGCTTGAGCTTGATTATATAGATGATTCAACCTTAAATATATCATTTTTATGTTCAAATATTCTTTTATTCTCTTTTGTTCTTATTTTTATCTTATCCTCTAACATGAAAATATATATTAAATACTTAATTAATGTGCTTAAAATTATTAAAAGAAAAACACTTCCCTGCTCAAGTTATGAATGAGATAAATAAGCCAATCTTAAGCTTTATATTTTTCTAACAAGTCAAACTCAAGATTTAAATTTGGTTGATTTAAATGAGTCAAACTTGAGCACCATATTATTTTGGTCAGCAAAACTTGAACTTAAAGTTTTTGACTCAGTTTGACTCATTCACACCCCTAGTCACAATGTACAAAAATATCAATTTCCCTGAGTGATATCCAGTAACTGAAATTGTCTCGTGAGTTAACAATAAGTAACTACAAAAATAATTATTTCATTAAAAAGTTCTAACATAATCTATATAGTGGAACAAATAAAACATAAATTATTCAAGGCATTTTTCTCAAAAATATTACAGTCTTAAAAAAGAGTATTGTTATTGGTTTATGATTTAACTTTGGAAAGGTCACTTCTAGAATCTAAGTTGTCTGTTGAAGAACTTTGCTTGAATCCATAAATAATTTGCCAAAAAAAGACATCTGAGAAAATGAGTGAGTTAAAGAAATAGGGAAGATCTCAGTGAGAATTACAAATGATAGAGGGTTTGTGGCCTGAGAGAAGTGAGAAAAGTTGTAGAACCAATAGTTGTGATGGACAAACCATGACCATTTCCCATTAGGATCCTGTCAAAGCTCTAAAATGGAGTGCCATGAAGCAATCTTTTGGATTTAGGAGTAACAGGATGAGTTGTTCTTGAAATCAGACACCATGTTTCTGTGGAAAGATCCTCAGGACCAGCAGGTAGTGCATGACCTAATCTTAGGTCACAGGGAAGAGCCAGCTTTGAAAAGTCACAAAAGCGAGTGGAGGAAATGCTTGGAGAGATGTTCTGCCTATATGATAAGAGGGCGTGAAGCAATTGTTGGATGAAGCAGACCTAAATAGAGATTGTAACCTGTATCAGTGAATCAATAGCAGGATAATGAGCTGGAGTGTAGTCAGGATAATGAGCAGGGGAGCATACAGAATGGCCTGAGCTCCATGGAGCAGGACAAAATCCATAGTACTGAGAAGATTTAAAGCAAGGAGAATATCCATGAGATTAGCAGTAGTGGCATCTGGCATCATGCCCTACAACCAAAAGACCACCCTTGGCCTCTGTAACAGCCAAAGTGGCTACCTCCTCCACAAAAGGAACCATGATGTCCGCCATAATACTGGATCCAGCTCCTCTTAAAGAGAGCAACTCACTTAGAAGGTAAAGTAACAAATCTCAGTCATTGATTACAAAATCTTGAGTAATTGGACCAGGTGTTTGTGGAACTGCTGCTGGAGGCAAAAAGGAATCAGAACCTTGAGTAAGGTTGATTGAAAGTGCATCAGCTAGTACAGCTTTCTAGCTCTTCTTAAGCCGCCCTCCTGATCAAGGAGTCGGTTGACTTCCTTGATAAGGAAAGCATCAAATCTACCACTGACTGCAGCAGGGAAAAAATCATACTCATTTGGGAGTCCTCCTGAATTGGTCCAAGATGATCTAGAGGAGAGACTGAATCTCCAATAAAAAGCAAGAAATGGAATCAAGAATGACTTTTATTCTTGAGGCAGTGCAGCTCAGATCTAAAGTGACAAGATTTTGCTAGTATTTGTTCAAGAAAAAGGTTATGGATCTCCTCCCAAACTTGCCAAGAATGAATACACCCGTCAACCCAGGGAAGAAATGAATTAAAACATAAGGCTGGAGCCAGGCTAAGAGAACAGAACTCTGCTGCTCCTACTCAACATAGGCTAAATTCACTAGGCCTTGACCATGATCTTCTTCTGTTCTGAATCTGAAAGGAATTGTTTGATTTCCTACATAGTTTGTAGTTGGTGGCCTTGGATATTACCTCTTTGTTGATTCCAGTTGAGAAAATTTTTCTTGTCTAGTTTGATAGGGATTGTGTGGGAAAATGTAACTAGTACAAAATATGGGGCTTCTAGAAAATGGAAACGATGTTGATGGAATGTCATGGTACCAGGACAAAAAAACAGGTTTGATACCATATTTTTCAGCATCGTAGACTGAAAAGCTATTCGATAATGTTAGTATTCGAAAGTGTCATCTCTGATGCAAAGACTGAAACTTATATAGTAACTGAAGCTGGAACTGCATTGAGTTCAGCTACAACAGACTGTAAAAAACTACAGTAACAGTCTACAATTAACAAACTAACAGCAACAGGACACAACAAAACTGTAACAGTAAAAGGTTGCACCTAACAAGCATAACAGTAATAGAACATGTAACAGTAACAACACATAATACTGTATTGTGTATACACTGCCATGCTATGACGTACATAGGTTAAACATTCAGTATCATAAAAAAGAATAAATCATTCACAACCTTGGTCAATAAAAACAATAACTGGCCATATTCTAAAACATATGTCAGCATCAAGAGCTACTGAGATAGTAAGTTCCAATTTCCTAGTTACTAATAACTATGACACAGGTACATGTTATAAGCAGCCTAATCTCTGCACCGTAAAAACGAAGACAACAAGGCAAGTTCAGCTCTTCAGAATAGCAATACTAAGAAGACACAAACAGAACTTTCAAGTTTCAACACCACAAAGATAGATAACAGGTAAGCATCGATCCACTCAAAACTTTTCTTTTCACCATTATCTTTTATGCCAAAAACCATCTTAACAGGAAAAGAATGTTCTTCCAGCAATCAAATTTTCCATTACTGTGGCTGACTTCTCTAGAAAAAGTTAAACCACCTTCCTCTTAAACATCGCCACCCTCATTTTGATTCCCCAACTACCCTTTACCCAAAGAAAACAGAACCTTCCTTAAACCACTTTTTTCCCTTCAGAACCATCACAGAAATAGCATCACCATTACCAATTCCAACTCCAATCATAAAACAACATCATTAAAAAGTACAGAGAAAAGCAGGAGCAAGCAACCGGAGCTTAATCAAAAGAAACTCACCCAGATGCTTAATTTAACATAACAATAATTATATTTTTTATTAAAAAAAGGAAGCAACTTAACACTTTAATTAACTAAAACTCAAAAAGTAAGAAAAAAAAGAAAAAGAAAAGCAAACCAATTAAATACAGACCAGAACATTCTGATTCCTCCAAGATCATCCCAGACACAACCAATTAATGCAAACAACACTCAAGCCAAAAGCAATCACAGCAACATCAACATCAAGCTAAGTTATTCACCAAAAAAAAAAAACATCAAGCTAATTTTTTTCAACAAAAAATACAAAAAAAGGAAATTATTACAACAACAACAACAACAACAACAACAAAGCCTTATCCTAATAGTGAGCTCAGCTACATGAATCACAAGACAAGACGAAAAGAAAATTATTAAAATACAAAAAAAGGGAAAAGTACCCCATAACATTGAGGCGAAGCCTGTTGCTCAATTCAACGAAAAGTTCGAACATTTGGCCCAAATCCGCGGCATTCCCGTGAGAATAGAGCATGGTGCAGGTGGGTCTATGGTACTTAACGTACAACGCCACGATTTCGTTGCCTCGGCGCGTGCGAAGCTTAAGCACGTCCACGTTGTCCTTGCTCGGCACCTCCGGAATGGCGAGGCGCGGCGGCGCCGGCGGAGGGTCCGAGAAGCCGCCACCCTCGGCGGCGGCGACCACCGTGTAGGACGGTGGGTGCGGCGGGAAGAAGGCGAACTTGGCGGCGATCGAGGAGGTGACTCCGCCCATGGCGGCGATGACTCATACAGGCTGCGCGTCACGGCGGCGCGTGGGTTTTGAAAATTGTGCTCTTTTGGTGGTGTTGGTGTTGGTGCTGGTGGAGTTCTTTCTTATTATATTTTTGTGAGTAACTTTTTTGAATTTCTAAGTTCTTGAGAGAGATAGAGAGAAGAAAGAGACTGTTCAGTGTTGTTGGTGTATTTGTCGACTCAGCTTTGCTTTTATTACATGGGATTGACAACAACAACAACAACGTACGTGCCTAGATAACTATAATAACGTATGTATCTATGGGTACGCTGTATATTTTGTTTAATTACTCGTTCTCACAGTTACAAAAAATTTAGTACCAGTACTATTGTAACTAATTCTATGGTAGGTGTAAGTTATATTAAATTATAAGTATAGTATTTAAAAAGTGTAAAATAATGTAAAAGTAATAAAATTATGATTTATTTAAAAAATAAAAAAATATTGAAGATAAAAATTAAAAAAAAATTAAAATTTAATATTTTTAAGAAAATATTTCAAGTAGTATTAAAAAAATACTAAAAGTTTTTAAAAAAATATTAATTTTTTATCAAACAATTAAATAAATTTTTCAACTAGTATAAAAATAACTAACTAAAATATCTTTCTAAACAAAATTTATAACTAAAAGAGATTTAGCAAGACTATGATTTGCTTTAAAACATCTTCTAATTATAATTTATTAATATATTTTAATTAAAAACAAATAAATATGTATTAAAATAAATATCACAAACATTTACTAACATATTGAATACATATTTGTTTTTAGCTAAAGCATGATAACAAATTACATTATCGATCAATCTATTTTTAGATAAATTTTAGTTGTAACCTATTACAAATTGCTACATAAAAATACATGTTTTTTTTTAGTTTTTACACATATTTTTAATCTGTTAAAGTATTTGTGATAATAATTAAAAAATAAAATGATATGTATTGAAATTAAAAATGATTAAAGTTATATATGTAAGAATTAAAAAAGGGATATTTTTAACTGTAGGAATTAAAAGAGAAAGTCTTTAATTATAAAATCAAATTATTATCAACAACTTATTGATTTGTGCGGTATTGATTTTGATCCTTTCATACCAATAACATCTTAATAAATCGATGAGTAATTGAGCTTATATTGTACGTGTTCTTATCGCAAATTGTTATGTGTCCTCTCTTCAATTGCGTTTGGTATCATATCATGTTTCATACCAAACCCATCGTCTCTCAGTCCAATCGTAAATTTAAATATGTTAATCAATCACGCCTGAGTTAATTAGTGGATAGTTAAGTTAATTTAATTTGGTTATTTATAACTGTGATTTTTATTGGGATTATTAAAAATAAGAATTTGGTTTTAGAGGGTTTTATTATTTGAATTTATTGATGTAACTCTCAAAGTGTAGAACCGGTTGTTATATAAGAATTGAGCTTATTTTTTATAACAAATTTGAGCTTTTCTTATGATATATAAGAATTGAGTTTATAACATTTAGAATAGAACCGGTTGTGACTTGGAATTTAGGATATTAAAGTATAAAATTTCAGGCTCAATTCTGTAATTTATATATATTGCTTAATGTGTTGTTTATCCAAATTAAAAAATATTCTTAAAAAAATACCATGATGTTGTTGAGTTATCTTTGGAAGGGTGACTTTAAATGGATACAGTTCTTCTTAATAATTTGGAGAGTTTTCCTTTTTTTTTCCGGTTATTCTTCAAATTTATTTTGTTCAACGTATTTTCCGTACTAGACCTTGAACGAAAATAAAACAATGTTCCATTTCCTATAATGTTGCCTCAATTGCTAAGAAGTGGCAATAAAATAAAAGTCTATCTTATACAAACATATTATTGGAGGGGAAATTTTCTGAAAGTAATATATCTATAATGTGGTTTATTTTTTTTATCTAAATAATAATTGAAAAATAAATATACTGATATATACTTTGTATATAATTTTTTGTTTGTTTTAGTGATGGTCTTGTCCTTTCAAGAATTAAGTGTAAAAGTAATAAAGACTTTATGCATTTATGTTTAAAAGTATTTTCTTTTGTCGGATTCTATTTCAACCGTAGTCGTAAAAAATTGACTCAATAAAGCTGAAAAAGCATAACTAACTAAGAACAAAAAATATAAGGACAATTTTTCTTTTTTTTTTTTCATTTCATTCAGATTACTGGATTTAAATTTGATCGAAAGCAGTCTAAATCTTCGATCATACTGTCTACCACGAACCAATTAATTTTTTTATTTTGCCATATCAGATTATATTATTTTAATTGAATTAAAAATAAAAATATTAAAATTTGGGATTGAGTTTTGAGATGGGGAAGTAGGAGGTTAGGAGGTTGGCTGGAAGAAAAAAATGAGGGTTTGAGTTTTGAGATAGATGAATATTGGGTTTTTGATATGGGGAACTGAAAGCGAGGAAGGCCTAGGGTAACCCAAAAAATACAGCGTTAGAGTTTTAAGATAAGAAAGTGAAGAGGAAGAGGATAACAAAAAAAAAAAAAAAAATACAGGGTTGGAGTTGAAGACTGAGGAGTGGGGCGGATAAAAGTGACTGAAAAAAAATGAGAATGTGGGTTTTGAGATTAGGGATTGAGCAAAGAAGGATAGTTGAAAAAAAAGAGTTGATAAGTTCTTTATAAGTGATTTGGAATAGTTTTTAATAATTAATTTAATGTGACTAAATGAATAATTTGATAGTAATCTCAAATTTGAATCTGTAGTTGTATCTAATATTTGAATGAAGAATTTTAGTATTTTATGATGGTCTAATCCGATTCAAGTAATATTATTGTCTATGACAAAAGATATATGTAATCTTTAAAAAAATTGGTTAAAATATCAATGTAAAATAATTTTATACTTAGGATACATATGAAATAAACACTAAGTTTATAATATTCACACATTTTGCTCAATCAATTTAGCTAGATCAACCCTTCTATATTTTGTGTAAAATGAGTTTTTATTAATGTAAAAATTACCAAACCATGACAGCACAATTTTTTTTGCATATTGTTGAGAAAAACTCAGTTTTACATCGGCTAGAAATAAAATCAAAATAGGGTATATAAGTGGAAGATAATTCTCATCCTATAAATTAACTTTTGAGATTAAATTAAATTCAAACCTACATTTTAAGGTAGTATTAGAGTCTAATATAGATCCATTAAACGAATCATCCACCATGTCATCCACGCACTAAACCCAAAAGTATTATAAATAAAAGATAATCAATATCTTATGAAGTTATTTTATGAACTAACTTTTGAAATTAAGTTAAATTAAAATTTACATTTTAAGAAAGAGACATCATATTAGATATAAGTAGACTTCTTATTAAAAAAAAAAAGAAGGAAATAGGATTGATAAGGATGAAAGTGAGATCCGTTGACTTGAATTGATTACAACTATTATCATTTTTCCATATCATAATATAATTGATTCTATCATCATTTTTCTCACGTTATAACAAAATTGAGTGTTATTATGACATTGAACTTTGAAGCAATACTTCCGTTGAAATTTCGATTGTCAATGAGAAAGTTAAAATACTTACTCCTTGGGAGTTGTAATTATATGAGCCCTGTTTCCATAAGTTTGAAATAAGTGAATATGTGTATGTTTTGGCTTAAAAAAGAGGGAGATGGTATTTCTGCCTGAAACTAAAGTCTTGAATTATGTTAACACTTGTTTGAATATGGAATATGACATTTATATATAGAGAGAGAAGTAAGGTTGATCGTTCAATTCAAAAAAAAGAAAGGTTAATCATTTGATTGGAATATATGACATAATCTCTCTCTCTCTCTCTCTATATATATATATATATAAATTTGAGTTAGGACAAATTTATTAATATATTATAATTTAAAAAGTCAAGTATCATAGAATCTCAAATAACCAACCCATTTCTGTGCTGTTTGAATATATGTATATAACTACTAAAGTAGTAAAATTACTTTGAAGTTGTTGAAAACTGAGATTGTCCACTAATTATTTTACTCATATTACACATGACGTGAAGGATTTTTTTTAGCTAAAATATACATTTTTTCTATAAAATTAAAAATATTCATTTTTATCTCCTATAATTTTTTTGTATTTTTTAGTCCTCGTGAAATAAAAATATATCATCGTTGGGCTATAAAACATTGGGATCTCTCAGTTGCATTTATACCATAATAATTGAACTAACATGATTCTTTTCTTCTCCAATTCATTAAATCATTTGATGTGACAATTTTTTTAGGTTTTTTTTTTGTCAATTACAGTGAGGGAGAGAAGAGTGTAATAGAGAATGATCCAAGTGTAGGAAAAAAGGTGTTAAAAAATACATATTACAAAATAAAAGGATCTATTTTGTATTTAAATTAGATTATAAACAAATGATTTATTAAAAAGTGTACTTGTTGATGATTTCTTGAAGCATAAAAATTGAAATAACAATTGACCAAGTCAAACTTGTATCTAGTCGTCTTTTCAACCCAAATTCCAAATATAAAATCATATATGTGTGTTTCTCTTCTTTCACCAAATCTTTCATATTATTTATATTTTCAGTGCTAGCAAAAATATAATAATATTCTACCTTTTTTAAATCAATTAATCATTTGATAATATTAAATTCTCTAATTTAATTAATCATCAAATATTAAAATAATTTCTTTAATATAGATTAGAACACTTTTTTGTGTGTGACCCCGTAGGTTCAATACTAAGCCGTTAATATATTAATCAAATTAATATACTAATCAAGGTAGGTGTCTAGCAACACTCCTTAACATCCGGATAACATGAAGTGACATTTTACTTTCAAGAATCATTAGAAGAGTAGTATAATAATTTCTTCCATCTTTACAGCTCTGAGTTAACTGTAGAGCATGGTATTACTGTCAAACCCTTTTAAGTTAACTCATAATGACTTAAGAAACTCATTTCTTCTTTCATTTAATTTTTCTGCTCATGATATAATTTTATTCGTAGAGCTCAAACTCATTACCAAGAGTTGATGGATTCTTTCTTGATTAATCATTAATTCTACAAGTATTTAATCATATCTAATATATATTCAACAAATGCTCTAAAACATTAGGTGTCTAGAATCAAAATATAACAAATAATTTGTTAATTACTATGACAATCTCAGGTCAAAGAAAGTTATTATACTTCTTCTTGAGAATTTTCTATTGACAGTTTATGATAAATTTTAACCATTATAAAATTTCAATTGAGTCAGTTCAATGATCATATCAACATGTGATTCATCTATATATACAAATTAATAAATGAGATTTATTAATATTTATCCAATAAATATTATCACATATATATTAATCTATCCGAATTATTGATATCCTATTTATAATAATCTTATGATCAAGAACAGTTTAGATTAAAATTAGAACAAACTTATTTGTCATTATCTTAATCTCTATTATAATAACACATCTTTAATTTTAATCAAAAACATTATCAAATGAACCATTTGGTTAAATAGTAAAATATGACAATGAAAATAAAATAATACTTTATTATTAAAATTAGAATTGATTACATGATGACTTAGTTCGTGTACATACAAATTTATTTCCAACACCAAATTGACCTAAAAACAAGAAGAAAATAGAGACATAATTTTTAAATTGGAATATTTATTTTTAGTTTTTGTAAAAAAATTAATATTTTTTAATTCTTATAAAATTAAAATATATCATTATTTTATTTAGAATTGAGCTAAGCTAATCCTAACCTAACTCTATTGGAAACGGTATGTTTCAATTACAGAAACTAAGAACATATGAAACTTTTTGTAGAGATAAAGAAACAAACATTTCTAATTTTATAGTAACGGAAAATATATTTTAATCTATTTTTTATATGAAAGGAAATTTTTGTTTGAGTTGAGTATAATCACTCATATATAATAAACTATTTTTTCAAATATTTAATGTAATATATACACAAAATTTAAATTTGAGACTACTAATTAAGTTAAAATAATCTGATGTTAAATGATTTTTAGGTCGATGATACATTAATTATATTATTTGTCTCAAAACATAATTTATTTTGAGAAAATAATAAAAAAATATTTTTAAGGTGATTAAAATAATTTTTATGTTCTTTAAAAAATAATAAGTTTTATGTTCAAACTATATAAATTATTAAAAATAAATTTATCTCTATATTTAAAAATTAATTATATTTTATCATCAAAATAAAATCAAAATTAATTTTAAAACTAATATTAAAATATTATTCTGAAATTTAAATTATTTTTAACATTATTTATTTATTTCAACATCAATTGCTTAAAATTATTTCTACAGAAAAATAAGTTAATCAACCCCTTAGATAATAGATATTCTCTTTTCTCCATTATTCAACCTGACACATCTTGATTATTGTGGATGGTGTCCTCTGTTTCAATAGCACCAAAACATCTAAATTTAATTCCATTCACTTTCACTTATTTAAAACTAAACGATATTGAGGAGAAGAAAGAAGCTACGCGATAAAATAAATTTACAATCGACTAAACTCCGTGGGCTGTGGTGGCAGAGTTGCCACCAAACTTTCTTATTTGAGTAAACATTTAAAATATAGGATAAAATAAGTTTACAATCGATAAAACTTCAAAAAATATTAATTTCTTTCTCATAATTTTTTATTAATTTAATTTATGTGAAAATAAAATATAATTTTTGTGGGTTCTCGATGATAATTATGTTAGACGATTTCTTTATGTTACTAATGAATTTAATTATTTTATATTTTCATCTTTTCAACTAAGATACTAAAACTCATTTTTGATTCATTTTTTTTCCTTAATTTCATCCGAAAGTGCGATAAAATCTTTTAGGAAGTGACGAAAAATTTTAATTTTTGGAAAATTTTAGCTATCATAAATTATTTAATTCATTTTAGAGGTTTTAATCGTCATAAATAGTTGATTCATTTGTAATCAAATTATATATGTAAGTCTATTGATCACATAAAATTAAGAATTATCGCTAAGGATATATGTTTTATTTTCATAGAGATTAAATTAATAAAAAAAATTATGAGTGTGAATTAATAATTTTTAAATTTTATAGGAATTCCAAATATATTTTAACCTAAAATAAACGATCAAATTTTCAAAAAAGCAGATTTATTTTAGGAGAAATAAAAAAGTTAATTGTTGAGGTCATTAAAATTATTTTTATGTGAAAAAATATATAAAGTGGTAAACATATATTTATGTTTACATTTTAAAAGTAGTTTTATTTTATTATAAAAATAAAATAAAATTAAAAAATATTATTGAATATGGTTGTGCTATCTTCACAAATCAGTCTCAGCATGTGAAAGTAGACATGTCCACGTGCTCTTTAGTGACATCTCTCTGAAATGTCGCACCATAAAATTTGCCATTCTCAAACAGTCTTAAACTTTCAAATTACAAAACAACCTCTTCTTCTAAAAATATTTACTTAATTTGGGGGGGGGGGGGGGGAGTAATTATAGTTGGCTTTTAGGGAGTCAAAAATTCGTTTTAAAATTTTTTAATTTTTTTATCGATCGTGAAATTAAACCATAAGATATGCAAAATGTGAGAGAAAATATAGTTTATATTATAAAAAGAACAAGGATGTCACGTTAACTAATGGTACTTGTCAAAACCGCCAAATAAAGAGAAGACATGAAGTTGAGGTTGATAATTTAGGAAAAACCATTTTAAAGAGACAATTATATTAATTATTAAACATTCATGAGTGAGGCAGTAAGGAATTATGTCCCTTTGTTTATGATTTTTGTCGAGTATTCATATATCATGGAAGAGATTGGATTCTCCCACAACACGATCGTTGAAACCGTTAGATGAATATTCACTATTCATATTCTAAATACAAATTTTAGCTCAGTGTCATCCAATCAACTGATTAGAGACTAATCTCGTACAGAGATTGAATATGAAGTTTTTTTTGTAAATATAACGAAATTTTATATAACTGCATCAACCCTAGGTTAATAGACATCTTTGTTTAATTGAATAAATAAAAATATTCATATTAATATGTAATTAAAATTTTCTAATTTAATGACATGATCATAAATAAAAATATTCATATTAATATTCATCTTTGTTTAAGACTATCATTTATTTCTATTCTATTATTTTATAAATGAAATAATCAAAATAATTTGATTACATGTAAAAGTGTTATTTTTCATTATTTTCATGAAAATCTCAAAGAAAAGGAATAAGCAATATATGATTTTTATAATTATAATCAGATATATAAATAAAAAATTAAACTAATATACAAATACCTCATAAATATTCAACTATTTTTAAGAATCGGATAAACTTGCTCCTTTAGCATTTGAAATTCAGGAAAATGTTTGGCTAGAGGAGGTGCCCTCGTAGCTTGCCCCTCTTGTTCAATCTGATGTATTGAATAAATTTTTGCCAACTTTTCCTCAAAAAAAATATCGAAAGAAACTTTAAATGTTAAATATATTTAGAAAAATAGTTATTAATTCTTGAAAACTATTCTTTATTAATACATTAACGAAAAACTTTAAGTTGTTAAAATCATTTTCTTAATTAATAAGTTGTAATCGTCATTTGAACTTTATTCTCTATATGAATCTAAATCCACGAATGAAATCGTGATAGCGGAAACGGAAAAAAGAATGAGTACATGCTCTTTGTCCATATTTATTTTATTGTTAATCCTCCTAGTTAAAAGATATTTATATTTAGAATTCGACTTAAAAGGTAAATAAAATATGACTAATAATTATTTATTTTCACTCAGGTCGAACTCAGATAGTTTTAAACCTTTATTATAGCAGCATATTCTCATTTGTGGGAAAAGTGTTTTATCTTGTTAATAAATTAGATAAACATGAATATGGGTACCGCAGCTTTTAGACTTCTTAAATTCACCTAATCAAGGGAACGAACCAAAGTCTATATATTCCGATTGTTAAAGCCTTGCTTGTAGTCTTTATTTTCTGATATTATTGTATACTATTAATTTAGCATAATCTTACGTTAGTGATAATTATATTTGAATTATATTCAATTCAAAAGTTATCCCTAATTCTTATATATATATATATATATATGTGAGTTTTTCATGTTTTGGATTAATTAAGGTTCAGCTTCATCTTTGGTTGGTAATTCGTGGAATACATTGGTCGGCTGGGATTTCATCATCAATTGATTGTAAGAATTGGTTTGGTGTCGGTTTCCTTTTGTGTTCGGTTTTCTTCCTCAATTAATGAGATGGTGATAAGGCCTCAATGTAGTTTTATTCCTCATTTGCATTTAGGGTTCCAATGTCAAGCACAACAGAAAGTGACAATTAATAAGTACTTGGTCTTAGATTTTAAAATGGAATTTATATTTAAGAAAAAAATGCAGGCATCACAGTTTAAAGATGAAAAGCTTACACCTTGTAGGATGTTCTCCATCTACAAAGAAAGAAAGTGAGCTTTCTTCAAATAGTTTATACAAGAAAGTGTTTGGTTTTCTTTATGTAAAAAAATTCATTGCAGTCAATTTTTTTTCTATAACTAGAACAAAAAATTGACATATTTGCAGGAGTGAAAAAATATTAAACTTTTTAAATTAATTACATATTAAAATAAAATAAATGCTTAAAGCGTCCACCATTGTCTTGAATTGATGTATCCAAGTACAAACCTCTTGGCTCTACATGGAGGAATGCTTGGAGACCATGGGTAAAGCCCTCAACAAAACTACTGCAAGAAGAGTGAAATTATTCATCGTCCACTCCAAGAACTTGTCCAGAGAGAACATATCATAGTAGAGCCTACACCACAGACAAGGTATGACTACATCCACACCCCCTTTGATGCTTACAAGGCCCTTTCAACAGATGCTATTGTGCCATTGGAAATCCCTACTTGGACAAGACCAGTGTACCCCAACTTGGTAAGAATGACTCCTCATTGGATGATCAGTGGAACTCCAAGAACCACACGTCCATCCATTGAGGAAGTTGGAGATTGGAAAAAGAAGGCTCTGATCATAAGCCTGGATCCATTCTCTAAGACATCCAAGTACTCTCCGCTTGCAGAACCACTCAGAATTGACCCATCAAAAAAGAATCAATTTGTTGGCTCCTAGTAGCATTGAGAAGAACATTTGACTGGGTAGGACAAATCATTGTCATCATTGGTTTATGAATCAATTATAAAATAGATGAACAAACCTCCATCAATGTGTTCGATATCTGGCTTTTCTTGTGGCCCAATTATCGGATTTGTTGGCTGTTGTGAAATATTTGCAGTGGTGGTATTAGCACTAAAATCAATTTTTGACTTTGCATTTTCTTCATGTTGAAGGAGCAAGAACAAGGTTGGTGAGTGAAGGGGTTGGAAACACCCGCTGCTAGCCAGTATAAATAGTGTGTCATTGTATGGTTGCACAAAATGCTTAACCCGAAAACTTGTTTCATTGATTTTAGCCTGAAAAAGTTCATTTCATTTTTTTTTTAATTCTTATTATCTTCTAGTAGAAGTATTATTAATTATTTTACCCTAACATATCCATAGTCCAAGAGCCAAATGGGACTGTAACATTCAAAACCTTTGGTTCGTTTGACTTTGACTTCTAGACTACGAGAATGATTAAGTTTTCTAGAAATACTTCTAACAAAAAATAATAAGAGAAAAAAATGAAATAAGATTTTTCATAGGCTAAAATCAATCAAACAAGTTTTCAGGTTGAGCATGTGCAACCATACTTTGAAGTAATCAATGATAAAAATATAAAACCTCTCTCTTTCACTCTTTTCTTTTGTGTTGTCATTCTAGTGTTGTGGTTTCACCAATGACATGCTATTTGCACTGCCCAACAGTGGATGTTTCCAACCCCTTCACTCACCAACCCTGCTCTTGCCCCTGCAACGTGTTCGATTGGAAAGCAAAAATTTAATATTTTAAGTAATAAAATAAAAAATGGAAAGATAATTAAGTTTAATTTTCAAATATGAACATAAAAATAAATTTTCAAACAAACATTTAACATTAAAAGAAAGTTTGAAAATAGTTAATAATTTTATTAATTTTTAAAAAATTGACACAGTTATTTTTTTGGACCAGTCATAGTTTCAAAATTAACATAAAAAACAATTAAATGTATATTTTGAATTTTTAAATTCGGAAAATAATATAATGGAGTAAATATTTTTCTTCTTCAAAATAACAATCTGAAACAGGAAGATAATTAAAGCTTTGTCAATTTTAATTTAACAAATATAATCTTTTAAGATAGTTAGTCATTTAATTTTTTTAAAATAAATTATAAATAACAACGAATTCATTGAATTGTATATATAAAATCATTCATTTATGCAAAAAAATCAAAAAATATTTTTTAACATAAAAGGGAAACTTAAAAATCATTTAATAAGGCAGTTATTATAAAAGAATACAAATGATAATAAACTATAATAAAATATTATAAATAAAATTTTAAAAATAATTAAGAATTTAAATATTATTAAAATTAAAAAATAAATACTAAATGATATTGAAGTGTATAAAATATTTTTTTTTCAAAATTACAACAATAATAGAAAGATATTTAATGCTCAGATTTGAAATCTTACCATAAAAAAGTAATTTTTAAATAAAAAATTACCATAAGAATAAAGTTTAAAAAATATTTAATTGATTGTTTAAAATTGTTTTTTTATTTTTTCTCAAAATTCTTAAATTGTAAATTTTTACACCTTCTTTTATGTTTATTTCTTATTTAAAGATTATTTTACGAAAAGATTTCAAATATCAACTTTAATTAGGTTTTTAACTTTCTATTCTACATTTTTGAATTTTGAAAAGAAAAATAGTAATAATTATTTTTTATTTTTGTAAAGAAACTTTTTATAAATGATTTTGTTTACCAACATGTCATTAGTTCATGTGGAATCGAGTTTGTTTTCTTTAAGGAAGATCTTGTCTCGTGGACTAAAAAAATGTAGTTGAAAAATTATAGGTGGATCAATTAGGATTATAATGTAATAATGACCCAAAAAAATCACCATTTCCTTTTTTCTGAAATAGTAAATTATTCCAAGTATACCTTTTTTTCTTATTCAACATCTATCTTTTTACCTAAAAAATATCTACTTTTATATTTTTAAATATTTAGATTATTAATTATTTTACAAACCTTCCTTTTATGTTAATTTTAAATCTCCAATTTAATTATTTTCTTTTTTCATTTTTTATTACTTAAAATATTGCATTTTTGTTTTCAAACATATTGACCAAGAATAAAGTTAGAGAGTGAGTGAACGAATTGAAACACCAATTGGGTAGTGTAATGTTGTTCGACACCAATTGAAGTGAGTGGAGGTTTATGATTTATAAATAGTGTGACATTGTAAGAAGAAACCAAGAAAGATAAAAACATAAATATAAAAGATAAACGTGAAAGAAAAAGGTTTTATCATTGATCAATTCATTAGAAGATTAGTGCATAGTTACTTAGCCTGAAAAGAGTTGTTGCACTCAAGTGCACTCTCTACTACTACAAAAAAAGTCCTTTAACGATGATTAATAGAGGCATTCAACGACGGTTATAACCTGTCTTTATATTTAACGTCGTTAAAAGTTGAGATATTTAACGACGGTTAAAAAATAACCGTCATAGAATAATTAAGTTTTCTAAGATGGTTGTTACCAAACAATCGTCTTACAAAGTATCCTTTCTAAGACGGTTGTTATCTAGGACTGTCTTAGAAAGTCTTAGGAAGAAGACTTTTACATTAAGCATTTTGTACATATTCTATTGGAAATTTTTTTATGATTGGTATATAGACCAATGTTAGAAAATCGAAGAAGTATTTGATTGGTTAATGTTATCTTTGTTATAAAAAAAAGTTTCTAAGTGCAAGGACTTAAGTGAATTTTGACGTATACCATTTTGATGGCAAGAAGTTTAACAAGGCTAAAATACTTAGCACGAGTCCAGGATGTCGAAATGATCGTGATTATTGAAATAATAAATTTCAATGAGGCTAACATTTTGATGAGCAAATTAAGCATGTGGAAGAAAAAAGCTCTCAAAATGAAGAATTTAAATTCGAATTCAAAATAGCAGTTACAATGATGAGCAAATTAAGCATGTGGAAGAAAATAGCTCTCAATGAAGAATTTAAATTCGAATTCAAAATAACAGTTACAATGGTTGACAAAAGGGATTATATGAAGATATTGGATGCCAATAGATATAAACAATTAGAAATTCGTTATATATGTGTCAAAATCATACAATTTGACCTTTTAGTAGTAGTAGTCTATAAATAAAGACCTCCGACAACCATTTTTGTTGGATTGTCAAACACACATACGCATATAACAAGTACTAGCATGTAAACTATATTATATGACAAAACCTTAGACTTTTAGAGGATGGGCTTTGGGTTTGATAGGTCAACTACTGGAGCTACTCCTTTTAAATTAGTATATGGACATGAGGTTGTGTTCCCGATTGAAATTAATTTGAATTTGATTCAATTGCAAAGACAAAACGAATTCCCTATCCACGTATTATTTAAATATGATATATAATAAATTGAATTTATTGACAAAGAAAGGTTAATTGCCTTAGAGAATATTATTTGTCAAAAAGAAAAAATTTTCGAGTTAGAGATTTGGTTTGGAAAGTAATATTATCCATGGATAAAAAATCTAGGTCTATGGTAAGTGGCCACCAAATTGGGATGGACCTTATATATAGAAAAGGTTGTTTTAGGAAATGCTTACACAATTTGTGAAGTGAATATTGATAGTTATATTGGTTTGATAAATGAAAAACATCTAAAGAATTATAAACCAATAATAACTGAAGTGAAAATTCCCATAACTTAGAAAGTAAAGAGTGCAAATGATCAGAGAGATAGTTACATGAACAAATTGTCCTAAACAAATTGAAAATAAAGGTAAACTTTTCTAAGACTCTATCACTTACAAGGATTTAGCATATTTAACGTAGTGGTTCTTCTTCTTGTCATTGAAGGCCTTAATCCATGTAGATAGTGCATTCATGAACTCTTTCTTAGCATACTTAAGTTGCCTTTGTTTCTCGAGTAGAACTTTCAATTCTTCCATAATACTGCAAGCAAAAAGGTAGAGGAAATCCTTGTTCTTTTCATTAGATCCTTGGTTGCTCGAAGTTCTAAAAGCTTTTCACGAACTTTTTGAAGTTCATCCTGGATTGGTTTGAGCTTTACCAAAAGATCTTCTTCTTTCTAGACTATATCTTGTTAAGATTTCTTAGTACTCTCTATTTGTCCTTGTATCATAGCATGATATTTTCCTTAGCTTTCTAGAATCCTTCTTGAGTTTGAACAAGTTTGTTTCAATCTTGTTCCGTCGAAGACTCAATTTCAGCAATGTCAAAAGCGTATTGGTCACAAAGTTTATGAGCCTCGAAGGCATTATTGAAAACATTGAGGAATGATTCCATTTCTTTACAAAGCTCATCAACCACTAGGTCACTGAATTTGAAGACTTCATCCATTGCTTGTCAAAGCCCTTTTTTGTAGTTTTGATTAGAGAGGGCACCTTCAAGATTGTTGTCGAAGGCCTATCTTCTAAAATGAGTCACAACTTCATCAAAGTGTGTAAAAGGTCTATTGTAACTCGATTTGAAGGCATTGAATCCTAGAACCAAACATCAATAAAAACAAAGGGATCAACATCAGTTGGGTCAAAATCTTCATGAGGAGTTTTGATGTTCACCCTTGGGGGTATCACTGATTGTTGTAGAGCAACAAAAGTAGCAAGCACTAGCCCCAATGAGTGGTTTTCTTTATTTGATGTTGATGTTTTTAGATGTCTAATGAAAATAGGGGGATGTTAGAAATAATGATTAAACAATTTGGAGAATTCTTTTCTATAGATGAGAGATTTTCATACCTTTCTTAGATTTAAGTTCCAAAGGTTTAGGTTTATCAGAAGTATGCAGAGTTTCCTCAACTGGAAGCTCAAGAATTATCACTGTTAGAGCATCCACACTTAGTAGTTCTTCTTCTCCATACTAGGCAACTTCAGGTTGTATTTCTTTTTCGATGTCATTTGAAAGGTGGGTCTCAACCAACCCTCTAGATTTAGAACATGTGGAATAAATTTTTCCTTTTTTTTTTTGAAAAATAGTATGTTTAAATTTCGAAAGAAATAAAGACATAGATTTATAGTATTTTGAAGTTTCTGTTAGGTATATTTAGAATAAGTAAATAAGGGGAATTTTTAGGGGGAAATACCTTTTTCTTTGGCTTCATTGAAGGAGTCAATTTAAATGAAGAACTAACTGACATCTCTTCATCATAATCACCTGCTTCCTTCAAGAATTTATCCTTTGGTTACTAAGGGTTGAAAAGCATGTGTATATATAAAAAGTGTCAAAAAGATTGAGATTGAAAAGTTCTTTTGAGAAAAAATAACCTTTGTCTGATCTCTAGTCTTTGGAGGTTTTGATGGGAATTTGACTTTATCATCATTCTTGCCATTATTAGTTTTCTTCAATCCCTGCCATAAATTAGTCAGTTCGATGAGAAAAACCTTATCAAAATGGGACATGATTTAAAGGTGGAAGAATTTGAAGTACCTTATTTCCGATGTTAACAAAAGATGTTGCTTTCTTTTTTCGAAAGGTCTTCTTGTAAGTACCTTGCTTGTCATCTTCCCAATCTTCCGCATCTTCTTAATGTGGTATTTTGATAAGAATGTCTGAAATAAAATTGAGAACATTTAAAATATTTGGTTAGGATTACTTTAAGAATTTCATTATGTTGAAAAGAAATTTACCATTTAGTTCTTTTGTTTCAATATCTACTCATTCCTTGAGAATTATTTTTCTTGGGTATTTTTATAGTCACCATGATAAATTTTGGCAAAGGTTGCTCTTTGAGCGATGTGTGTGTGTTATTGAGTCTATAGATAATTGAGAATGATAGGAGTTCTCGAACCTAAGGAGGATTTCAAAGACTTTAACTTAAGCCAAAGCAAGCTTTTCGAGTTAATTACTCTACTATTGTCTTTGTTTCTTTCTATTTTATCTCTAAGAGCAAAAATTGCTACTCAAAAAGTGGCTATAGGCTGGTTTGGATGATAACTTATATGATAGAAGTTTTCGAAGTGAATAATTTCGATGACTAGTTCATGCTTACATTTGCTCTTTTTGCTAGTATCCTACATAGAATCACGAGATTTGATTAATTTCTCTAAGTAAGATATGGTGGAAATAGGTCTTTGAGAATAATAATCCTTCCATCATAAATGAAAATATTTTGTGCTTAAAAATAATTCTCGAAGGGAGATGGTTGGAATTGCAACTTCATTTTAGGAGTTCCTTTCTTGATGACTTTAGGGATGAACTTTCATCACCTTGAATTTGATATGGGTGTGGCTTCTTTTGATACATGGGCATTAGAGGTAATTGGCAAAGAGCAAATTGTCTTGCAAAAGTTTGAAGTTGATAAGGATAAAATTGAATGTCCTTTGAAGTAATCCTAGCAAAAAGGATATCCCAAGTAAGAAAAACACTCCAAATTTCAATCAACTCTAATTGTTGACCAAGAGTTTCACAAGGGATCTTCGTTTCCGCTATGTTGGTATAGTTAAATTGAAGTTCACAAAAGGGGCTAAATTGTTGTAACATTCATAGGTGCAAAATTCTTTACTAGGGGTAAGGTATGTCAATTGTTCTCCTTCAGTTTTGAGTTTGATATCATTTGGGATGTCTCTTTTGAGAATTATATGATTGGCTAAAAGAGCATCCAACCAACTATGTGCTTCATCTTCCTAGGGGCATCCATGATTTCAATAGCTTCGTCCATCACTTTAAAAACTGAAGCTAAGAGAAATTTGCTAAGACAAATATATTCTCCAGAATGAAGAGCTTGAGCTATAACAATAGATCAAAATTCAAAGAGCTCAAGGGCAAAGTAGATGTGAGGAGATCCAATAATCAAAAAGGCAATATGCTCTTGATCAGATACCTCTTCAGTTTTTTTTTGTTCTTTTCAATGAAACCTCCATAAGACTTAGTGCTGAAATCGATATTTACCTCGCCTCTTTCGATTTAATCAACAAATAAACCCAAAGCGTAAGTTTTTCTTAAAGTTTTTAAACTAGTGATATCAGCAATATTCATTGACGTTGGCGAAACTAGACCACAAGGGAGTTTGAGAGCATGCAAACTTTGGTTCTAGAATAGAAAAGAATCCATAATCAAGGGCATATCCAAACTCACAAATTGTATTTGCTTAATTGAATTAAGTCATATATGCCGATGTTATTCCAATGTTTTGTTTCTTAGTTTCTAGACGCTTTAACCAACTAAAATAAGTTTTCCTATCTTTTGGAGGAGGATCCCTAAAAATGTCACTCTTTTCTTTTAGAAAATCAATTTAATCATCAAATAAACCCAAATCGTAAGTTTTTCCTAGAGGTTTTAAACTAGTGATATCCATTAATGTTGGCGAAACTGGATTGCAAAGGAGTTCAAGAGCATGCAAACTTTGGTTCCAGAATAGAAAAGAAGCCAAAATCAAGGGCATATCCAAACTAACTAATTGTATTTACTTAATTGAATTAATTCATATATGCCAATGTCATTCCAGTGTTGTGCTTCCTTAGTTTTCAGACACTTTAACCAACTGAAATGAGTTTTCCTATCTTCTAGAGAAGAATCCCTAAAAATGCCACTCTTTTCTTTTAGAAAATCACTCCTGATGGTGTCTTTATGGATTAAGGGATATTTTTCATCTTAAGTCGGAAACCAAATCTTAATGGCTTCTAAATCCATTTGAGGGTGGTAAGGACTTGCAAAACAAATATTTTTGTTGTCAAGAAAAGTTAGGATCAATACATGGGTTTCCCACACTTTTCTACATTCCCTTGGGGAGGGGGGGGGGGGGGGGACCCCCTTATGAAACAAGGGATGATGAATTTATCGAGTCTTTCATCTTAGTGGGAAGTTTCCTAAGGACCACCGTGGAACACTCCTTATTAAGGCCCACAATACCAAAATTTGTCAATTATCCTTTGTTTTATAAAATTTCTTTTAAATGATTGGCATAAGATGACATTTGTGAGATGACCTCTACAAAAGGGAGGTTGATGTGCAATTTCTTTATAACTTCTAGAAATTTTCTAAATTGCACATTTCGTTGTTCATTCTTGACTCTTTGAGAAAAGGGTATACTTACCTAAGGAGATGTCAATATTTCCTTCTTTGTCGTGAACCTGGTTTTCCCCAGTAGGAATCTCAATCTTCTTAGGTGCTTGGTCATCTTCAGTGAGGACATCATTTGTAGCTTTTAGAGAGGAACCCTTATTCTTATTAGAATCCTCTTCAACCCTCTTGCTTCCAGTCATTACCGCACTAACATCCTTCTTCTTGGGGTTAGGTTCAGATTGTGAAGGAATGGTGCTCGTTTGTCTTTGTGACATAAAAGAATATATAGTGGTCATTTTGGACTCTATCTATTTCATTCGCTTATCATTCTAAGCCATATACTAAAGCATGGTTGGTTTCTTGGAAGGTGGATCATCTCTTTTCTTGTCTTGGCCTCTGATTTTGCATGTGTGGAGGCCTATACATCCCTTGGTGTTGATTCTACTTGAAGTCTTATCCTTGATTGTAATTGCTAGGGTACTAATTATAGGAATTATTACTTCCCCCAATAAAATTGATCTCATCCATGACTACACCTAATGCATCACCCACACAACGCATTCTCCCGGCCCATGTACAATCCCACATTTCTCAGAGGTTTGGAAATGAGGTGTATTGATGGGCATTTGAGCTTGGGCTCTCATGAGTGACCCAATCTTCAATGTTAAAGTTTGAATTTGTGTTCCCAACTCAGTTTGGGATTCATCTTTCTCTATTTGGTGGACGCCCTTCTTTATGTTTCTCCTATCCCTATAATTTTTATAAGAGTTAGAGCACATATTTTCAATGATTTTGATGGCATTAACAGTGATTTTTAAAATAAGATTATCCCCACAAGAAACATCCAAGCTTGTCCTCTTGTGTGAGGAAACTCCAACATAGCAAATGTGAATCAGTCTCTATTGGGTAATGCCATGGTGTGGACAACCTCTGATCATCTCTTGCGACCTTTCCCGGTCTTTAGGTAGACTTTTTTGCTTCCTTTGCACAATGTTTCCCTGATATACTTATTTGTATTCATGGGAGAGAAATACCTCCATAAGAAAGCATTTGCACATTGGTTCCATAAAGAGATGTTGTTTTCTGGTAAAGAGCTAAGCCAATCCCATACCTCCCATTAAGAGAGAAAATGAAGGCGTAGAGGTTGACATATTCTGCCAATACACAATTTTGTCTCACTGTGTTAGAAATTTTGAGGAACTTCTTCAAGTTCTGGATAGGAGCTTCATGGGTACCACTAAATGTGTTGTTCTCCAGCATCTGTGAGAACCCATGCTTGAAGTCAAAATTGACTTCTTCAGACAAATCAAGGAGTATGATGGTATTGGATTTCCCCAAAGTAAAAGTGAGGTAATCCATTAGAGTTTGGGCAGATTCCTTTGCCATTTTTCTTTCTCTCTCCCTTTGAATCCCCACACGAAGCTTTCTAATAAGTTTATCAATATCAAACATAGTTTTAAAAACGGCCCAATGACAGACCCGATCCTGGCACTGGGTTACTAGGTTAGTGGTCGAACCAATTGGTCACTAATTGACTCGCATGACCCGGTCTGTAATTAAAAATATAAAAATTTTATACCTATCTTAAAAATATTTAAAAATAACATCACAAATTAATATAATTCCATAACATAGATAACTAGATACCAAAATGTTAAAAAACATCATTGTCCAAGTTCAAACAAACTAGTAACAAAGATCACAAACATAAATAAATAGCTAAATAAGTTCAAGGTCAACAAATATTCCTAAATAAGTTCAACTTTTTTATGTCCAAGGGACATAAACTAAGTCATTGTCATTTTTAGGAACTCCTTCTTCATTATAGAACTCAGAAGAATCTCCCATTGTAACTTCATAATCAACATTGCTCTCATTTAAATTCATGTTTTCCATGTGAGTGTCTTGTGCTTCAGCAACATCATCATCATCCAAAATTAAAGGACCTATGACAAAAAAATTAGATAGAAAGTAGTAATTAACATTTAGAGATAACAAATATGAAACGAATTTGAAATAAAAATATGATTAAAATATACCAATATCATTTGAAAGTGGTTGGATGGTCATATTTGCAAGGTTTTTGCGTAATGCACCCACCTCCTCATTGGTTAAGAATGTTGGTGAATCCTCCATTACCCAATCAACATGGTAATCAATTGTTTCCAAATTAATAGGATCATAGCTTTGTTGTCTTTTTTTTCTTAAGCACGTGTACAAATATGTAACCATATGTAATATAGAAAGATAAACAATGAAAATGAATAAAAATATAATAATACCTATTTTGCAACCTCAAGTTATAACGAACATAGACTAAATCATTAAGTTTTTGATGCTCTAACCTTTTTTTTTGAATGAATGTGCTCAAATACACTACAACTCCGCTCACAACCTAAAATACTACAAGTTTGGCTTAAATACGAATAGCCAACTTTTTCAAATGTGGTACCCTACATCCATAAGATGCCCACCATTGATCTCAAATATTGCATGTCATAAAATGAATTAATAACAAATAAAGTCACAAGTAAATATTAAGAAGGATTACAATTTAGAAGTTATGAAAGTTACCTAACATAATTGTATTTCATTCATCCAAAGTAGCCTGTCTTCCAAAATGCAACTTAGTATTGTTGTAAATTCTCTTCTCACTAGTTAGCTTAGTTCAAAACTCACTATCTCCGTGAGCATATCTTTCAATGACATCCAACAAACCAGTTGTTGTAGTCATATGTTGTTCAAATTCTTCCTCATTAAATTGGCAAGTAGGATTTAACCAATAACCTGCAGCATGAAGATTTTTGTGAAGCTATGAATCCTAATGATGATATAAGATTTTCAAGTAAGGCTCCATTTTCATTTTATTTCTTCGAAACATCTTCACCATCTCTTTTCTAGCTTTATACATGGCTGGATAAAGAAAATCCATAGCAGGTTTATCTTCATTATCAACCATACATAACACACGTACAAGTGGCTCAGTCAGTTTCTCTACATCAACACATTTACTCCAAAACCCAGAGTCTAAGACTTGTTCCACAAATTGTTTTGCCTTGGCTTCTTTCACATAAGTTGAGTTTGTCCATTCTGTAGATGTTACCATGACTCTTAATGCATCTTTTTTAGCCAAAATACTCTACAAAGCAATGAAATTAGTGGAAAAGCAAGTATGAGCAGGACAGAGTATTTCCCTTCCACCTATATGCTTTCTCATAAAAAAACATAGCAATGATTATAAAAATATTTAGTAATTCTTGAGGCATATGGCTTGACCTCACTAACTTCCTCCAATTTTCCCATGTCTTCCAACATCAAATTGATGCAATGTGTAACACAAGGAGAGCAAAACAGTTTAGGAAACTCCTTTTCCAATAACCTACCAACAACAACATAATTGACAACATTTGAGTTACTATGTGGACTACATTTTCAGGACTAACATGTAACACGACATACTTGAAAAGCTTAAAAAATAAATCAGTAGATTTAGAAGCATGAAAGGCATCAATAGATTCTAGAAAATCAGTTCCTTTAGGACAATAAACCAAGAAATTGATAAAAGTTCTCTTTTTCCTATCAGTCCACCCATCTTCCATAAGAGTACAACCAATTTTTTATCAAATAGAACGATAATCGTCCACAAGTTTATGCACATCATCAACCCAACTATTTAACAAATCACCACAAAGACAATGCATACTTGGAGCCTTGTATCCTGGACTCATGCTACATAGAGCATCAATCATAGGCTAAAAATATGTTAAATCAATTGCATGAAATGGAATAAATGCATCAATGAACCATTTAGCAATAGCAAGTTCACACCTTCGTATAACTTGTGTCGCAACCTACCCTTCAGCGGGAGGGCGATGCGAGGCTCATGGGTACGTCTTCCATGGGAGGAAAAATGCGCGGAGTCGCCACCAACGTTTATTCGAGGAAAACGTCGGAAAAACCGGAAAGATGTGGTCTACGAACTTTAAGCGTGAAAGGTTCGGGAGTTATTTTTTTGCACGGGGAAGGTATTAGCACCCCACGCGTCCGTCACAAGGGACGACAACCATCAATCAAGTTTGCAAATGGTAGAAGCAAGCTTCATTGCTTCATGATGATGAATCAAGATTGATTCAAGGTGTTTTGATGATAACAAAGATGATGAAAAAAAGCCCATGAGAATGATTTCAAGATTGAGTCAAGAACAATTCAAGAATCAAGAGAAACATTTAAGAGAAGTTTCAAGTTTCAAGTTTTCAAGAATCAAGAATAATCAAGATTCAAGATTCAAGACTCAAGATTCAAGAATCAAGAAAAGACTCAATCAAGATAAATACTAAAAAGTTTTTCAAAACATTGAGTAGCACATGAATTTTTCACAAAACCTTTTACCAAAGAGTTTTTACTCTCTGGTAATCGATTACCAGTGGCAAGTTTTGTTTTCAAAAAGCTTTCAACTGAATTTACAACGTTCCAATCAATTTCAAAATGGTGTAATCGATTACAATATATTGGTAATCGATTACCAGTGTGTTTGAACGTTGAAATTCAAATTCAAATGTGAAGAGTCACATCCTTTCACAAAAATGCCTTGTGTAATCGATTACAATGATTTGGTAATCGATTACGAATGATAAGTTTTGAACAAAAATCAAAAGATGTAACTCTTCCAATGGTTTTCAAGTTTTTCTAAAGATTGTAACTCTTCTAATGGTTTTCTTGACCAGACATGAAGAGTCTATAAAAGCAAGTCCTTAACTTGCATTTGCAAGACATTGATTACAATCTTTTACATCCTTTGAATCTCTTTGAACATCCTCTTGAATTTCTTTTTCTTCTTCCTTTGTCAAAAGCTTTCTAAAGTTTTCTGGTTTTCCAAACCTTGAAAACAAAACTTGTGTTATTCATCTTTTTCATTCCCTTCTCCCTTTGCCAAAAAGAATTCGCCAAGGACTAACCGCCTGAATTCTTTTTGTGTCTCTCTTCTCCCTTTTCCAAAAGAACAAAGGACTAACCGCCTGAATTTTTTTGTGTCTCCCTTCTCCCTTGTCAAAGAATTCAAAATGACACAGTCTGAGAATTTTTTTTATTCTTCCTTTTCCCTTATACAAAAGATTTCAAAGGACTAACCGCCTGAGATATCTTTTGTATCCCTTCACAAAGTTTCAAATAACTAACCGCCAGAGAACTTTGACTTAACACATTGGAGGGTACATCCTTTGTGGTACAAGTAGAGGGTACATCTACTTGGGTTGTTGTGACTGAGAACAAGGAGGGTACATTTCTTGTGGATCAATTCTAGTGGAGGGTACATCTACTAGGTTGTTCAAAGAGAACAAGGGAGAGTACATCCCTTGTGGATCTTTGCTTGTAAAGGATTTTACAAGGTTGAAAAGAAATCTCAAGGACCGCAGGTCGCTTGGGGACTGGATGTAGGCACGGGTTGTTGCTGAACCAGTATAAAACTCTTATGTTTGTCTTCTTCTTCCCTACACTCTTTAATTTTTGCTATGTACTTTAATTAGCGCTTTTACTTTTGATTAAGTTTCTATTTCTGTTCTTACTTTCTTAACATTATAGTAAAAGCCTAATTGAATCTAGTAACATTAAGAAAGATAGTTTTTTAATTAGTAAAGGTTCATTAATAATTAATTCAACCTCCCTTCTTAATTATTCCGAGGCCACTTGATCCAACACAAATATGACTTTCAAAATTATGTATTTTTCCCTTTTTTATGTTTTTATGTCTTTTTATTCCTTTTTGTATTTTTTATCTTTTTTGTGGTCGACAAGGGTGTTTCCCTCGCTCCTACGTATCCTCAATTGCAATGAGGAAATCAGACCTACGTAGTTCTTTGAGAACTAAACGTTGGTTAAGTTGTTTTTATCTTTTTTCGCAAGATATATTTTAACCGAACAAAAGTCGTTTAAGGCGTTGGACCAATAATGATCTTTTGATTTTTGGAAAGGAGAGAAACGTTAAGGCGTTGGACCATTAACGATCTCTTGTTTTTGAAATGGGAGAAATGTTAAGTCATTGGACCATTAACGATCTCTTGTTTTTGAAAGGAGAGAAACATTAAGGCATTGGACCATTAATGATCTCTTGGGGTGGTCGACAAAAGCGGGGCTTTTGCTCCTACGTATTCTCAATTGCGATGAGGAAATCAGACCTACGTAGTTCTTGCAAAAGCGGTAAAGTTATGTGTTGATTTTATTCTTTTGAACGGTCCATGTTAACCGAAAAAAGCAAAGATGACTGTTTAAGGCGTTGGACCTTAAAACAATTTTGAGTGACTTTTGCGGACGAAGCTTGATTTGTGAGTTGATTTTAGCCTTAGTTTCACTTTGGTTATTAGTCAATTCATTCAAGGAAACTTCCAAAGAAAAACATCCGATTGATTTTTTTAATTATTTTATTCAAATATATTTTGATTATTTTATTATTATTTTTCAAGATATTTTGATTATTTTATTATTATTTTTCCTTTTTTTGGTTTAACCGTGGTTACAACGTGAACGATCGGTTAGATTTTATTTTAACAGTGATTAAACGAGATTACAACACAAATGATTGGTTGAAATTCATTTTATCATTTATTAGGTGAGAAAACGGCTTAAATAAACGGTAAAAAGCTCGTTAAAGCAAAAGAAAAGAAAACTGAAAATAAGCGAAATTAAAGTGAAAGTACACAAAAACAATAGGGACCACTGAGGGTGCATAGAATGAATTGAAAGATTCGATTTCGGGAACTTACCGATTGAAGACTAAAGAACGACGAAGAATGAACGAAGAACAGCGAAGAACGATGAAGAATTTCCACAGAATCGCTTACGGAAGCGTTACGGAAGCACTTCGGCTCGATTTTTCTTCACGAAAATGTATAGGGAAAAAGGGAGGTGCTTACCAAGGGGTCATGAACATTTTGAAACAGCCCCCCTCCCCTATTTATAGGGAAAAAGGGAGGTGCTTGCTGCCCAGAGACTTCTTGAGGAAGATTTCTAAGCGCACCCCAATTATTAAGTTCACCCCCCTTTTCGTACTTTACGGAAAAGTTACGGAAGCCTTACGGAAGTGTTTTGGATTTGATTTTCATCTTTTTTTCTCTTCCCTTTCACCAATGTTAAGTGAAATATGTTTACCCAAGGTTTTCAGAAATTTTACGGAAGCATTACAGAAGCCCTAGAAACCATTTTTCAACAACGTGGAGGAGCTTGCTACTCAGTTGTTTCCTCCTTAAGCAACCCAACTTTCAAAATGTTTCGGAAGGGCCTAGATTCAAATTTCTATTTACACCCCTATCTTGATAAGTTCACCCCCATTTTTGTGTTTTTGGTTGTTTTCTTTCCGAAATCTCATGAAACTTTACGGATTCCGTAACGACATCCATTTTCTTTCCAGAATGTTTGTGAAACTTTACGGATTATGCAATGATGGTCTTTTTGACTTCTGTAATGTTGCCGAACTTCACGGATTGCGCAACAATGCTTGTTTTTTCCTTCCGAAATGTTGCGAAACTTTACAAATTACGTAACGATGGGTGTTAAACATTTTGAGGTGGTTAAACAAAGGTCGCATACCGACAAACAATGGTCCCCAGACAAAATTAGGGTATGACAACTTGTTTATTTTGCATCACACTTTTCAAGGTAGGTTGAACTCCAGCAGTGGTTCTAGGCTAAAAATAATTCCCAATGTGACCACTTGTCTTCACCTTTTCAGTTGTGCTTTGTGTTTGTTCACTTTGTTGTTCCACTTATATTGGACACCACTTTCTTCACTAGGTGGATAAAAATCATGTTCTTCATCAATTCTTCTCTTCTTATTCTAGCTCTTATTCTTCTCTTCATCAATTCCACCTCCCCTAACAATTTTATCATAGTAAATACACATCATAACGATCTTGTCACCTTCCTGGATGAGCTTACAATGTGCTCAAGCTATGTCTGTCTTCCCTCTAATGTTACGCCTTGAATTTTGAGTAAATGTTTCTTGGGATGTTGGTGTTTCACTAGATGACATCTATGATACAATTAAACACTTAATAATTAACCTAAATTAGGATTGCTAATATGCTATCATATATGTATATAACTAATGAACCTATAAAATAAATTCACACCATATTTATATGACTAATGAACCTACAAAAATCTAAACAAATCAATATCAAAGTACCAAATAGGCAAATACCAACGCATTGAATGTAGTTTACTATTACCAGTCAAAGGGATCAATACAAAAGTATCAAACTAATAATGCAATATAATGAATCAATAAAAATTCAAAACAAATCAATACATAATTTAATTACCTTGCAAATAAACTACCGGAAATCGTCATGTTTTCTTGCCAATAAAAAAAATATTTTAAAATAAAATCAATGATGTAAATCACTAATCAAACCTATCAAAAATAGCTTCGTAATTCATACCTTGTTCGAGAATGGAGAGGTAGAGGATGAGGGTGACCATTGACGTTTAGTGCGGGTGAGGGTGAGGGCGAAGGCGAGGCCAACCTCGACGGCATCATGCAAGGACCTCAACGGTGGAACATGACAACACATCACAATTTTGGTGTAGGCATGTGGCATGACGACCCAACATGTGGCACGATCTCAGTGGCATAACACGACGACATAGCGATAGTGAGCGGCGGCATAGACACGTTGGAGTTGGAGTGAGAAGACTGAGAGAGAGGTAGAGGGGCTGCAATGTGAGAGCGAGAAGGAGATTCGGGAGAAGTTTTCTACTTTCTAAAATGGCTTGAAATGAAACGAAATCATTTCAAGCTGCACTGACCAAAAGAAAAAAGTGACCCGATTCGGGTCGACGAGTCATTGGTTTGACCGAAAACCCGATCAGGTTGAAAGCACACCCCATTGAGCGTACGACTTGACCTGGTGCAGCCACCGGGTTGCGATTTAACCAGTCAGACCGGCAGGGTCGGTTTGTGTTTTAAAACTATGATATTAGGTTGTAATGCAATGATGGCTTTTGGTACCTGGTTTGCATACACTAAAAAGAGGAGAAGATCAAATGCAACAGGAAACAAAAAGATAAAAATAAAATAAAACAAAATTTCATAAAAATAAATAAATAATAAAAGAATTTCTATAACAAAATTGTTTGGATTAACAAAATTAAGCTACTCGAGAACATCGATACTAGTCCCCAACAACAGGCTAGAAACTTGATGTGTAAAATATGTATGCACTAGGGCAAGTGTAACAATGGACCTAAATCTAGATATCATACCCAAAGTACTAGTTATGTTCCTCGATAGCTAATTTTTGTGATTGTTGTTTTTAAAAGAAAGCAAGTAAAACAAGATAAAAGAGAAATTTGAGTGATATTAAAAATGATCGAGAATTATGATTCACTAGTACTAATTTTCTCCGTATTCCTATGAAATGTCTATGTTGAGTTAATTACTAATTCCCAAAGTCACCTAAAGCCTTTGATCTAGGTCAATAGATGTTTTTGCCTTAAATCAATATTCCAATGATCATGAATATAGTAATTTAAGGCAAAGGATAAAATAAAGTCTAGGAATGACTAATTCAAAGATAAACTAACCTATTAGAGATTATCCAAACAGTTTAATCATACAGTTTGTTATAAAACATTCAGTACCTAAATCTATCAAATACACCTGGATGGTCACCACTGTATATTCGATTAAGTTAATATTGATCAAGCCTTAATTGACAATAAAGATAAGGTAGAGAATTAATTAACATAAAACATTAAGGAATTTCATTAAGAACAAGGGAAAGAGTACAATTGTATAGTTACGTCATAACCAATAGGAAAGCCTAGAAGAAATTAACATAGACATACCAGTAGGAAAGGAGAGATGATCAGAATCAATCCTCACGATGTTGTCCATGCCTCAAAAATGCTCAAAACACTTTCAGAAGCTCTCAAAAACATAAAATAGGTAATGAATTTCAAATAATAAAAGTACAGAATCCAACATCTTATTTATACACTCCTAAAGATAATTATTTTAATTCGGTGCACTATAGATATATATTTTAATTTGATCCCTAAAGATGATTATTTTAATTAAGTACACTCTAAATAAATATTCTAATTAGATCCATAAAGATAATTAATTACTTTAATTAGGCACACTACAAATAGATATTATAATTAAATCCCTAAAGATAATTACTCTAATTAGATTCCTAAAGATAGTTTCTTTAATTAAGTTCACTACAGCCGTGGTGATATCCTAATGAGAGCCTTCATCACTAATGAGTATTTTAAGCACTCCAAAACTTGAGAAGATGCTCTTTTATATGTTACTAAAAGTTGTCTTTGTTTAAATAACATGAAGAATTTCAAAGAATATATTCTCAAGCTAGGTTTGAGGCTGCATCGTTTGTTGGTGAATCAAAGACTAGCCCTCTTAATCCTGCTTTGGAGGAGAGTATTAGGTCTAGGTATTGGGTCAAAGCTTTTGGTGAAAGAACAAGGGATAACTCTACGAGGTTGGAGACCTTGCTCACGATTATCAGGGTGGAGATAGTAGCCTCATGCAAGAAAAAAGGAAAGCATCAAGTAGTTGTTCACATGATTCGGAAGAGATTATCCAACTCATACAATTATTTTCACAAAGTGAGGATGAGATTCGTCTAGTGAGACACTATAATGAGCAAATGAGTCGTCAATTTCAACAACAATTTCAGCGGTTTCAATCAATTGTCATGCAATTCCTACCACCCAACACACATTCTTTGAACAAAATCAGCAGCAAAACAACCACCAAGAGGAAAACCAACAACAAATTGATTAGCATGAGCAATAGGAACACCAACAACAACTAGACTCTCCTGATTATGACAATTAGTAGATTGTAGTAAAAGACTTATTACTTGTCCTTTTTATGAATGTTGTTTTCAAACTATGATATGTTTTAATTTATGAATGGTTTGACTTGTTATATAAGATTAATCTATATGACAACTTTTGCCTAAATTATTATAAAAATTATGATCTTTTAAATTTATTATTGTCTTTATATGTTGTCATTGCAGAATATTAATTTGTAGTAATATATAATGTTATAAATATATAAAAATATCAGAGCCCAAATTATAGACAAAATATCCATCGGTAATATACAAAATAATGATGTTATTCGTTAACCATTGTCGGCATAATATCCTTAAGAAAATTTACTTTCCATTATCGATGGATATTCCATCGAAAATTGTTGTCCACAATTCCCATTACCAATAGATTATCCATCAGAAAATATACTTACCATTACCCACAAAATATCTATCGAAAATGTTGTTCCCCATAGTTCTCATTACCAACGGATTATCTGTCATAAAATATATTTATCATTATCGATGGAATATTCGTTGGAAAAAGTTGTTCCCTATAGTCCCTATTACCAACAAATTATCGGTCAAAAAGGAAAGTAAATTTACCAATGGAATTTTGATAGATGTTTTTTCCAATATCAACTTTTTTTATGGATTTTTTTATGCCGAAAATGAACATTTACCAACGGATTTTATTAGTTGGAAATCAACATTTTTCTTAGTGTTTTGAGAAATTTTGTCATTGTTTTAACATTATTTTTCTGGACAGTTTCATCCCATTTTGACACAAAATCTACGACCACAAAAATATAGTCCTTAAAATGTGATGAAGGAAAAAGTCCCATGAAATGAATTCCCCAACAACTAAAGACTTCTACCTCTAAAACCTTTTGTACCAACATCTCATGTTTTTTTAAATGTTATTGGATCTTTGGCTTTTATGAGATCCATTGGCTTTTTCTTAGCTCCAGAATAGTGCTTGCTAGTGGTTTTATAGTGATTTCTTGTAGTGTTTTAGATTAGAAGATTGCTGGAAATTTATTATGTTTTAGTTTTTGACTTAAAAATGTAATATGTCAATGTTTTTTTAATTTTAATTGATATTAATTTATTTTAGCATTTAAAAATATCTTGCCTACATTATTATGACATTTAGCAAATAATTGTGACAATTAGAGATCACTATTTGTCTCTAAGAAAACCAGTATTTCTAATAAAGTGACAATATTAGTTGTGATAAAAAAGTTTGACACTAATAATTATTATAATTGAAATGTCTTAATAGTGACTATTAATTTGTCACTATTGCTTTATATAGATGTTATCATCACTATTAATGACAATATTTTTTGTGACAACAAAATTTATTTTTAGTCACATTTAAAAATATTGTTACTAAAATATTTAGTGGTATTCAAAATATTTATAGTGACAATTTTATAGGTTTTAGTGATGAATATTGTTACTAAAAAAATAATTTTTCTTGTAGTGGCACTATTTCTTACATCAGTTGTTTAATTAACATCCAATATTAAAACCCGTGAAATATCATCATTTTTGCATATAATGACTATGGTGTGTTGCATATAGTAACTAACCTAGTATTCTAGGAAAGTACCAAGTACTTGAACATATATAGATTGTCATGTTGTGCGTGACAAGTTTCGGAATAGACTCATGAAACCATCACCTTTAGCAAACACTCATTAAGACAACAAATATTTTCACTAAGGCCCTTTTCGTAAGTCACTTCCAAAATCATTTTCTCAAGCTAGGACTGATTCATATATTCAGCCTTAATTAGCTTTTGGGGATGCATGAATGGAATTAATTGTAGATTAGTGGTTAACTAATTTAACTCTAGCTTGCTATGTCAGCAATTAAGTTAGTTGCATACAATCTGAGTTAGCTTGTAGATAAAGAGAACTCTCGTAAGAGCTATTGGTTCAAGTTGTGCGAATTTCACTTTTCATCTAATTCTTGGTTTTTAGTTTCTCTTCCTCTTAATTAATAGTTTCATTCCATTTCACAAAAAAATTGTACAAATTTTTGTGTGATCTTTTGAAACCATAAAAACAAAAATTGAATTGTATTTTTAGGTTTCTTGTGTTAGTCTGTGTATCATATTAGTCTTTCTTTACAGATGAAAACAAATCAACGGATAAAAAAAGTATTATTTTTTTATGTAACCAAAATAATATTAGTCTTTTTTAAATCGTAATTGTTTGTATTAGTTTTATAATTTCTAATTACTAAAATTGAATCTCGTATCTTATATTTTATTCGATAATTAATAGAAATATCGAGAAAATGTAATATATTACTGATTAATATAGGTTGACAAAGAAAATATACAAAATAATTAAATGAAATAAAAATTGTATAAAATGTAAAGGAATCACATAACAATTGTATTATACTATTAAATGTTATTTATTGGATAACATTTTATGGCGAAAGATATAATTCAATAATTAAAAAATTATAAAAAAACTAATTAATTGCTAATTTTGAGGCCTCCCATATATAGTGTTATTTTGTGAGAACATTATGTTGCAAAAAAGGGGGTGCAGCAAAACAGATAAAGCTGCAAAACAAAATGTTTCTCAGCATCATGTTCTGATCGAGCTTTTTTATGAAAGAGAATCAGCATTAGAGTTCCATTCTTAGAAGCAGTGTTGACTTTCCAGTATTTTTTTTTTTTTTGGTCTGATGACTTTTCAGTATTATGAACAATAAAGTGTTAAAGAAAGTACCTAGCAATGTGGCATCAGAAGTTTCTTGCAAACTGAGTGACATTACATAATTTAATTGATTATTACATAAAGTAGTTGTAATCCGTGGGTAACCAAAAGCAAAATAGGATATTTACAAATAAAATAAAAAATAAGACAATAATTGAGGCTTATAATAAATGGGTGGTAAATGATGCCAGCTCCCTAGTACATCGCAAATAGTAAAGCCCTTGCATGTGGTCGCTTAATGTAAATTATTAGATTAATTGTGCACTGTTGCACTTTGTCACATTATGAGTACACTTCGAATATTTTAATTCTCTTATTAGCTTTCAACAACAAGGACTCTTTTGTTTTTTTTTTCTTTTTCCCTTTAAAACAGGAATAAAGGATTTATTTACTCTTATCTGTAGAATTTAGAAGAATTTTAGCCATGAAAAGAGAGATAACAATCAATGGTAGTATTGTTTTCCCGAAAAGCTAGCTTAAGTCAAGAAACCCAATCGAATTTGAGAATAATTGATTAAGAATTTAGGACACACAGAATTACCAGTATTGATCTTTGAAGCATGCGTGTCTCATATGTGTAGAAAGCTACTAAAGGTACTACAAGTCTACAATTTGTTCATCAACTTATATTTATCTATTTTTTTTCCTTTTCCATTGTCATGATTCTATAGGGAAAAAAATTATATGAATAAACTGTTTTTTTATATCCAATTAGTACATTTTCATTAGTGTATGATTTCTTTTAAGTGTAATAATTAATTAGTATGACTTTACTCTTTACTCTCTAGTTGATCCCGTAACAAAATTATTCTTTTTTTTTCTTTTCTTTTAATTTTAACATGTCATCTGAAACATTGATATAAAAGTTGTCCGTGGCAAACATAATATCCACAATAAAACATAATATATATCCACAAGTAACAAAATGAAGTGATGAGTTATAAAAAAATAAAATAATAATAAAGTGATGGATGCTGTGATAGTTTGGTAACGTGTAACAAGTAACAACCATTTAAAGTGCGAACTAGCTAGTAACTAGTAGTAAGATAAGTCTAAAAATGAATAAGATTTAGATACTATAAATTTTTTATGCTTGCATTTTGAAAAACAATAATCAACATGATATTTTATAAAATTATCATTTAACCTAATTTAGTCTTTGAAGAGAAAATAAAAATCAACAAATAGTCTTTTAAAATTACAAGTGTAGAACATTTTAATTTTTCATCCAATTTAGTTAATATTTTCAAGAATCAATTTGAGTTATGTACTAATAATTTTTTAGGGACTAAATTATTGCATATTTACTTTTTGAGAGACTAATTATGTGTAAAAAAATGAAAGAAATTAAAAATGATTGAAGGTTACAAACTCATACTATCTAGTGTTGATACCAATTTTAGTATCAGTACGACCTATATTTTATGAATACACATATATATATCCAAAGTCAAATTCATTATCTTAACTCAAATTTATTGTTTAATATATTAAATAATAAGTGCCTGTGATGATATGAATTTGGGTGAGTTTCCACATCCATTCCTATAATATTTTGGTAATAAATACTCTCACACTCAAACTAATTTCTTAATGGATAATTCCTTTTCATCATAGATAGTTTCTTCACAAGGATTCGAATCTAATTTGGCTAATTGTCATCCCTAAACAAGCTGAGTATTCATCTGTTATAGATTTTATCAAAGTTATAGGTAAAGAAAATTGTACGAGATAATTAATTAATTTTGTATAACTATATGTCAAAATGCCGTCCAAAATATATATATATATATATATATATATATATATATATATATATATATATATATATATATATATATATATAACTATGTCAAAAACATGCTTATATAAAAACTGTGAAAAACATATTTGTGATAAGGGTGGTGCTTAATTATAAAACGTACGTTACTTTTTGTGTGTGTATTATATCTAAATATTGTAATAAAAAAAATGTTGAATCTTAATCATAAATATCTTTATTAATTATTCAATTTTCAAAACATTGATCAAAAGTAACTGAACGTTGATCCAGGAATACAGTTTTGACTCAACCTAACGAATTGAAATAGGCTGAATGAAACATTTTCAATAATCGATTAGCATGTAATTATTATTATTATTATTATTATTATTATTTTCTCGCAGGTAGTCAACTAGCTAGGCTACGTATCATTTTGGTTATGATGGGATCAAAAGCATATCTGCCGTTTGTTAAATTTATAAAAAGTAATTTAATAAAAAAAAGTGATTATTTTGCAGTAAAAAATAATATTTTAAGAAGCAAATAAAAGTCATTTATTAAAAAAAACTATTTTTTATTTAAAAAATAGTTAGTGTATGTGTACTGTACAGGACCCACAGAATTTACGTGACATCCCACATGATACCCAGAGACACGTGTCCACCCTCCACGTTAGCTACAGGAGCACGAACGTCTCAAGATTAGAGAAAAAGTTTTCAAACTTCGAGTAATCGGAAGATACAATATAAAGGTTCAACCATGAATCTTTCAATCCAGTGACCTTGTATGATGAGTCTAAGGTGAAGCCAGTAAAGATCATCGAGGGGGAAAGCTTGGCCCCAACTGGGAAGGTCCCTTTAGGGTCACAACCAACCTCGACAACAGAGCGTACCGGCTACAAGAGTTGGATGACAAAGCAATCCCATGAACGAACCCACCTGAAGTTCTACTTCAGCTGACCTACACTCTAAACCCAATGTTGTACACTTTTCCCTACTTAAGTCTTTTGTCCCAAAAATACAAAATTCAGGATTTTGGCTGGAAGGGTTTTTAACGAGGCACATTTGGGGTAACGAAGGGAATTTGTACTTAATTACATACATTGAATAAAAATTCTACATCTCTTCCTTTTCACATTTCTCTTATCACGACAAGAGTATCCATAGTCGTACCTTCGAGGCTCTTAAAACCTAAGGTTCGCCCTTCTTCTAGCATTATGACTCCAGTGTGTGCCACCCACGATGAATGTCACACATGCAAAATCATATCACCTTGGTGACTCCAGTACATGCCACCCATGACGAGTGACATGTGCGCACAAGCACCGTAACAAGCCTCCAATGTGTGCCACCCACGACAAATGACATACATGCAGGAGCATATTACTGTCACGACTCCAGTGTGTGTCACCCATGGTGAGTGACACACATGCAAGAGTGTATCACCTTGGTGACTCCAATACATGCCACCCATGACAAGTGACATGTGCGCACAAGTACCTCACCGACCCTCCAGTGTGTGCCACCCACGGTGAGTGGCATTCATGCAAAAACACAACCTTATGTCTCTAGTATATGTCACCCACAGTGAGTGACATATATGCAAGAGCATACTACTAAGCCTCTAGTTCATCCTCCTCCATAACAACCTCCTCCTCATCATGCAGGACACCATCCTTCACATCCTTGAAAGGATCGAAGAGACCCAAGTTAAGGTCCTTCGCAAAAAAACCGACATACCTAACAACCTTCTGAAATCCTTTTTCATGCTGCTCCACGATCTCATTCTTGTACATAATCGGTCATTTCTTAAACTACATGCTGGTCTCCCTCTCCTTGGTATCCTGCAACTCGGACTCCTCCAGCCTGGATTCCGACTCTTTAAGCGGGGCTTCTAAATCAGTAACTACCTCAACAAGCCCTTCTTTCTCAGTTTCCAAGCTTTCCACGTTACCACCTAGAACCATCTTCTCAACTTGCAAGTCTTTGCAACTTCCAAACAACTCATCACCGTCTAACTAGGTGCGTAACAACTTGGCCAAAACACCACCAACTTTAGCAAATAGTTGGCAGCTCGACCTTACGGTCTAAGCAAAAGCAACAGTGGCATTGGCCACCTTAGAGCACTCTACTCGCCAAAGAGTTCGAGCAGTAACCCTCCACTTGGAGACCTCCACCTCCAAGGATGCCACCTTCTGCATAATTTCTTGGTGCCGCAGTCCATTCTCCTCTAAAATTTCCAAACTTCTTGGAGAAACACTTTGGCAGAGTCTATAGCATTCTGCACCCCAACCGACCTAATGAGGTTCTTGTCAAAGGTTGACACAAAGCCAACCAGGGTCTTTTTCTCCAACTTATAAGTTGTACCTCACAGTGAGTTAGCATCACTAGAGGTGTACAAGTGATCAAGCGAAACGCAAGTGCGAAGCCACCAGTGTTGTAGAGGAAGAAGATAGCATCGTGGGAGCACCAGTGGCCGCCACACCAGCAATTAGCAAAGGTGTCACGATGATGGACGACAGCGCCACAGTAGAACCAGCCTGAGTGGCTAGCGCAACAGCTTCAGTAGCAGTAGGAGCAACCTCCTAAACAACAACAATATGAGAAGGTGAAGGAGTAAGAGTAGTAGTAGTTATAGTAGCAACAAAAGCCTCGATGGCCGGTGGAGTTGGAGGCACATCTTGCGTAGTCGAAAGGCGATCCGCAGTGGGCATCAACCCTGCAACCTACCTCATGGCACAAAGACTCATAGGGACCTTCGACTTCTTGCTGCCCAATGACCTAGCAACATCATCACTCTTCCTCTTTACCAAAACAGAGGAAGGAGCACTGGGGTGACCTCAATAATAGCAACAGTAGGGCCAACCTCTCCAGCAGGTTGACCCCCTTCTAGCAGACAAAGCAACAACAAACGTGGCACGGTCCCACTTCCAGGTCCCACCTGCTTCACGAGTGGCCTTCAAGTGAAGTCGCCCATAATACCTGCAAAATAACCAAGACAATAACACAAACATGTGTTAGACATTGGCCGACACCAACCTCGGACAACAAACAGGAACAAGGTTAGGCACTTACCATCCAAGGTAGCAAGAGGATCGCTCGCCAAAGGAAGAGATAATATGGCCTACGCTTCCAGCGAGGCCAGCAACTGCTTGAAAATCGCTTTGTCGACCCTTTCCACAAGGGTCAACAGATCCTCATTATACGACTTCAAACATGGTGGGATCAGACTGCTAGTAGAATGGGAAGCAGGGCTCCCCGTGCCTATTAAACATCAGTGACATTCCATCAGCCACAACATCAGTAGCTAGGACCTTGAAAAAGCGGTCTTAAAACAACAAAAAATGTTTAAATCAAACTCAAGTTTTTCAAGGAGACCCATCCAATCTTACCAAACAATTTCATTTGGAAGAAAAATAAGAAGACCGACACACTAGGCTAGATGTTGAAAAAGGGACACAGAATTTCAAAGGCCCACACCATTGCCCAACTGTTTGGGTGAAGCTTGGAAGGTGCCACATTCAAGTGCTCAAGTAGAGCACATTGAAAAGCGGTCAAGGGTAAAATAACACCCAGGACCTCAAACAGACATTTGTACATAAAGAAGAAGGGCAGACGACTAAGTGTCGTCCTAAGAAACAGGAAGTCATCACTCCCGCAAGCTTGAACAACCAACTTACAAGAGTCTTTATGTTTCACTAACTTCACCTGGCGCTGAAGCGCAACGACACTCGCCGTCGAGGTCAGAGAGGACTTATACTTTAGTACATTGTCCCAACACTTAGGCTAAGTCGCACGCGGGGAGACGCTCTTACATCTCCACCGTCACTACCTTTCCTCACACCCCCTAAAGCAAATGGGGGGAGGTTCACAATAATCGGGATAGGCTCCCCGATAGTAGTGGAAGGCCGTGCCCCAACCAGTTCGATGCGAGGCCCTCACCCTCTTTGAGGAGGAGGACTCGCTATCAGAGGCACCTCGACGAGTATCTTTAGACGGGGAACCGCCTATCGAGATAACCTCTCGATCCCACAAAATCACTGCCACCAAGTCCAGTGCTAGAATTAGATAGAAAAGAGGACATTGTGGTGGACAAACGTACTTTTGGAAGTTGGAGGATGAAGAAAGGGAAACAGAAAGCCAGAAAGCACAATACCAAGCATGGAAGCACGAAGACAATGAACAGTGACCCGAAATCAAACATATACTCCATTTAAAGGGAAGATAGACTATTCAGTAACTGGTTGAAGCTAAAGAGGTACCCTAAAATTTCGCACCATAACGTTCCCCCACTCACGCATGACCGTTACTCCAGTACGTGCCCACTCCATGTGTGACACGTTTGCAAAAGTACTATGCGTGTGCCGCACTCCCCTGCTGCAACAGATAATCGTTACATGTTGTCTTCAATACACTCTCCAACAGTTAGAAAAGTGACAGAGTTGTCAAATCCGACGACTTACCTTATCTGGCACGCCAAAGACACGTCCATCACGGGCAACTTGACAGAAGCAACCTGAACAACACATGATTAGGCTCAAGGGCTTGACAAGCCACTTCGACCTGCAACTCTCACATTCGTCAAGGCTACCAAACTTGACATCAGACAACACTCGTCCACATTTGGGGGTTAACAAACTTGTTACCCTCTGCTTGTTAAGATTATTACCCAAAACATTTGACAGACTCCCTCGACGCAGGACAATCTACTTTGACATCGACAACCTCTTTTGGCCGCAACTAAGAGCTTGGGGGCTTATGTATTGTCCAGGACCCACAAAATCTATGTGGCATCTCACGTGGCACTCGGAGACACGTATCCACCCTCCATGTCAGCCCTGCTACAAGAGCATATACGCCTGACCCTTAGTAGTCGGACTCCCCAACAAACAAGTTATCTCTAAACTAACTAATATTCAAATATATTTGAATATCTTATATATTGACAAGTATTAAATTATCTATAATGTCACATTATCTACAAGGTATGATTATTTTCTATCTTTTATCTATAAGTAAATATTTATCTCTAACATTATCTATAAACCCCTAGCTATTATCTATAAGCCGAAAATTATCTACAAGGCTACAACAACTCATACAAACAAGGACTAGCACCTTACAAGTTTCATCAAACCCTTCTACACGGCTTGCTTACACACTCAGCACATGGCAACAAGCTTGTGCCCCTCTCTCTCTCTCACTCGCTCATATGAGCTTCATTACAACGTATACTTGTTTTATTTTTCTAACATGTATTCTTACTTGAGTGTTGGAGTCCTATGTTTTGCAGGTCCTCCCTCCTGTTAAAAATACCTCTCCAAGTTGACGTGTAAAATTCGGGATCTCACTCTAGCACGTCCACTTTGACGTGTTACGATTCCAGATTTTGATAAGAATAATATGTGTGTGGGTGTGTGTGCCACGAGCATAAAATTTGTATAAAGTAATGTGAACATTCTTTTTGTTCGATAATTAAAGTTTCATGTCGATAGGAAAAATAAAAATAAGTTAAAATGTATGCAAGCATAAAAAGGTTAAATTTAATTAATTCGTTTGTATATTTTAGATGATATACCTCCTATATTTGATATGCATCCAGTCCAAGTACTGAAGTTCATATATCTGACGATCGATATCGAACCCTTGAACACTTTTTTTTTTTATGTAGTCATATCCTGTTGTTTGAATAAATAGCTAAGAAATGTAATATATTCCTCTTAACCCATTCTATTATTACTTTGTTTATGCATAAAAAAATATCTGTTTGTAGAAGTGAAATAAGTGAGAAATTGAGAAAAGAGCGTGAAAATAGAGGGATGGTTAAAATTAATTTTAGTTGTTTGATTGAGATGAATTAATAAGAGAAATTAAAAAAATATCATTCTCACTTTAAAAATTATTCCCACTTTCCTAAAAAAAAAAATTATACTAAACTAGTGAGAAATAGTAGGGAAATATGAAAAGTGGTAGCAGTGCAGAAGTACTATGCGGAAAGTTTTGACTTTATAGGATTGGGCTTTTTATGGCCTTGATTACAGAACCTTTCTTTTAAAGGTAAATAGCATTATGCGATTCAACATAATTTAATTTACAATACATCTTGAGTCAAGTTAAGTGATTATTTAGATTATTGTTAATAAAAAAAGTAATATAGCAGTAAATATTTTTTTTATTTCTCTTCTATTTTTTTTCTTTTTTTCCCTCTTAAATCAATTGCTTCTATTTTCATTTTATTTTTCAACTATTGTTATTCACTCTTTTTCCTTTTTTTCTGGATTTTTTTTTCATCTTATCTTCAACCTATTTCTTTCTTTGCAATCAATAACAGCCTAACCGACGTTGTAGGCTTGAAAGCAAAACGATGTTACAAATGACAATATCCATGTACCTTTTTTACAAATTACTCCATAAATATAAACACAATTATTATTTTATTTATTAAAAATAAAATTATCAAATATTAATGCATGTGGTGGGCCTTGCTTGATTGATCTTATTTCCCAAAGCCCAAAAATAAAAAAAATGCAAACTTTGAGGCAACCTACAATCACAATACAAACAAAAACTATAAACGTGGTAATACCCCACTAAGAGTCTGTATACTTTACCCATTGTTTTGCATTTTCTAAAAAAATTTAAAATAAGGTTGTTGAAAACATGTTTGGGTTCAAATTTCGGCCCGTTTAAGATTGTATTTTCCACAAATAGCAAACTTTACCTTGTCCTTATGCAACAAAACAATTATAATTTTTCGATTTAAAAACATAAACACAATGATAATAAGCAGGCATGTTCTACTCATAGCGGTTACTCACTACATATCTACAGCAAGCTAGCATCATTGTTGCATGCCAACATTATGCTCTACATCATGATTTTAAAAACCCATGTTTGTGTGTGCGTGTGTGTATAAATATATAAAATAGAAAGAAAAAAAAACGTAACCACTTATGAGTTAGCCTAATTTCAAAATTAGAATCCAAAACCGTAGTGTTTGAAAGTTTACCGATTCAAATATTGTCATTTTACATACAGTATCTTTTACGTATATTCTATTTTTAACTCATTTATTTTTTCAATCACCATAATATTACTATAAAATATTTATTAACTTTATCTATATATAACTTATTTTCATTAAAGAATCTGATTCCCTGTCTAATGTTAGATTTCTTTTTTTAATCACGATAAGAACTAAATTTCACTCCAACCAATAATATATTGTTCCAACTTATACATTTTTGTTTTGCTTTGGTTCTTTCCCATTAATTTTCTGGCCAATGGTGGCCACACAAGCAGTGAGAGTTCTGAATGGACACTTGCGAATCTAATGAATTATGTTGGCATAACTGGTTTAATTGTGTATCATAATGGTTTACACTTTATAGTTTACACATTACACTCTTTAGTTTTATTTTTACTTTTTTTTTTCTTCATTTTTCATTATATCACTTATTATATTTAACACATTTCCTGTTTACTTTTTCTTTTTTTTTCATGTCTTTCTCCTCTTTCCCCTCAAATCTACCTTAAAATAGGTTAAACACTTTAAAAAACTAAGAATATATATATATATATTACTGATCCAAGAGCACAAAAATAAAACAATAAAAGATAAAATGTTATTCTATTTGATTTAAGAGTATACTTTTATACTGTAAAAAAAAAAGAGAGTATACTTTTATGATGTGCATATAAAAAACATAAAAAGTAATTTATAAAATATGTATAGAGAGAGAAAGAAAACTACTACTATATTTGTTACGAATGGAGACACAAACATGTATCATAATTTTTAATGTAATTTCAATCATTTATTATTTTTAGAATTATATTATTTAAATATTAAAGTCTAACACCACATTGTAATATTATTTCAATTTCTCAGTTATTTATTTTTTCGTACAGACACATTTCAAAAACATTTCACAAAAACAAAAGTAAAAAAACACTAAAAATTATCCTAAAATTATTGTATAAAAAATCTTACTATTTGCTTTTATGATTATTTTTATAACTATGTACATATTTATTTCGTTTTTGGTGTACTGTATATATTTTGTCTCAATCTCTTAAAATTTTCATCTTATGTATGGGCACATTTAAAAAAATAGTACTTCACAAAAAATCAAACAAATAACAATGGTCCCAAACTTGTTCAAAAAAGTTCATATTGTTATCATAATTCTGCATGATTGAAAACAGTATAAAAAGTAACAATTTAATTAAAACAAATAAGTAACCATTAAAAATAAATATTTTTTTGTTCTCACTCATGCAAATACTACTTATAAATTATTAATTGACATTTTATTTCTTAATTTCTAAATACGAGAATCTCGCAAAGGTCACCGCCGTTCACTCAATTTTCACAGTATTATTACAACGACAACCGACAGTGTAGCTATGGCAACATTAATTAAAAATAATTACACAAAAGTAGAAATTAAAATAAATGTGATAATATATTAATTTCACCCTAAGAATTATTAATAAACAAAACCGTAATAAGTTCATAAGAACTAATAATAATTTCACAACAGTAAATAATAACAGTGAGTGACTGACTACTCAGGGATGGATTGGAGCACAGGTCGCCAAGCTCTTCTCAGCAGTCTATGCCGGAGTGAGGCGGCGCCGCCGCGCCGGAAACCGGAACCGCTTCGTAATCGGAACCCGAAGCCGCCGCCGCCACCGGGGAGCAGCCCCTCCCGCTCTTGGCGTTTCTTGATCATCGGCGGCGGTGGCGGCGAGGAGAGGAGCAAATCCTTGAGCTTTGAGCGGACTCTAATGTCTTTGTCGGCGGTTTCCGGCGGGTCGTGGAGGAACATGCGAAGGGTCTTGCGGCGGCGGCGGCGGAGGACGACGGGGCTCGCGGTGGGGCTTTGGGTGGCGGTGGTGGTGGCGCAGCGAGTGGCAAGGAGCTTGAAGCTTTGAAGGGTGGAAGGCATTTGGATGAGATTGGTATATAGAGAGAGAAAGAGAGAAATTAGAGTGAGAGTGGTTTCATTTTGATTTCATGGAGGAGAAACCAAGGAACGATAAAGAAAATGATGTTGGGTGGGATATTTAAATGGTCAAGGGTAAATTATTTTTGTCTTTAGGTGTGTAGTTTATTATTTATGGAGTACAGATAAAATTTGTCGTAAAATTGATTGTTAATATAATAAGTTATTATTATTAGTCTTAAATGTAAGTAATTTGATAAAAATGTTACTAACTTTTTTTATGAAAATGTCAATATTTTTTTTTAACAAAAATATCAATATGTTTTCATTAGATAAAATGTTATTAAGTTATCATTATTAGACAAAAATGACAGCAATCTTACATCGTATAAAAATGTCACTAATTTTTTATTAGACTTAAATGTGTAATTTTTTGTTAGATCAAAATATTAGTATGTTTCTATTAGATTAATTTGTTAGACTCAAATTTCATTTTATTTAAGGATAAAATATAATTTTAGGGTAAATTTTTCCTAAATTTTGAATTTTAATTTTTCAGGACGAATTTGTCAAGCGATTTACACATTTAAAGACGAAAATAACTATTTATTATTTTTTTATTGATAACTTAAAAGATGTGAGTCATTTAACTTAAATATGTGAAACTCATATGATACACACTAAACAAACCTGGGAAGAATGAAAGTCTTAATTGTGATTATATTTTAAACAAAATTGTAAGGTTACTTTTTAAGGAAGAAGATATACATGTACATAAAAAAATTATCTAAAAAAACAAAAAAAAAACAGATAGTTTTAACAAATTTAGGTTTATTATCATTTAGAATGTAAACCTACTTATTTATTTTAGGTAAACTAAAATAATAGTTAAAAAATTACAAAATTTAAAGGTGAATTTAATATATAATTATTTTATGAATTTTTTTCATTTTAAGCCTGTTATACTTTCATTTGGAATATATATATATATATAGCTTTATTAAAAAAATAGTGGTTTTTTTTAGATATTTAGTTTTAGTATTTGCATATATATTATTTAATTTGTTTCAAAACTTACAATAATATAAAATACCCAAAGAAAAATATTTGATGATGTTAATTGAAATTTTATTAGAAAAAATTTCTTATTTAATGTTTAATATTGTATCATATTTCAGTTTTGTGTTAATTTTTTAAACATTTTATATAATCATATTAGTATATTTATTTTATTAATAAACATTTGGGATCTAATAAATTAGTCTAACAGAAACATAATAATATTTAGGTTCAACAAAAAATTACTAGCATTTACATTCAATAATAAATTACTCACATTTTGATACTATTGAAAATTACTGACATTTTGATCCAATAATGTTAATTTACTGACATTTTTGTCCAACGAAAACATACTGATATTTTGATCTAAAATAAAAATTACTGACATTTTTTATACAACAAAAAATTTATGATATTTTCGTCTAAGAAAAAATTACTGACATCTAGGTTCAATAATAGTAATTTAGTAACATTTTTGTCCAATCTATTTATCATGGTCACTTTGACAATCAATTTTGTGACAGATTCATCCCTCTATGCCACTAAACTATTTTATTAACGGTAACACGCTGATAATTTTGTTGTACTTTTTACACTTTTGTAAACAAAAAATTGAATTTTAATCTTTCAAAAATGAATTTATCAATGATTTATATATTTAGGGACGAAAATAACTATTTATCGAATTCTTAAATTAAATAAGATTAGTAGTACTTTATTGTTTAAATATTAAAATAAATGAAATATTCCTTTTATTTTACGAGCTTAGTTTTTATATAATATTAGATATTAGAATCCGTTTGACCTGTTTTATCTAAGTTACTTTTTAAGTTGAGGTGAAAAGTAAGAGCTTAAAAAAAGTAGAAGTTGTTTGTCAATTTCTTAATTCTATAACTTAAAAACTACTTTTAAGCAAAAAGTTATTTGGTAAAAAAGCTAAAGATTCTAATTAACTTGTCCAATGAAATAAGAGTATTTATATAATATTGTAAAAGATCATTTTAATGTTAATAAAAAATAAAATATTTTTAGTTTAAAATTAAAAAAAAAACACTTCTATTAATAAAATATTTTTTCAATGATTATTTTCATATAATACATACAGCTATTTTTTTAGACTTAAATATATTTTTGGTCCAATAATTTTTTTTCATTTAAATTCTTGTAAAATTTGATTATTTTTTTATCCTTAAAGTGTTTTAGATAATATTTTTTTAGTGTTCAAAACACTATTTAAAACACTTTAAAGACAAAAAGCATAAACACATTTTGCAAGGACAAAAATGTTTTTTTCAGGAATAAAAATAAAAAACACTAAATTGCAAGGGACCAAAAATGTATTTAATTTTTTTTATTTTTGCCTTGAAAATAAATTACTTATTGTTTGAGTTTTTATTAAAAAGTGTTTGGCCAAGCTTTTGCTTATAATCAAAAGTTAAGCTAAAAAAGCCAGACCAAACCGATGAAAAGCCTTAAAAAGATCAAATTTCAATATCATCAAATTGGAGATTTCCGTTTATAAAAAAGAGAAAAGATGGATCAAGACAAGAAGTAGAAGAATAACGTCAAAGTTGAAACGAATTGATGAGTTAAGGTAGATCTGTCACAAAGAATGAAAATCTTTGATGGGAATCAGGGTTCCAAGAAAGAACCAAAGATAATCACTCTCTTTTAGCAACAAGCTAAAATCTCAATTATTTAGGAAAATGTTCTTACAAAATGTTTAAGAAGTATATTTATTCCTTCACTAAAATGAGCACTTGGGCCAAAGCCCAAAATTAACAAACTATAGAAAAATACCTAATTAATTAAAATAAAGCTAATACTCACACATGAGTTCAATTACAAAATTATTAAAGTTCAACAAAAGTTTCTAAAAACAATTTCTAATCAAAGTATTGATTATAATTTATTATCTTTAAGGCTGCTTCCTCTTCCATCTCCATAAGTGAGTTCATCTTCATATTAATGTCATCTTCTAGTTTCCTTAAGTTTGATCTAGTAACAACTCCTCCCAAGCTAAGGTCCTCATCCTTTTGTAGCTCTTCATCACAAACAGACCCTTAGTTTCATAATTCTTGGGGCAATTTACACTAATTACCCATAAAGTTTCATCTTTTTTACCCATACACTACTATCCTTTAATTGTTTGAAAAATATATTATACGAACACCTTTTATATATTGCATTAATTTTCTTGAATTGTTTGAAAAATATTATACCATATTTCATATAAAGAATATTACTTTATATAATAACCTATTCAAGAATAAGAGTTTGTGCTCACAAAATCTTTGAGATGGTTAGTCTAATTTATTCTAAATTTATATAATAACCAACATGTCCAACTAGTAGATAGTTAGGATTTTTAAAACATGTTATGAAGGATTCAATTCTTGCCCATGTAAATAGAAAAAAACTTTGTTGGAAAAAACAAAATTGCAAAAATAGTTGTGTATGGATACTATAGAATTATTGTATTGTTATCTAATCGTAAGTTGTTATGTATTAAAAATTTATTAATTCTATCATAATTAATTTAAAATTCATAGAAATGATGATTTCTAATTATTTTCCAATGTAAAATTAGGGTGTTATAATCCGGATCATCATGGTTCTAAGGATTTTTGTTAGAATTTTGATAAGAGTATCAAATCGTTCAAGTAACATAAAGATAAGTAAGTATCGTCTTCACATAAACCTATGCAATAATTGGATAATTAATAGTAAATTTAATGAACTACTAGAATTGAAAAATCCAAAGAGAATTGACAGCCACTTTAACACAAGTTTGAGCCTTTATTTCAACTAACAAAATGCTAATAAAACCACTCAACAATGGTGGCACCCTCTACTCTTCCATGAACATGGTGTAATTGACAATCCGAAGCTTCTCCACTTGTAACTTGGGCCTAAATTCAAATAGCATGGTTAACACTTGCTGAAGAGCTTCCTTGGCCTTCTTTGTTCTAGCCCTTGGCATAGGTCCTCCAAGTCCTTCTAAAGGTTCCTTGTCCTTAGTCCTTGCTGTGTCCTCATCAGCAAGTGTGTTGATGTCAAGTGAGGAGATGGTGATGGTTTCTACTTTAAAGGATTGGAGTAGGTTGTCAAGACGATCCACAGAATCATGATAGCGAAAATGATAAAGGAGGTGCCACTTATGGCGGTAGAGAGCTAAAGGAGGTTGTTGAAGCATTTATAGTTAACCTTCAAAACAAATGGGTTAGTGGCAATAGCGATTACAAGTCAGTGTGTTGTGGATATTTAAAAGGGAAGGAAAATAAGCGGTATTTATTCGTTATAATATTTATTTTTAGATTCATTTATGACATGACAAAAGAGCTTTCAAATTCATTTATGACTCAACGAAAAAGGTAAAAAATTGGATGCTAGATTTGATTTTTATTTTCCCCTTTATTAAGATGTGTGTGTGTGCCGCACACACATCCATAAAACTTTAAAAAATTAAAATTATTTTGTGTACTTGAGACAAGATATTTTAGGGATAATTCTTAAGTGTCTAAAACTGACAAATTCAGTACTTATCTCCTTGGATAATAGTTTCTCCCTAACAACATGGCAATCTATCTCTATATGTTTGGTTCTTTCATGAAACATATGATCGGAAGCAATGTGAAGAACTGTCGTTGTCACAATACAACTTCATTTGTTTAACCTCACAAAATTGCAACTCTTGAAGAAGTTGTTTGATCCAAACTAACTCACAAGTGGTTATGGCCATGGCCCTATATTCTGCGAATGCATTGGACTGAGCAACAATGTCTTGTTTCTTGCTCTTCCAAGAGATAATATTGCCTCTAATGAATACACAATATCCAGTAGTGGACTTTCTTCCTATGGGGCATCCAGCCCAATCACCATCACAATACCCAAAAATTTGGGTATTTCCTTTGTCCTCATATAAAAATCCTTGTCCTAGAGCCTTTTTAATGAACTCGAGAATGCGAATCACAAATTTCCAGTCATCAACATGAGGAGCCTGCATGAACTGAACTGCAAAGGAGATGTCAAGTCTTGTAATTGTGAGATAATTGAGCTTTCCAATTAGTCTTCTATATCTTTCTGAATTTGAATATGGTTCACCTTGGTTTGCCATTAAGTTTTGATTTGGTTCCATAGGATTGTCAGTGGTCTATAATTAGACATGCTAGTTTTCTCCAAAATATGAAGAGCATACTTTCTTTGTGAGACAAAAATTCCTTCATTTGATTGAGTTACCTCAATAGCAAGAAAGAGATACCCAAGGTCTTTATTTTGAAAGTTTGTTAACTCCTTGGCAAGTGTACCATTTCGTCCAAGTAGTATTTTAAGATAGTAAGGCTGAGTGTCGAGTCCACAGGGACTTTGACTGTACTCAGAGTTTGTATATGTCCAATTTTAAGCAATTAATGAATTAAATTGAATATTTGTTGAGTGATGACACATAAATATAAATTTGACATAAATTAAACTATAGAACAAAGCATGTGAAAGGGTGAGTAAACAAACACTCGAAGTAGTGAAGTGACGGTTGATGCAAAATTACAGACATGTTGGGGGCTCAACCTACCAGGACTACTCTTGATGCAACGTTAATTATTTTTCTCTATTTAATGCTATTTCAATTATTACCTACATCTACTAACCTACTCTATCCATGATTCCTCACGTGAGAGATCCTAAATTACCTGATTTCACTCCTAATTCCTTAAGAGTTACATTAGATAATTTGCATTATGAGTAAAGATGCATAATTTAGGCTAAATAATACCATTTTATCTCTAGAGATGAATTACCTAGATGTTATTTTCAAGTTCTTAGGAAATAAACATTTTCCAATGCCTAAACCCTATAACACTGCATGAGCATGGGTGATCAAACTATAAACATGATAATAAGCACAGAAAAGAGACGATAATATTGAAATGACATTAAATAGATAGTTAGAATTATTACATCAAGAGTGTTTGGTTGTTGATCTTCCAATAATGGGTGGTTTAGTCTCTCATTGTCATGAGAGGCTTACAAATACAAAAAGGGGCTAAAGAAAATGGAAGTGGGTTGAAGAAAAATGGAAGAGAGATGCTCCAAAATGAGCGGGTTCCCTTCCTTTTTGTGCCCTAGCTCTCACTTTTCTGTTGCTGAATGAATGATCCCCGAGTTTGCTCTTCTTTCTCTTTAAAGTGTAGCACACTCATGTTTTTCGACATTGGTTGTGTGCTAAGCAAGATGTGGGCGCTGAGCGTGCATGACATGTCCAGCTAGCTTAAGTTGCCACGCACTAAACCACTGGGTGTGCGCTTGCACGTGACACATGACTTCCTAGGCATCTTTTTGTGCTAAGCAAGGCTTCTTGGGCTAAGCGGTTCTGATGCACTAAGTGAAGCTGTCGCGCTAAGCACGATACTCCAATTCTTCAACCCTTTTCTAGGCCTCCTGTAGTATCTCTATGAAAAAAAAATACAAAAAACACTATAAATTGACTAACTTTAGCATCTACTGGATAAAAACTCTGAAGAAGCTAAATTCCTAATGTTTTGACACAAAAGAAGCAATGAAAGAGAGGAAAATTAGATAATTGTTATGTGATTTATATATACAAATCGTATGCATAACAATTATCAAAGTTACAGGATAAGTACTCTTTCATCTGAGAGATTTTAGTAACATCATTCCTCGTGATAACTATGTCATCCACATAGAAAAGATATACATAATTCCTAGGAGAGGTATGACAATAAAAAACTGAATGATCTGCTTCACTTCATCTCAACCCAAAAATCTGAACAACATGACTGAATTTTTCAAACCAGGCTCGATGAGGTTGTTTGAGTTCATAAAGAGATCAACAAAGTTTGCAAACTAAACCAAATTCCCCTTAAGTAATAAACCTAGGAGGTTGCTCCATGTAAATCTCCTCGTCTAGTTACCATGAAGGAATGCTTCTTTAATATCTAACTGGTGGAGATGCCAATGATGAATGGTAGTCATGGCAAAGAAGAACTAGATAGTAGTGATTTTGGCCACAGAAGAAAAAGTGCCACTATTGTCAAGACCATAGATTTGGGAATATCCTTTGGCTACTAATCGGGCCTTAAGATAATCAACTTCACCATTAAGAACAACTTTGATAGCATATACCCATCTACACCCAACTGTTTTCTTTCCATGAAAGAGAGGAACCAACTCCCATGTACCATTGTGTTCAAGAGTTTGCATTTCAACAATCATGGCTTGTCGCCATCCTGGATGATCAAGTGCCTCATGAAAGTTTTTGGAAATAGCAATAGAAGACAAGGAAGACCTAAAGGAGAAATGTGATAAAGACAAACAGTGATAATCAAATAAATGGGATGAGGATTTCAAGTAGATTGAATAATTTTTCTAAGAGCAATAAGCCAAACAAGACTTTCATCATGAGGATCCTTTCTTGGCGTGATGGAGAAGAACATGAATCAAGTGAATCATCTTGTAATGTATCAGTTCCTTGTGTCATGTGATAAGAAGTGGTGAGAAGAGATGGACTTTTAGTTGGAGATTGATTTTAACGAGGAATTAGACTTTCAGTTGGAGAATGGTTTTGATTTTATTGGTTGGAAGTCTCATTAATAGGATACATTACTGAAGAGATAATGAAAAGATGAATCTTATTATCAAGTGTTAAAGAGGTTATTCTATTTATGAGATAGCTATCAGTGAGGACTGCATAACCCCAAAAGTGAACAAGTAGATTTTCATTAAGCAATAAGGTGTGAGCAGTCTCAACCATTGCCTATTTTTCCTTTATGCTATTCCATTTTCCTGTGGTGTATAGGGACAAGTAGATTGATGCAAGATGCCTTGTGAGGATGAAAAGGAAGAGAGGGAAGAAGATACATATTCTTTGGCATTACCACTCCGAAGAACTTCAATAGTTTTATCAAATTGGTTCTTGATTTCATTGAAGAAGGATGTAAAAATAGACAAAATTTTAGACCTATGTTTCATTAAATACACCTAAGTACATCTAGAATGCTCATAGATAAAGATGAAAAAATATCTAAAACCAAAAGAGGTGACATGACTTGGAACCCAAATGTCTAAAAGAATGGTGGAAAAGAAAGAAGTACATCGCGATTCAGCTTGCTTTGAAAAAAAAAATACTTGACATGTTTGCCTAATTGACATGATTCACATTCTAATCTTTGTAATTTACTAAGATCAAGAACCATTTTCATCAATTTTGACAAATTGGGATGACCTAAACAATCATGAATGAGTTTGGGAGATGGGGACGCTAAACAAGACACAGAAGAATTGGTTTCTAGATAGTAAAGTCCTCTTGATTCATGTCCAAATCCAACTGTTCGACCCCTACCACATTCCTGTATGACATTCTAACCTTTAAAAGCTACCTTAGTACCATTGGCTAAGGTTATAAGAAGAGAAAACTTTGGAGAAGACAAAGAGGAAAATAAAAAGGCATTACCAAAAATATGATCTGAAGCACCTGAATCGATTATCCATGGACCTTGGTTGTCCAATGATTGGAAAGTACAAGCTATTGAAACACTCGACATTGTACATAATTGAGCTTGGGTGTTGGATTTCAACCTCAAATATTCTTGATATTTTTCATCAGAAAAACTTGACTCAGATTTTTCAAATCAGAACCACCACCTCCTCCTCTAGAGTTATGAGAAAGCTCAACCTCCAATTGTTCTTGCCATCCAACTCATAGATAACATTATGTGCATCTTTGTGGTCATTAAAGTCAATGAAGGCAAAACTTGGTGGTTTGCGAGCAACCCAAACACTCCAAATGACTCTATAAACACTAAATTTGTCTTTTAGATTTCTCTCGATAACTCATGAATCCAAGTTACCAACATACACACGAGACATCCTTTCAGAAGAACTTGAAGTGATGTAGAGAAGAAAAAAGACAGAAAAATTGAGGTCTAGAAACTCAGCAAACTAAATAGTTGTTGTACAAGCACAGAAAATCAAGCCCACTATCCAAACAATAATGAAATTACGATCTGAGGACAGAAACATAATTGAAATGAACCGACGACCCTAGCTATGGTGTTGTAGTGTAGTTTCGATGGTTGGAGACTGGTGCGTGGGGCGCATACGCCTAACGAAGATGCAAGGAAACGTGGCATGTGAAGGTGTGTGACGAGGTTTTGGATTTTGAAACCGCATGGGTTTGGTTGAATTTGGTGAGGCAAACTAGATCGAATGGTCATCGAAAATTATAATGGTGGCTAGTGGCAACGATGGTGGCCAGAGACGACAAACAACAACGGAACTCAAACAGAGAGGGATCGACCCGCTCTGATACCAACTTGAGACAAGATATTTTAGGGATAATTCTTGAGTGTCTAAAGTTGAACACTCGGCTTTAGGTATACATATTTGAAGAGTTTAGTACGAGTTGTACCTATGGACAAATGAGCACAATAGAGAAACAAAAGCACAAAATACAATACAACTTTTCTCAACATTAAATAATATAAAACCTACATATATAATTCTAACATGTATATTTAACATAATAAGATATTAATTAAATAATTCAGATGTCCACAAACTACCATCGTGTTATTTATCTTAGTAAAATTGAGCTCAGGTTTCTTAAGTAAGGTCTTAAATTTAAGAGTTTTTGTGGATGAAAAGCAGTAGGAGGGATAGACTTTACTAAAAGTGACTAGACATTGATGTGGGAAAAGATCAGTAGAGGACTATAAATTTCTCTCATATTATTTTTTTTCACGAATCTTGATCTTCAAGATAATTTATCGTAAAATTTTGGTATTTGAGTTCGATTTTTATGGATTAAAAAAAGACTAATTTTATTGTATAATAAAATAATGGCTTAATACTCAATTTGGTCCCTTAGTTTATTTTAAGTGCTCAATTAGGTCCTTTAGTTTTTTGAGTATGCAATTAGGTCTTTTTTGTTTCTAATTTTACTCATTTGGGTCCTTTCTATCAAATTGAGTGGATGTCTGTTAGGTGATGAATCTTGGAGGTTATCAATTACGAATAATGACGGTTAAAAATTACTACTATATATTTTCTTATTTTAAAATTAACAAAATAAAATAAATATAATTTTAAAAGCAATGAATGAAATACAACTCCTTCTCCATAGGAAACTTCAATGACATTAGCTCCTACGAGGAGTAGCTTCCAATTAGCACATAGCCCTCCATCATCAACGACACCACATTGTTTGTGTGATACCCGACACCTCTCCGATTTTAATGATGCAAGAACTAGCTCCTCCACACCCAATTTGTTAAATAGCTTGTTCCCTGCCGCAACCATGGCAGCAACACTGGATCCCAACTACTTCCCTATGGCAAGCCCTTTTGGAGGGAGAGGGAGAGATTGATGAATCGAATGGAGAACATTTAATTTCATGACTTTGATGGCAGTGATGCCAATGCAATTTAAATGAGGGTTTTTGCTGAGCTTGTTGAGGGTGTGGCCGCTTATATGCATATCTCGTCAGGGTGAACCTATGGGTCCACCTTCACCGACACAATGTCTCTGAGTTCATCCACGACATAGCCTAGGAAGTCGAAGCTCGGACCCAAATTGGCCACTATGGTGGGAGCAAATACTTTCACTAACGTCGTTATGGGTTCGAGCTCCCTTCGAATATTTGTTGACAACCTATAGTTTTTTTGTTTTGTTAATTCTAAAATAAGAATAAATATAGTGGTGGTTTTTAACTGCCTGTTTATGGTGGAATTTCATGTATGTAATTGGAATATATATAATTTAACATGTTTCCACCATTGATTATTATCAACCACAAACAACTTGTTTATTTAGTTTGACAGAATCACAATTTTAAGTTCTTTTTATTTAAACAAGTAGTTGTTGTAACTTTCAATTAACAGAATTGTGAGATCAGTTGAATACACAAGAGATTTTAACATAATTAAGTATTATTGTATCATATTCGAAAATAATCATTTTGATGGTTAATAATTTTATGGAATAATAATTCTATGAATCAAAGGATAGTTGTATTTTCAATTGAAATATATTTTGTTTGAGTGACTTGGTAAAAATACTTTTTTAATATAATTATAGTATTTGATAAATATGGTGTTTTTGAAACAAATAAAAACTATAAATTTGATTGATGAACAAAGTTAAAATGTAAGTGAAGAAAAAGACTTGTAATATAAAAAGCTTTTGAAAGTAAATCAAATTGAAATGCAAGCAAAGATAAAATGGCAGAATGTAAAGAACAACAAATAAAAGAGTTTAAATTTAGATAAGAAATGGTGAGTGGAAGGAATTGTTGTTTTTGGTTTATAAGAGCAGAAATAAAGTGACAGGATATAAAAGAAATGAAGAGGAAATTGAGGCAACAAAAGGGTTATTTTATTTTAATGTAAGCAATGTATTTATAAAACATTATAATTAAAAGAGAGCTACTAACATGTAGATACCAACACTAACAGATCATGCCTAAAAAATAGGAATAAATCAATTTCATCCTATTAGTCAACATGGCTTTTATTTTCCTAAAAAATAGCATTAAAATATGATCTTTTGCAGTTTGTTAACCGGTTCCAATAGTCACATTGTTTCGACACTCCTCCTTGACTTTGGAACTGCAAACTCAAAGCTTTTGTCTCAAGTATTCAAGTTTGGCTTTTCAAAGTGCCTTGGTTAGAATGTCAACACTTTGATTCTCTATTTTGCATTACAATAACTTTACTTCTCATTCCCTTTGGACCTTTCTTAGAAGAAAAAAATTTATCTTGAAATGCTTTGTTTTGCCATAAAACATTGGATCATTGGAAGTTGAGATTGCAACCTGGCTGTCCACAAACATGAAATATAACAAATCACACTAGAAGGGGGTTGAATTTAGTGTTAGATAAAATATAAAATTCTTTTGGACTGGATGATATTTGATAAATAAAATAGTTTGTAAGGACTCTCGTCTAGTGACTGAAGCATGTTTTCTTAAGCACAACAGGACTGTCGTCTAGTGATATATATAAATTGTGTTTTTAGTGAAAGACTTTTGTGCAAGAATGTATCAATAATATACTTTGAAATTACTTTGACAAGTTGAAGAAGAGCAATAAAAATACTTAGTTTTATACTGGTTCACTCAACCTGAGTTATATCTAGTTCTCCTTTACCAACCAGTAAAAGGTTCCACTAATCAAACTTGGTTACAACAAGTATTCTTTTTTGCCATTTCTGGCTTACAAGTATTCTAAATACCACTACTGGAACAACCCTTAGACTCCCCCTGAATCCAAGAACACCAAAGTATAATTTAGTCGCTAAACTCTTGGCTTTCACAAACAAAAGCTAGGTTTAGAGTCAGAGATTCTTTTCAACACTCAAGGAGTGCGTTTGCAATGAAGTTTTCAATCTCACAACAAAGATTTGTATAATACAAAGGATGGACCCTCTAAGCTCAGTGTTTCTCTCTACATATGTTGTTCTTTTGTTTATTTTCTTGATTCATGACTTTATCACTTTTTTTGTACTTGTTCGTAAATTTTCTTCGAGTCCTTGATCTGCCTTTTATACTCAAAGACTTGTGGTTGTGGAGAGGATTTTCAACATTGAATAATATGATTGTTGTTGATCTTGATCTTGTTTCCCGGTATAAACAAATATTGTGCGTCTTTGTTTGATACTGGATCAGAACTTTCCATAACTGTTACTCATAACTCAACATAGTTGTTAGACATATAAAAGGAAACATAAGATGAATTCACATATATGTTCCTTTTAATAGAATCATATAATATGGAAAAAATGATTTCTTCAAGTAAATATGCATATTCAAATTGGTGTTTGGATGGATTGGACGTGTAATTCCTGCTTCTAGTAGACGAGGTATCCATTCATGAATAAGTCTTACCTCATGTTGCTTTTAGTCGTCAAGCATGTTGACTTACATGCAATAAAATGGTTAACACAAATTTATAGCTTTGTTTTCATCAAAACATTAAGAGATGTATGGATCATCTAGCTTCTGATAAAACATCTATGTGCTTTCTTATTGTTCCATATCCAAATCTGTCACAACTTTCCTGATCCAATGAGCCTGATTCACTGCAGCAACAACAACTACATACCATGCTTATGCAATTGATTGAGCTATAACTTCTTGTTTTTTAGAACACCAAGAAAAACTCCAGGACCAAAAGTAAAACAATAAACATAGGTGCTTCTCATGTCATCAACACATCCTGCCCAATCACTATCAAAGTATCCATGAAGCTTAAAATTATGAGAATGAGAGTACGCCAGACCATAGTCTAAAGTGCTTTTAATATATCTAACAACTTGTTTGGCAACTTGCAAATGTACTTCACTGGCACAATGCATGAACCATGAAAGTATACTTACTGCAAACAAAATGTTAGGTCTGGTTGTAGTAAGATACAATAAACAACCAATTGGGCTTATGTAATGCATTTCATGAACTTTGTCAACTCCATCATCTTTGCTAAATTTTTCCTCTTTATTCATTGAAGGAGTAGTACTTTTGCCATCCTCAATGCAAAACTTTTTAAGTATCTCCTTTGCATACTTCTTTTGGCATATAAAGACTCCATCATGATCTTGTTTTACTTTCATTCCCAGAGAAAAGGACATCAAACCAAGATCTGTCATCTCAAACACTTTGAGCATTTCAACTTTGAACTCCAACATTAGTTTTTCATCAATGCTTGTCACACGAAGGTCATCAACATAGATAGAAACTATGATTAAATCAACAGGAACCAGTTTCACATAGATAGAAACTATGATTAAATAAACACTAATCAGATGGTTGATATGTCTTTTGACTTCTCTAACATTGATATCTTCGATTCATACTTTTCAAGTACAATAACCAGAATTTTCTGCACTATTCTTTCATTGGAAAAGTCTTTCCTAAGAAGTTGCACTTTATTTGCTATGCTTAAAATCCGATCAACATATCCTTTAATTGTTTTAGTCTCCTTCATGCTCCGCATCTTGAACTCTGACCAAGTTGAACACTTGCTTGCCTTTGGTTCTTTTACAGCCTTGATATTTGATTTGAGATAATCCCAATTCTCTTTGGTAGACTTGAAGTTCATAATTCTGGTAAAAATGATTTTTGTCATAGTAGAAAAAAGGAAATTTTTAGCCTTAACCTTTCTTGTCTTCCTTTCTTTGTGATTCTTCATTTGAGCCATTGTTGGATTTGAAGGCAATTCCAAAATGTCATAGTTTTCTCCTACTACCTCCCAAAGATCCATCACTTCAAGATGAGTGGTCATCCTTGCAGCCTATAACTACATATGATGTTTCTCACTGCATTATGGTTTCTCTCAACTCACAGATCCCTCAAAGATAAGAGTTCTGATACCAATTTCTTGTTTATGGTTTATAAGAGCAGAAATAAAGTGACAAGATATAAAAGAAGTGAAGAGGAAATTGAGGCTATGGAAGGGTTATTTTGTTCAGATGTAAGTAACGTATTTATAAAACATTATAACTGAAAGAGAGTTGCTAACAAATAGATAACAACACTAACAGATTATGCCTAAAAAATAAGAGTAAGTCAGTTTCATCATATCAGTCAACATGACTTTTATTTTCCTAAAATATAGCATAAAAATATGATTTTTTACTGTTTATTAAACGATTCTAACAGTTGCATCGTTCAACAAGAATTAAGAGTTTGAAGAGTATATAACTTCAATAACTTATTTCATCTTCAAACTCATTTGATGCTTTTAATTCACAATTCATCGGTCCTAAACATATTTGATGCTTTTTTGAGGAGTATATAACTTCAATAACTTTTCTTCATCTTCATAGCTTTATTATCCTAAACATGTCATCGGTCCCTTGTAAATTTATAACCCGTTTCAATCAAGCATCAAATATAACATCAGTATTAATTATGCTCTTTGAATTAATTCCACTTCAATAAATCTTCTAAGTTCTCATACTTAGAAAATTTTACTTGCATCCCTAACACCGCCACTATTTATAATTGATAACCGCCAAGATTAATCACCAAACAAACATTCACTCAATTTGACGAAAATGACCCAATTGCATACTTAACAAAACAAAAGGAGCCAATTGCATATTTAAAAAACTAACAGACCTAATTGAGTACTTAAAATAAACTAAGGGACTAAGTTGAATATTAAGCCTAAAATAATAAAACAAATACATACAACACATTGATCTTTGAATAGTTTTGATATCAACTGTTCATGCATCAAGCACTGAGGGCATTCTATAACTGCAAACAGTCGAAGTTAATTTTGATGAAAGGGGAGGATAGAGAAGAGAAAGGGAGTGCAATTTAATTAGGTGTTTGAACCTGACATTATCTTGACACGTACGTTTCTCAACTAAGTTGTCTGGAGGCAGAACCTTTGTCAATGCGACGATGGTGGATCTTCTACATCACTGTCGGTTGTTTCATAGGTTTTCTCTTTCTAATTAAATTGTCAATTTAATGTTGCTTTAACGGTTGAAGTGGGGAAGAATTATTTTGTGGAAATGAAAGAAGCTTATGTAAAGGCACAGATAGCACTTTAGATCAGTGTTTAGAAAAAGTGTCATTTAAATTAAAGTAACGTCTATATATGTAGGTGGGTGTGAAGAAGATATTTGGAAATTGAGCATAGTAAGTTGAGTCCGTTTGCTTCTTCTTGGTATGGTTCTAACATGGCAACAATAGAGGACACATTCGTGTGCTATATTCTTGCGAATTGTACAATCTTTTGTCTTTCAATAACAAATCTCATTGATTTGAAATATAATATATATATATATATATATATATATATATATATATATATATATATATATATATATATATATGACAAAATTAGTGTAAATGTGTAATAGCTAATTACTTATATAGGTGGTAATTTTACAATTTACAAAGAATTTATATTATTATAATTTTTAATATTTTTTAAATAATTTTTCAAAAAATATAAAAAAAGATTATGTATACTGATGGGGTTAAATAATTTTATATTTACACATGCCTTATATTAACTTATAGAATATAATATAAAATTAATAATCAATACAAAGATAAGATAAATTCATCCATAATATTTATTTTTGTTTCGGCTAATAATAACAACTAAGAGACATGTAACTGTTGTCCAGTGATTTTACTTTATTTTAAATTTCACTTTTTTTTAAATATCTTTAAATTCGGGGGGGGGGGGAGTGATATTTTTATGAATAAATTTTAAATATAAAATTCACTTAATCACTAACTTTGAAATAAAAATGCACTATTTTATTAAATACAATGAATAAAAATAAATAGAAACTAAAGTTAAAATGCATCATAATTTTAGGAATCAAAACATATTTAAGTTATATTTTTATATTAATTATATCTCTTAAGTCTTAGGGTGCGTTTGATTTGCTAAAAAATAAAGGACTGGATAATAGAAAAATATTTGTCCAACACTATATTTAAAAAAAGATCGAAGGACAATACAAAACAAAAAATGATGGACTTAATAAATACCCAAAAACTTGTAACTCACTGAACCCTGGTACAACCTTTTGTTCAGTGTCTAACAAAAGTAAAAATATAATACTATCCCAATTTACCTCCCTCCTCCGCTCCGCTATACCCTTCATCGCGGATCTCTCGAACCGCGCCTCTCTCTCCATTCTCGCCATCCCCAACGCCTACCTCACCACCGATGACCGCTTTTCCTCGGCCGCCCTCGGACGTCCTCCTCCAGTTCCTCTCTTAGTCCAACCTCCGCACCCTCCCCTCCTTCGGCAAACTCATCACCATGCTCCTTCAAACCACTGGCCGCGCCATTGACAACTTCGACTCCGTGAACCTCACCCGCGACTCCCAATCTAGCGTCATCTAGATCTGCTCCCCTGCGCCTTACTCCCCCTCCAACACCACACTCCTCTCCTTCATAAAGAAGTGTGACGATGCCAAAAAATCACTTAGCGTTACTGCGCTGCAACAGATCGCGCTAAACTTCCTCCTCGCCGATAGTGACATGTTGTCAGTGGCGCTAACCTGGTTCTTTTGGCTTGTCATGAACCATCCTGCCGTGGAAGAGAAGATCCTTGTAGAGCTAACAATGGCGATTACTTCCACTCGCAGCGGCGATCAGTGGCACTGGACGAAGGAGGTAATGGACTTCAAAGAAGCGGAGAAATTTGTTTACTTAAAAGCATTGTTAGCCGAAATAGTGCGTGATAATAAATTTTGTTAAATAATAAATTAGTTTAAAAAGTTTCAAAATCTTGTTCTATATCTTTTCCTAGTGCAAACCAAACATTGCATAATACAAAAGGGTATTTTAAACTTATAATATTTTGTTCAGTATGTAAGTACATTAAACAAGATATAACATAAAATTATTTATACTGTGTATCGACCACCTACATAGAGTATAAAAAATTGTCCTTTGACTCAACTACTTATTTAGTGTTGTTCTTTGTGTTTTGTCTTTTTAGCAAATCAAACACACTCTTATAGATGTCCTTTCAAAAAAAGAGTCGTATAGATGTTGAAATTTATCTTTTTTTCATTAAATTAAAGTAACGGGGCCAGGGGTATCAATCTCTAGAGCATTGCTTGTTTATAAAAATCATTATATCATGTTATTTATAATTTGTCATGGAATAAATCTTGTTGAAAGAAGAATATTTATTTAGTATACATTCACAATCTCCAATAAAAATTAGTCATCAATTTTAACCGAAAGTAATTCGAACCAATAAGATGATAAACAAAAACTCGGACAAGTAAAGTTGCTTATTTAATGAGGTTTTAGTTTTACCAACAAAATCTTTTGGTGCCCCGAGATGAGAAGCTTGACATATATTGTGGTAGTGGACATAATGGCGAGATCTTGCAGAATAAGGTACCGGCTGGGTAGTAGACTAGTAGTTTTAGAAAGAGAGTCATTGCCATCCCGTGACAAGAACTAACGCTTAATTCACGAGTATCTTAGCTGGCAAACCTCCAATTAGAGGTTTTTTTTACTAACTGGATGCAATTTTTTTTTTTGCTTTTTTTTTAATTAGGGGTAATTTTTAAATTATTTTTCAGAAACGGATAAGTCATAAAAATTATTATCACTTAAATTTTTTTATAATTTTAATTTTTTTTAACTGAAATCGTAAATAACTTTATAACTTTCATGTAACTTTTCCTCTTCTATGACTTCAAAGTCGTGTTTTTTTTTTTTTGCTTTTATAATTTTAAAGTCGTAATTTTTACGACTTTAAAGTTGTAAATTTCCTTTTTTTTCACTTTTATTTTTTCTGTTTATATTTTATTTTATTTTGTTTTTAATTTTTTTAAAAATGTAAAAAATCTTATTTATTTAATTATTAAATAAATATTTTTAATTTTACTTGTTATTAATTTTATCTAATAAATTGTATATTTTTATGGTTATATTTAATATTTTACATATTTTATAATGTTGTTTTATTTAAAATATATATATTTTTAATATTATTTTATTTAATTTATTTTGTATATTTAAAACTTAGATAATCTTTTTAATAAAAATAGATACTAACTTGTATATATAATGAGATAGATGAACTAATTTCAAGTAGACTTAAGAAATATTCATTGTGTAAAATTGAAGGACACAATTGTACTAATTATTTAAATTTTAAATATAAAAAATATATTAAATAAAATAATATTAAAAAAATATAATATATTTTAAATAAAAAACATTAAAAAATATAACATATTAAATAAAAACATAAAAAATACACAACTTATTAAGTAAAACTAATAACAAGTAAAATTAAAAATATTTATTTAATAATTAAATAAATAAAATTATTTAAATTTTTTAAAAATTGAAAACAAAACAAAACAAAATATAAACAAAAAAAATCATAGTGAAAAAAGGGATTTACAACTTTGAAGTCATAATCCATTAAAAAAATTTTACACTTCAAAATCGTAAAAGAATAAAAACTTATAACTTTGAAGTTGTAAAAAAAAAATTACACTAAAGTCATAAAATTATTTACTATTTTAGTTAAAAAAAATAAAGTCGCATGTAACACTTGTTACAACTTATCCCTTTTAAAAAATAATTTAATAATTACCCCCAATTGGAAAAAAAGAAAAAAAATTGCACCCATTTAATAACAAAGTCCCAATTAGACTACTACTCAGTCGTCGCTAATACTTTTCAAAATATACTTTATTTGTCAAATATTATGAATATTCAATTTTATCCGGGTATATTTTTATCTTTTAAATAAAAAGTATTTAAAATATTTTTTTAAAAGAAAAGAAAAAGAAAAAATTATAAAAGATATGACAATTACAAGAAAACTTAGTCATCAAAAGATATTTTAGTTACAAAGCCGTAATACAAAGCCGGAAGCCTAAAAATAAAGAAATTATGGTATAGTAGAATCAGTTAGATACTTAGAGATCAAATTATTTTATTTTTAAATTATAAAAGAGACCCATTAGCACTGAGGACTAAACCTAAAAAAGCCACTCGGATCACGCTACTACTAAGACTCAAATTCTGTTCTTGGAGATCAAGTTTTGCTTTGTCTACATTTGTCTTTCTCCCTTTCCGTTTGATATATTTCATTCCTCCATTATGTCAATAATATTATATTGTTCTGCGTTTTACTTGTTGTATCTAATTATTGTACCATCATGTTTCAATATCGTAATATTCAGAATTTTAGCAATATGCTGCCATCTAATCTTTGTGCTTGTGTTGCATTGCTACCTATTAAGTGTAGACATTAGGATACCATGCTTTTCTTTTTTCTTTTTACGTATTCATGAGTTACTTGTTTTTTTTTTCTTTCATTACATTTTCTAGCCTTTTTTTTTGTTTTATGAGATAGATACCAACGTGTTTTTACATAGGATTAGAAAATTAGGATCCTTGAAAAAAAATAGCTTTTTATATTCAGTTTTTTTAGCCTTTAGTTTGTTTTTTTCTAATAATAATAAGGAAAATAAAAAAGGGAGCGTGGCTTTAGATTGAGTAGAAATGTGAATATTTGCTTTTCCTGTATCTCCCGTTTCTTTATGTTTTAGAATAAAGTTGGAGACTTCTGGTTGCCTAATTAATTAATGTATAGAATTATTTATATTTTTTATCCAAATAAAAATGACAATGAAAAAGTTAAAAAAAATATTTGTTTCAAGAGTTTAACTCATTCATGTTGTGGTTTCAAATAAAAATAAGTCTTTAAATTCATGAAATGGTTCATGATATTAATTGAGTAGCAATTTTACTTTGATGTTACTTAAACTATAAAAGTTCATAAAATAATTATTTTCTATTTAAAACTTTTGTGTATGGGTTTTTTTCTTGATAAAAATAAATAAAAGTGTTCTTTTTATAAAATAATAAAAATAAAAAATATTTTCTTGGAATAAAATAAATATATATAAAATTATGAGATTTTGCGTAATTAATTATAGGTACTATTTTTGAACGGAGGTTGTAGGTAGGATACTAATACCTTCTAATTGATTCTCAATTCAAAGTGAGATATAACATTCAGAAGGATAAGTGATCCATTAATGAGTTTATATCTCATTATGTGCTAGAGGAAGAGAGAGAATACATGAAAACAGGTATGAAAGTGTTCATTTAAGCTTCACGAGATAAAACAAGAAAACTAAGGGTGTTTTTAACAAAAGAAACAAAAGAAAGATGAAGAATTTATTTGCTACTTCTATAAGAAGTATGGACACATGAAGAAAGAGCGTTAGCGTAAATCTTTTGCTCTTGTTTGTTTTGAAGTTAATTTAGCAGTAACAGATTCTTCCCATTTATTTGCATATCTAGTGATTTTTTAAATAAATTGATTGACACGATATATCGTCAAAGTAATCCCTATCGTGAAAATATGTTTGATTAAAATTACATACGATGCTACCTGTGAGGTCATCCGCCAAGAGATAACAAAAGATTCTTCTATGTGGACGATGACTTAAAGTTGCAGTTGAAACTATGAGAACTTTTATGTTGCTCTAAAAGACTCAATTTCATTTGAATTTGGTTGAGACATATATTGAGCTATTTATTAAATCAAATTTTATTTCTAATTTGGACAAATTCAGTTATTTTTGTTCAATTAGAAATAATAAAGTTAGTCTCTCATGTGATTCAAATGTTGCAAGTTATGAGTTCTTTTATAGATATTTGAGTGTTCCTATTGCAAACAATTTTGGATGGTACAAAAGTTAAAATTAAATGAGAATTTCGTTACTTTATAACATAAGAGCTTCAGTCATATCTCATAATAGAAAATTTGGATGCTTGTGTTATAGGAAATTCTGGATCCGTTATATTGGTTGGACCTTTATAGTCTATATTGAGTATATAAAGGGAAAATAAACAAACAAAATGGAATTCAGGTACCGAAAGAAATAAGGATGTTTTAGAACATATATATATATATATATATATATATATATATATATATATATATATATATATATATATATATATATATTTGTGTTCTACTCCTTATGGATTCATGAAATGAAAAAAAATATATATTTTATTATGTTCATAGATGATTCATCTTTATTTAAATTATGAGAAGTTTTGGCCTCTAGACATTTAGTCTTTCAAAGTTGAAGTTGAACTTCAACTAGGAAATAAAATTAAGATTTTCAAATCTGACCATGAGAAATACTATGGTAGATATGACATAAGGTACAAAGTTTGGAGTCCCTCATGTGTTTTTCTTCAAAATTGTGAAATTATTTTGCAGCATGTAATGTTAGGTAAACCTAGCATGACCAAAGTTGCAGAATGATGAAACTAGACTTGTACATATATGGTAAGAAGTTTTCTCTACCAAAGTCATTTTGGGGAAAGACATTAAAGAATGTAATTTATATCTTTTTAGGGTACCAATTAAAGTAATCACTACCCTATAGGTGTGAGACGGGGAAATCCCAACATTAGACATTTGCACATTTGGGGATGTCTAGTTGAAGCAATGCCTTATAAGTTGCATGAAGGTAAGTTGGACTTAAAGATAATTAGTTACAATTCTTTTTTGTTACATTTAAAGCTCTCACATGTATAAGTTTTACTATCCCACTTTAAGATCATGTTTGAGACATGAATGCAAGACTCCTTGAGGAAATTGAGTTTGAAGGGGAAGGAAACATAAAGAGTGTTGTCTTTAAAGAATAACTTGTTATTGACAATAGATAAGTCTTTGTACTTACCATTGTTAAGAAACTGATATGGTAATTAAATAATGATGTTACTCCTGACATTATAAAAAAGACAAGACAACACTAAGATTACCTCTCAAGCACCACCTAAAGTTCAAACTCAATAACCTCAAGAAATGTCATTAAGAAGATCCACTAGAGAAAGGAAAAATATAATTTGATATGATTATGTCATATTTCTTTAAAAACATGAATATGACATTAGGTTGACTGAGAAGGTTTAATTAACTTTAGTCAAGTCATGTTGTGTTCTAACTCTCAAGTGGATTAATGATATAAATGATGTAATAAAATCGATGGTTGAACATGATATTTGGGATATCGTCAAATTGTTTGAAAGTATGAAACCCATAAGTTATAGATAAATATCGATAGTCGAAAGGGATTTAATGGGTAATATTGAGATATATATAAAGTTTGTTTTGTCGCCAAAAATTTTACAAGAAGGAAGACATTGATCACAAAGAGACTTTCTCTCTGATTTCTTAGAAATACTTTCTTAGGATTATAATGACACTATAGATCATTTTGATAATTATTTTGCATAGATGGATGTAAAGATTATGTTTCTAAATAGAAACATTGATGAAACACTTTATACAGTGCAACCAGAAAACCTTGTTTAAGATGATCTAAAGTCTATGGTATGCAAACTAAAAAAATCCATTTATGCTTTTAAACAAGTCTCTCATCTATGGTATTACAAAATTCATCAAGATTACTTCTTATGGTGTTGAGGTAAATTTGGTTGATGATTGCATATACTAAAAGTTCAATGGGAGTAAATTTATTATTTTGGTATTATATATTGATGACATCCTACTATCATCATACGATTTATTGTTGCAAATCAATTATATTGCAATTTATCATGTATTCATAAGTTTATTTTTTTATTGTCTTAAAATAATTTTTTGGGAGAGTCCTAAGGTGATATATGAGTAATCTTGGTATGCAACACTAGAAAGTAGTATAGTGCATTATGCGTTAATTGAAGAGAACAAGAAATTGCATGTTTTCATATTGAAAGTCTAGAAGTTTAGAGATCATTGGGTATTCTGACTTCGATTTTTCCTAAATTTCTTAATAGCAATCACTCCCCATAAGAATCCATATTTAACCATGTTGGTGGAATTAATATTTTGCTATGAGACATCATACTAGAATTTATGATTACTAATTATTGTAACTGACATACCTGTTATCCCCAACATTAAGGAGCCATCAGATGTTTATTAGGACAATATCTTAGCGGTCTTATTAAAGATTCAACTAAGTAAAAGTTTGTTGACATAAAATATTTGATTGTTAAATAAAGAATTCAGAAATACAAATTTGTATAGAACATATGAGGACTTATTTCATGCTAGCTGATCCACTTACTAAAGGTATGACACTTAAAGTTTTTCATGAGCACACTGCTAATATGAGTGTAATTCCTGATAGTATCTTAGTTTAGTGAGAGTCTTACTTATGTTTTATATCTTATGGTTTACAAACATTTTGTTGTTTGGATTTTCTGTAGAAATAAAGTTGAAATATGTAGCCCAAGTGGGAGATTGTTGGAATTTGCTATTCCAATAATTGATATGGATAATATTATAAGACAATTAAATTAGCTATTTATTATTAGTGAACTTTATTTTATGTGATCAAATTAAGTGAGTCCGTTAGACAACTAAATCAGATGATATAAACTTAAATGATCATATGTCAGTGTTGGCCCATTAGAAGATAATGAAAACTCTATTAGGTTAACACACTATAAGAAGACTATGGTCCTCAATATACTGAGAAAGAACCATGAAGCCATCGGTTACCTACGAATTCAGATTCCGCTGTGTTTGTTTGATCAATCATTATGAATCTAGGTATTCCTAAAACTCTTCTTGATAATCTAACGTAATGTGTTCCTAGTGATTATTGATATTTTATAAAGACCCCCTAAAATTCCAACAGTGGGTCCTTGATGATAGGGGCTGTTATGGTGACGTAATAACTCTTGCAGGTAATTACTGGCTTATACATAACATTAGAGATAATATATAGCTTAGAGATAAAAAATGTTTAACTTTGTAGATCATCGAATATCTGCCAAGAGATAAAGAGATGACATTATATTTAAATAATAAGATGTTAGAGATAACCTGTCTACTGGAAGCTCGACTGCTAAGAGAACTGGATGTCCATGCTCCTGTGTAGAACTGACATAAAGAATTGACGTGTGTCTCAGAGTTTCATATAACATGACATATATATTTTGTAGACCCTGTACGTCCAGAATACTGTTAACAATTTATTAGACTAACACATGTATTTTTATATAGTAGTCACACCACATGCAAACTTATTTGGTTGATTGATATTTATCCATTTTAGTTCGTACAATCTAATATTTACATGTCTTTATTAAAAACCCAACTATATATATTTTTTCAACTATACATAAATTCTCTTAGTTACTCTGTATTTCTGCTGTGAATTCTGGTTTGAATATGACATTTAAAACTTTATATTAAAAAAGCTAATTGCCATAAAACTTTAAGATTTTTTTAACTAGATCTTTTAAAAAACAATTATAATACATCGATAATGTAATAGTTTTACACTGTGGTGTGTCTAATAATAAATGATCATGAATGAAATAATTTTTAACTTTTACAATAATTACTTTACAAGTTATATTTAAATTGCTTTTTAACAGGTTGATAGTATTAAAATCTTTACGGTAACGATGGATGTATGAATGCAAAACTCAATGCTTAGTTAAAAATCTTGCAACTACAAAAATTAAAAGATCAATAATTATTTTTTATTGGTTTCGATAAAGCCATGAAGGGTCTCAATTTTCTTTTAAATTAACAGGTCCATAAGATAATTGAGATGTCCTTGTGAACTTAATCTTGGTTTTATGGTTTGCATGTATGCTTAATCCACTACTAAAATAAATACGTGCATCGCCAATGGAATATTGAATTAAGTATTGTGGAAGCTATATATTTCTGGTCAAATTGCTTTTAAGTATTGTGGATGTAATATTAATACTATCATCTTCCGTTTCTTGTTGAATCTCAATAAATCCAACCTATCGCATTTATGTATTTGAGAAAAAGGCCAACGGTTTTAGAAGAACATAAAGCCTTCAATTATAGAACAATAAAGCGACCTCCAAAACTAGTAAGATCTTGTATCAAATGGTGCGACAAAGTTCATTATATAAAGACTTGAATCACAGGAAATCCTCAATCCACATCTCAAAATTAACAAGTCCTCAATTTTTTTAACACACCACCAACCCCAAATCCTAAGGTTCATTTCAATATGGCAATCTTGTCAAGTTTTGCTCCTTTGACCATTCTTAGTTTAGTCTTGTTAGTGGTTGGAATCATTGTGTCTGGGGTTGAAGCTAGGCCAAGAGCATTCTTTGTGTTTGGAGATTCACTTGTTGACAATGGAAATAACAATTACTTGGCCACCACGGCACGTGCCGATGCTCCTCCTTATGGGATTGATTACCCTCCAACTCATAGACCAACTGGTCGTTTCTCCAATGGCTACAACATTCCTGATCTTATCAGTTAAGTTCACATATCTCTTCCCACATTTTAAAACTTTTTTTAACTTCAACATTCATCTTTTAAGCTTCATTTTCCATCATGCATATTTGAAGTTTTGAACCCTTTTTGGTCATGTAGCTTTTCCTATAATAATTAACTTAACATAGACACATAAAGTTTATGTCTAACTAGTTGGGTTGTTTTCAGGTCAGAGACTTGGTGCAGAGTCAACATTGCCATACTTGAGTCCAGAATTAAGAGGAGATAAGCTACTAGTTGGTGCCAATTTCGCTTCAGCAGGAATTGGAATCCTTAATGACACTGGAGTTCAGTTTGTAAGTTCATTACTGGCTACTTGATAGTTACCTTTTCCCATTATATCTAATATGTGTTATGCCCATAACCTTGAGCACCAGAATATATAAACATAACCCAACATAAATTCTAAAATAATAATAAAATGGTAAAATTTAAGGAGTGCACTTAAAAAATGATTGTGTAACTTTTGCAGGTAAACGTGATCAGAATGTATAGACAGCTAGAATATTTTAAGGAGTATCAAAACCGAGTGAGTGCTATAATTGGAGCTTCAGAGGCTAAGAATTTGGTGAAACAAGCACTAGTGCTCATCACTGTAGGAGGCAATGATTTTGTAAACAACTACTTCTTAGTGCCCAATTCAGCAAGGTCCCAACAGTACCCACTACCTGCATATGTCAAGTATCTCATCTCTGAGTACCAAAAGCTTTTGCAGGTAACACCCTTTTGATTAATCAAAAGGATTAACAGTTAATGTCCTCTAATCTCTAATATGATACGTATATATATATATATATATGTTGCAGAGGCTATATGATTTGGGAGCACGCAGAGTTCTTGTGACAGGCACAGGACCCTTGGGTTGTGTTCCATCAGAATTGGCCCAACGTGGTAGAAATGGACAATGTGCTCCTGAACTACAACAAGCTGCAGCACTCTTCAACCCACAACTCGAACAAATGTTACTTCAACTCAACCGCAAAATTGCAACTGACGTTTTCATTGCTGCAAACACTGGAAAAGCTCACAACGACTTCGTTACTAACCCCCAACAATTCGGTACTACACACTACTAATAACTAACTTATCTTCATGTCATCTAACTCTATATCCTCTTGGTCAAGGTTCTAGACTGAGGTTGCAGTTGTGTTGCAACCATTGCCATTTGATGTGGGCTAAATGTGGTTGATGCAGTTTGCAATAACAATGTGGTTGCTATGTTCATAGGATTAGGAACCAAAATTTTTGTGACCATATGCCATCCATAATTTAAAATTGTTAAAGATTCTATGTTGATTAGTGATATGACCAAATTAAAATATATAAGTGGGGTATACACCCAATTCCAAACTCTAAGATAAAATCTTGCTCTAACTTGTGCAGTCATAAATAATCAAGTACTAACATTTGTGTTATTGTTGTTTTGTGTAGGATTTGTTACATCACAGGTAGCTTGTTGTGGACAAGGACCTTACAATGGTATTGGGCTATGCACAGCACTCTCCAACCTTTGCTCCAACAGAGAGCAGTATGCATTTTGGGATGCATTCCATCCATCTGAAAAGGCCAATAGGCTTATTGTGGAGGAAATTATGTCAGGTTCTAAAGCCTACATGAACCCAATGAACCTTAGCACCATCCTAGCTTTGGATGCAATTACCACATGAAGATAAACGAACCCAATAATCCTAGAACTTGTTTCACCTTCCATGCTAGTTCATGACCTCTTTCTACTTTTTTAGTACACCTATATTAATTGTAATTGTGATGATTATCGTATACTCTTCTGTATAAGTGAGGAACTAAATTTTAGGAAGAAAATAACTTCCGTTTACCAAAAGTAGAAATGGAGAATATATATGCCACATTCATTCCAAAAGGGACGATATGTTACACTGTCCCTTTTCGCCCTTTCTGAAGCGCAACCTTGGCAGTTATAAGAAACAAAAATGTTATTTCTACACTTTTATTTTTCTTTTATGCCTATCTTCTATGATAACAAAGTAAATTTAGACTTGAAGGATGTAGGCGTAACTCAATTGAAAACTCTAATCATGGTGATTACAAAAAATTCATATTTTTTATTTGTCACTTCTCAATTGAAATTTTTCTCAATAATGAATCATGCTTGAATGATATTTTCATTATGACTATGTTGGTTAAGATATTTCAGATTTTCAGCTAATTTTTATTTTTTTTACTAGTTAAAAAATTCATTTGGTGGTTCAATAAAATAAGTTTTTAGTTTAGTAGCTTCTAATGTTTTTTAAAATGTTACTTGAAGTTGCATTTTTTTAAACGCTATCTTCTAACTTCTAACTTTTTATATTTTATTTTCTTTTTATCTTTAACATATTTATCAATTTTTTTACTTTTCATTTTTAAATAAATAATTATTTATTCTTTTTCAGTAATTTTATACTTTTTTAGATATTTCAACAATTAGTTGTACTAAATATTTATAATTTAACAAATTAACTTTTCAGCTTATAACTAATTTTTCAGCTAACTTTGTTAAACATAACCCTAACTAGACAAAAGTATCTACTATCCAATTTGCTATTTTGAATATATCATTGGTCTTTGACTGTGTTTAGGTCTGATCATTTGCAATCCCACAAAGGAAATTGCTTCTTTGTTATGAATCCTGTTTCTTTAAGATTCTAGAATAAACTAGATAGGTGGCGCTTGTCATGTTGATGTTGTTGTTTTTAACATACTGTCCCTCAAAGGCTCAAACCATTTATCACATAAAATAGGATAAAATTTTTAGAGCTTGATATATATTATGCTGAGAATGAGGTATTATAAGTATTTGCTTTAAATAAGACAATGCATTCTAAATAGTATGTTAATTATGGGGAATATCATGAAACTGATTACAAACTTGAACGTATTAGCATTTAGCTGAATATACAATATGGGAAATAGAGTACAATTTTCCCAATAAAAATATTCATTTAATCAGATTATAATTTTTATAATACGACGTATGGATTTGCAAATTTGATTTATCGTTATGGTAACCTCTTGTTTTTTTTTTTTTTTGTAAACCATCCATAGACACTACGATTTGAAGGGTTCTAAATTTAATATTACAGCCACGATATTTTTGTCTTGATCGAACAATTTTGATTTATTCAACTAACATTTTCATTTTTTTTTAATCTTGCTTTGAATTGAATCAAGTAGTAACATATATAGCAAGGAGGATGAGCTCAAACTTTGCTTGTGGAATGCACTCCGTTACGCAGTGGTTACAACTTAGGGGTGAAAAACTTGAACAAATGAGAGATATATAGAGGCTGCATGATTTTAAAGGGTTAAGAACTTATACATCTTGGGTAATTTCATTTGATGTTAATTAGGTTTAAGTTAAAATTTAACATGGTATCATATAACAAAAAATAGTTAAATTTTTGCATGCATATAATATATATAATTTAATATTATATATATCTAATATTTTTTATAAATAAAAATATAACTACATTGAGTATAAAAAAATACTATATTTATTTATTTATATAAAACTATAGATACATTTTTCTAACTCTAATGATAGAAATAAAGATTCACTATATTCTTATTTTATTATAAAATTTATTGACGAGACACTTAATTATTTCACAAATAAAACCTATTAACATTTTAAGTCACACTCACACTCATATGAGTGAAAAAATTATTATTTGAATTATGAATAATGTTATTAAATATAAGTACTACTACTTAAATTATCAAATTCTATGAAATTGTTAATTAAAATAAACTAACTTAATTATTTTGTTGGTTTTGATAATTAATTATTTGTTTCTTATATATATATGGATTCAAGTAATATATGAGAAAAGAAATAAATTAGATATATAATAATTTGAGATAATTATATATGAATATCTCAACATCATAAACACTCGACTCAAGTTTATAGTAATATTTTTTTTTATCTCTTTTTCTATCACATTATGTTACTCATTATACGTATATTTTTCTCTGTTCTCTATCCTTATGCAATTAACATTGTAATTTCATGTATTATGTTTTAATAATTTTTTATATAAATTTTAAAGGTGGCCTAAAAATATTTCTATAATAATATATACACACTTTAAAAAAATTTACAGGGGTGCCAATGGATGTTTAACAACTCACAATCTCTTTGTCCTTCCTTCTTGATTCTCTTTATTAAAATGACGTCCAAAACAACTAAGCTAGACATCTCCATGAAAAATGTTTGTTAACCAACCACAAAACGATGGCAGAACGTACTAACAAATCAAATGTAAACTTGTACTTCTCGATCAACTCTAATAGTGATCTAAAACTTCTGCACAATTAGAAGTTCAACACTACTGCACCAACAAGAATCCCGTAGAGAAAGCCATTGACACGTGTGATGATGGCTGGACAATTTATATATAGAAATTATTATAATTATAACTAACTTATTGAATGTGAGAAAAATTAAAGTGTTTTTTTAAGTATGGAGCTTCAAATTGGATGTACATGTTGAATGCTTAAGCAAGACATCACAATATAACAAGTGTATAGTTGAATCCCATGTAAATATAAATTAACATCGATCTAAGTCTATTTGTTTCCTTAGACTTCTACTCTCTCCACACTTTCTCATTTAAATACTCTTCTTTGATGAAGTGGTTAACTTCACTCTCATAGCATACATTTGATATATGCTCTTATACTTTTAAATTTTGTTATCAATTGAATGGTTTAACAATATGTAACTATATCAGAAATTTAAACACAATTTTTTTATCTTAATATTCAAATATGGTCTTACGAATCTATAACTTCTTATCTCTTCACTACTACATAATAGCGATTCTACACCGGTTATAAAGCACATACAACATCGGTTGTTAACCGTCGTCGTAGAATGACAACCCATCTACAATGACGGTTAACAACCCGTCTTAGAATGTGGCACATTCTAAGACGGTCTCGTTCATAGATCCGTCTTAGAATGTGACACATTCTAAGATGAGTCTATGAATGCGACCGTCTTAGAATATGACACATTTTACGATGAATCTGTGAATGCGACTGTCTTAGAATGTGACACATTCTAATACGGGTATGTGAACACGACCATCTTAGAATGTGACACCTTTTAAGATGGTTATTGGCAGAACCTTCATAGAAATGTTTTTTTTTTTAATCAACTGATTTGTTTTCATAGCCACCTATATATTTTATCATTTTCAGACCACACAACTTGGCAAAAATTAAGGTAATGACATTACATACCAATACATGTAATGAAAAGAAAATCATGTTAGGTAGCTAGAGACGCAAGTCAAAGAAATTAAGTCATGTAGGAGAACAAAATTATATTGTTGCTATTAGAAAAACATAATGCTGTAGTACCTATGTTCAAATTATGTGATGATCCTTCAATGTTGTAAAGCTGGTTGTCTTCAAATTCTTATGTCCATGTGGCTTTTAATTGGTTGTACAAAAAGAGTTGCAAATCCTCATGCTTTTTTAGTATGTGTTTATCATCTAATTGGCAGTTATCTTCAGTTTTAGAATCTCTGATCTGCTTTGGATACAAATAAAAGTTGTTAATGTTACGGATTCATGGTTTGATAAAAATTCGTTTTTACAAAAGCTTTTCCAATTAGACAATTTATTTTATGAAAATTCAATTTGAATAAAAATCGATGTTAAAGTCACTGTAGGTTTTCCAATTAGACAAGTTATTTAACAACACCTTACATACTATAATACATGTTGGGTTAATCTGATTATCTACATCAATAACCATTATAGAGAACCTTTCAGTGAATTAATGATTTCTATCAGTTGATCTGTCATGTACCTTGGTCTAAATGCATACTTATATAATTGATTATTGTTATTATAAAACACACGATGGACTTGGTAACAATTAAGTACAAAAACTTAAAATAGATGCTATGGATTGAAATCCTAAACGACTCATCATGGAATAAAGTGACTCTTAATATGTTAGTATTTTCATTTCATCTATAGGTAGGTAGACTAAAAATGGGAGGCCATCTGTAATCTGCTTTTGAAGTTACAAAGTCACCCACCATTCCTATGCAGCGATTATGATGTACAAGACTACTACTACCTTACAACTTACAAGACATTCAAACCTTCACCAACTATATGCTCATAGAAGGGCAGATTCAATAAATTAACCAGATTCAATAATTTAACAAGTTCAATGTGTCAGACCTTATTCAATGCACCAAGGCTGATGACTTTAACCCCAATTTTATCAGCCCTGTGGATAGCTTGCTCAATTTGATTCTTGATTCCCTCAGTCGCAAATGGCAAGAAATACTGTAAAAATGTTGAAAAAAAAAATAAAAGTCAACCAATACTTGTTAATTTCCATTCTTTGCAGCATTCATGGTGGAAAAAAGGGAAATAAACAAAAAATGGATATAAATTAAGCCAATAAAGCTACCTGAAAGCCACATCTAGGTATAAGCCACGTTTGGTGAAGTTTGCCTCTGAGATAGTAGAAACTAACTAAAAAGGTCTAGGACGAAGCCCACATTGCTAGCAAAACTAGAAAAGTAATGGGCAAGCCTGGGAGCAAGAAGAACCTTGTTGTGTATGGCAATGAAGCAAAGGATCTATAAACAAATTGAACATGCATACTGGATGACACATCAACTATATGTGCTAGGAAAACACAATGGGGTACCATATCACCGTTTCCTGCAATGACAATTGAATGGTAATGGTAAAATTTTATTTTACATCAAAACATAGAATGCGGCTTCTGTGGAATGCTATTGGTGATGTAATGATGTTGAGTTCCCATAAAGCATTGAAGTCAAAATGAATAAAAGAAAAATTGGATGAAGTGATTATTAAAGCTGAACTTAGTACTTTGTGTGATTTCCATGAATATTGTTGAGGTTATTGCCAAGTGCATCAAACAAAGGCATGAAGAGGCACAAATTAGTGTCCTTATCAGAGTTGAGTACGTGGTGATATCTGCATCATACCATAGAAAGCCAATCAATGATACATACAACTCACAACTGCAAAGAAATGGACATGAATAAAGATAAGCTTTTGAACCAATGACATTTGATATTGAAGAAAGCTAAATACATTATGCGGAAAAATTTAAATAGGCTTCAAGCCTAACAAACATCTTTAGCTATTTGGTTCTCGAAGAATTTAATAGCCTCCTAGTTGTTGAACTTGTGGACTAGTTGTTTACATGAACTTCTCTCTTCATAACAGAGAACCTTAAATTATTAGCTTTAGGCCCTTTTTTTTTCCATCCACCCCTCTCTTAATGGTATGTTTGTATGGACAAGGACAAAGAGAAATAAAAGCACTTAAAATTATTGTTTAGGTAATTAATTAGTGATGTTGCTTGAAAGTTCTATAAAAATAGGAAAAGCAAATAAGGATTTTCAATTTTTATGTAATTATCCAAAATCACAGTTCCTCTAATTTATATAAACTTTCTTCCCAACTCAAATTTTTCTTCACTTGTTTCTTTCGCTACCAACATTCAAGTATGCCATAAAGAACCTGAAGTGTCACAACTATTCACGTACGGTTTCGTTTGTACTATAGGACACACAATAAATGCTTTTGACTTGCCGTCCTAAAAATTTGATAGAAATCAATGCGAGCTTTCTTATGTCTAGTTGAGGATCAAATATATGATGCCAGTAACTAAGATTTATATTGGAAAATTATGGATGCAACAAATGTAAATTAACTTACGTCGGTGTGTATATCTACTATCTAAGACATGGAAGTTTCTCGAACAATTGATGAGGAAAAATTTCAACATTGCAGTGGCCCAAGCATTTCAGGAAATAAAAACTCAAAACATAACCATATATCATGCTTGCTGATCCATATCCCATCAAAGAAGCCCCAAGGATAGGGATTCCAATGATTACCGTCATAAGGTGATGCTCCAAAAGTGTTGCATTTCCAGTTGTAGGAAAATAAGTCATATTTCAATAACCAACACAACATTAAAGTATTTTGCAATGAATATAAGATAATAAATGTATTTTTAAGTTTGGCCTGGAGAATTATTTACAAGTCTTCCTTTTTTTAACAATCAGATAGGTCCAAAATCAGAATACAAGAGGAGGCTTAAAATGAAGAAGGGTAAAGTTTATATATGATTCTCACCAGTAAAAGACTGTGGTACAGGAGATCAATGATGAAGTGAATGATAATGGGTGAAAAGATAGTCTCCATGGAACTTCCTATGCACCCATAATAAAGTGGCTTTGAGATTCCCACATGAAGAACCAAAGCAACAATAATACCTTTTACATTCCAAAGAGAAAGATGCTAAAGAAAGGGAAACATATACCATATATGCCATGGAGGCAACTAGTGCATGCAGAATCAACAAATTGTCCCTATTGGAAAAAAACAAGTATATTAGAATGTACATATGAAACCATTTTCAACATAATGTAATTTCAATACAATAATTAAAAAGAGAGAGAGACAGAAACAAATCCATTTTGAATTGTTTACTAGTCCCATTCTTTGTGAATCTGCTTGAAATCAACACCCTTTTAAACAATCCATTGATTTCTGGTTAGAAAAAAGGCCCATACAATAGATACTATATATATCATTGGAAAGCAAATAAAGATGACACACATAACCTATGTCAGTACAAGTAAAAATTAACATAACAAATAAATAAGCATGGCATAGCTAGATGTTTTTGTACCTTGTATGTTCCAAAGTTCTCCCAAGGCCATGCTGATAAAGGAGGCCCCATTTCAACAACTGCACAACTATATTGCAATTAAGATTCCCTTGTGATCAAACATAATTGGTCCACACTATATTGTCTTTTCTTCTAGGCACCTATATGCTTTTTTTGTTGTTTCTCTCTGTATTTATTAAGAAGACAATAGTGTCGAAAGAAAGCAGCAACCGAATACGAAAAAAGAAAAGAAAGAAACCAGCAACCCCAAATATGTAGACATACAACATGCCATATAGATTCATTGAACACCTCATCTCTGTAACTATAAATAATTACACAAAACTTATGGAATGTATATGTGCTACCTGATTTTTCTTCTTGTTAGATGCACTGTCAATAGGACTACCATAATGCGGATAACAATGACCTGCAACCAATTAGTGTGCCACAACAAAAACACTTATCCTATAGGGATGAGTACAAATTGCAACCACAAAACATTGTGCAATGACTTCGGTCCACAAAAATATTAACAAAGAAATATATAATAATGTTGAATTAAATGTCAATTGACCATAATTGTTTATAATGTAAACAATGAAAATGTTAACTTCCAAACAAAAATCTTCCTATGTCATCTAAATTTTTCTAACTTCCATGTTTTTAAGTTGTAGAAAATATGCTGCCCATTTCTTGCGTAGTGATGTCATGGCTTCCCTGTCTAACGCTGTTCCATCACAAAACCACTACAAAATTGTAAACATGAAATTAGTGTCATACATCAAGCATTAAGGTAGGATTTGATACCAAAGTAACAAATTAGGTATTGTTATAGTATGCATACCTTGTTCCATTCATTCTTCAAACCGTCGCTGACTATGCACCACATCCAATGCATGACATAATATCCACACTCATAGCTTCCGGGTTGAACATGACTCTAAATGCAGTATGAAATTACCTAAGCTAGTACTTTTATACTAACACATGGTACTAATTTGAAATGCCTATTGATGAAATAATGACATACCTTTGGTTCAATCCATCGAGGTGCAGCTTCATCTGCCTTACCTTCCAAACTACTGGATAATTTCTTCATTGCACTAGTTTCCAAAATGACAAAAACGTATATAACATAAAAAATACTTTGTTGCTATACTACACTTGGTAAACAATAAATTTGTTATAATTTTAACAATAACCTGTTAATTGCAACCTTGATGTGAACATCAGGCTTTTTACGTAAAGAAGAAAATCAAACAACAATATTGTCCCGTGGACACATAACAAGAAGTTGTCAATGTGTCTTGAAGTAAAAAAATGTAATTAAAGAACTTATAATGCAAACTTTTTCACAATAATGACATCAATTTCACTTACTGATTCAAGTAAGGTCCTAAGTACACTTGTCAATGTGATTACTTGACCCACGTTTCAATGTATTATTGACATTCTTCACGTCTGTCCTTTGCGTGGTGTATAGAATGTGGCTCAAGGAAACCATACACTGAACCATAACCTAAGCTTGTACTTCAATCATTCATAAACCTATTTCAAACATTTGACATGAATATTGTTAAGCATATATTGTAAAGAATATTAATTATGACTTAACTTGTACGACACCTTCTAAACCTAATTTACTTACATCATCCACAGGTGTAGTATAGATATGTTCAAACATTTGTCACCTAAAATGATTTCAGTAACATCTGCATGTGTGATTAAAAACCCATCTTTTGCATTAGGTATCCCAAATTTTGTCCCGTCCCACGACAACTCAATTGGCTTTTGGTAAACATCAAACAAGTTCTTAACCAATTCTCCCAATGGATTAATTGTAGCCACTGTGTCGCCACTTTCAGTAGGTCCAACCGACTTCGGAACACCCTTTTGTGAATCCTACATGGTTAATGAAAATAACAATTATTCTAATTTTGTTTAAGAATGTCACAAAAATTAATACATTCAGAGGGAATAGAAAAAACCTCATCAAACACAACTTTTACAAGATGTGTCAGCCATCCGATGAATGTGCCAATGGTTCACCTCACAAACTGAACCTCTAACGTTGGAATGGGACTTGAGCGTCATTGTTGTAAACTGTGACAACACTCACCCGAAGCACGTCATATGCATAAGGGACATTGTGTATGGTGGATGAATTGTCATACATTCTTCCCAATGCCACTAGCCAAGTACTCTGTTCAGCAACTATGTACAAGCCCATAGTATCCACACGAACATCAAAAGGCTCTTTACCTAATGCATTTGTGTCAGCTTCAACACAGCTCCCCTTCATGCTCACACGTGCAGCTAAAAGTTCTATATCCGGCGCCTCAACGGGGGGTGAGAGATGTGATGCAATCTAGGATAACTCTATTTTTATTGCTTCTTTTAACTCTTGTTTAATTATCTCCAAACTACGTTTGTTTTCCTCTTCTACTTTCCTCCTCCACGCCTTCTACAGGTGCTTGTTTTCCTCTTCCACCTCTTTCCTCCACTCATCCTTGAGGTTACCGATGATGTCAGCCAATTTTTGTTGGGTGATTGATGTGGACGAAGTGTTGGAGCCACATGAGGCTTGTCCAAAGTATTGGCAGATTGTGACACCTGTCCCTGCAACACGAACACGACCTGGATGCTTAGGTCGGCCAATAGCAGTGTTCAGTATGTCCTCATGAACATGCAGAACAAAGTTGTCCTGCGTTGTTTGTTCCTCTAAAAAATCCTGCGAGCAACACAATATGGATTTACATTTCAATGTTCATTGTTATAAAACAATAATTTGACTTTGACTGTGAACAAACGACACATGAACTCACAATTTTGTCTGATATTTGTTGTGTTGCTGCATAGGTCATCTGCCCATATCGCTTTGTGTGGGCCATCTTCCACTTGACATGTCTCAAAATGGGGGATGGAGGGTCCACGGTCTTTGATGAATTTTCAGTAAACTCAGCTTCGTGTTCTCGTGTCTTCCTCTTCTCGTCCATAAGTTTTTTTTCAAGAAGATCATAACGCCCAGGAGATAGTAAGTGGGGGTAGTCAATGTATTTTTTAATTTCCTGTGCCTTTTTCCATATTCCCTTACAAAAATAATTAACAATTTGCACAAATTATTCAATAACAAAAATCATACTTAATTCAATTTGAAATACAAATGTACTTAAACAAACCTGCCAATTAGGGGTTTGGCGGCTTTTTGCAAATTCGGCCCATGTAGCTGGATCAATACCATACTTAAAGGTAGGATCATCTATTTGTTGACCCTCATTGTCAGCATAAACAAATTTTGTCGTCAAGGAAGACTTAAATTGCCTCCATCTAGTAGCGACTATTGACATGACCTTCTTTTTCGCATTGCCACCTTCAGGGATGTCAAATTTGCCCTGCAAATCAAAATTGTTATGTAACAGTAAGTCAATGATCATTTTTTAAACTTAGTTAAAGATAATGTTATACATACGTGTACTTAAATGCACTTACCAAAATGTCATCCCATATTAGGTCTTTAGAGATTTTGGGACAACATTCCAATTGGAGTGGACAATAGGAATTTTTTCTCGTGCCACAACCCCCAGATAACTATGAAACTTTTCTTTATGAGGGTCTGATCCTCTCCTAGTCGTAGGATTGATGTTAACAATTGGTCGCGGCTGATCCAAGCTTCTAACAGTGAGCCTTCTTAGCCTGGTGGATTGTCTAGTCTTCCTTGACGTAACCTCCGGAGGAATATCTGAATGTGGAGGGGACCTTGGGGGTGTTGCCATGACTCTGCGCAAATAAAACAAATTGAGTTAGGACATAGTGAGTTATATAAACAACATATAAGCATTAAGTTGTAAATATCCAAATAAATAAATGTATTACAATTATGAAAGATGTATGCTATATACATTACTTTGTTCTTACGCAGTTACATAGGAATGTTCTCCCATAAACCTTCATCATGATCATTACGATTTGCATGTACATCATCCTCCTCGTGTTCAACATTTATCGAAGGCATTTGTTGGGAGAAAGGCGGCATGTCGTTGACATCAAGTGTTGAACCATCAATATGGGAATGTTCTCCCATAAACCTTCATCATGATCATTACGATTTCCAAGTGTTGTTTGTCTAAACCAGTTGATGAAAGTTCTATTGTGCTTTTGCAACAACCTCATATTGTTCATTTTTGGGTGAGTACCAGTGACATGTTGTTTTTGAGCATCTATGTATGGGATCACCTCTACTGTGTTGTTTAATACTTATAGATGAGCTTGTGACAGCTGTTGCCGATCCATGGTTACAACATTAAATCCTTGTGTATCCCTACCATGAATAGTGCAGTCATGACAACTTTGAGGAACGTATCTTTCAACAATGCTTGCCTTTGATCGATATTGATTCTTTGTATATCCTTTCAACACCTTCATATAACGTTCAACCAAATACATCCAACGTAAAAAGATGGGCCCACACGATCGAATCTCCCATACAAGATGAACAATTAAGTGAATCATGATGTCAAAAAATGATGGGGGGAAATACATCTCCAATTCACATAGGATAATGGAAGCCTGATTCTCCAAATCATCCAATTGTTGAGGGTCAATGACCTTCCTACAGATAGCATTAAAGAAAAATAAAACAAGCAAGTTATGACAAGCCTAACTTTCTCAGGCAAGATACCATGAACTACCACTAGCAACAGTTGTTGCATTAACACATGACAATCATGAGATTTCAAGCCAACCAACTTCAAATCATTAACTGACACAAGACTCTTGATATTGGAAAAGTATCCTTGTGGGACTTCTACATTTCTCAGACAATGACAAAAAAAAAATCTCCTTGGTTGACATTGTGTAACATGCTGGGGGCAAATACGTTCACTGACCTTGTGCTTGCGGATGCAACTGCTCTTGTATACCCATGTCAACCAAATCCTGATGACATTTCAAACCATCATTTGTCTTGCCTTTGATGTTAAGAAGGGTGTCAATTAAACCACCACACACATTTTTCTCCACATGCATTACGTCCAAACAATGTCATACATGTAGATTATACCAATAAGGAAGATCAAAGAACACTGACCTTTTCTTCCAAATGTTCTTCTCAGACGGATCCTTCCTTTGTGTCTTACCAAAAACAATTATGATTCTTTCACCCGATCATAAACTTCCTGTCCAACTAAGGGTTTCAGTGCACCTTCAATCTCATGGGTTCCATTAAATGCTTTCTTCAATCGCCGATACGGGTGATAATGTTTAAAAAATGTTCGGTGCCTTGTATATACTGTCTTCTTTCCATGTTTCAGTTGGATGTAACTCATGTTTTTCTCCCAGATTGGACATGCATGGTGTCCTTTCACACTATATTCGCTCAAATTCCCATAAGCTGGAAAGTCATTAATGGTGGAAAATATCATTGCACGCAACCTGAAGGTTTGTTGAACATTCCCATCATACACATCTACCTCGTCTACCCAGTATTTTCTCAAGTCTTCAATCAAGGGAGTAAGATGCACATCAATATTATTTCCTAGATGTCTTGGACCCGCTATTATCATACACAACATAATATATTTTCACTTTATGCATAACCAAGGAGGAAAGTTGTAAATCATTAGCAAAACAGGCCATGAACTGTGGCTTTTGCTCAAGTTACCAAATTGATTCATGCCATCTGAAGCAAGACCAAGCTATAGGTTTTTTGGATCCTCTCCAAATTCAGGATACAAGTGATCAATTGTCTTCCATTGTGGAGAATCAGTGGGATGTCAGAGCAACCCATAATTTATTTTTCCTTCTACATGCCATCTAAGGTTTTTTGCATCGTCTGCACTAACAAACAATCGCTTAAACCTTGGTATAATTGGAAGATACCAACAAACCTTTGTTGGACAATTGCTGTTTGTGGCTACATCATCACTACATTCGCCATCGTTCACTTTGTAGCGTGATACCCCACATGTCGGGCAATTGCATATTTCCACAAACTGATTTCTGTACATAATATACTCATCAGAGCATGCATGAATTTTCTGGTACTCCATACTCACAAGACATAATATCTTCTTTGCCTCGTAGTGACACTTGGGTAACATGTTATCGTTAGGAAACATATTCTTCAATAACACAAGCAACTTAGTGAAACTTTTGTCACTCCACCCAAATCTGGCCTTCAAGTTCACCAAAGCTAGTACCGCGGATAATCGAGTGAAGGTTGTGCACCCCAAGTACAATGGTAGCTTGGAATCAGTTTGTAATTTTTGATAATAAGGCGCATGAGCTTGCAAAAAACCCTCTTGGCCAAGCTCGCGTATCATGTCTTGCATACGATCTCCGATTTGTACATGTACCACCTCAGTGTGAGGGGCTGTTGACATGTGTGGCAATTCACCATGCCATATCCAATTTATATAAGTTAGACTGAACCTGTCACATATAAGATGTGATCTAATGTCATTCAATGACTAACGTCTCCCATTGACACCGTTAACACATGGACAAAAATAATTTCCACCTAACACTGGTGCATATTGTTGCACAAATTGCAAGAAATCTTCAACCCCCTTCTGATAGTTGTCACTTATTTGTGGTGCTTGAATCCAACTTCGATTCATGTTTTGTGTTCTATGATATTGGCTATGTTATCCCATATGCATGAAAATCTCACTTTTTCCATATAAAGGTCAGGTCCTATCCCGTTCAGGAACACCATTTTTTGCTTCATTCATGTGTTCAATTTGATGAAATTTCGGCAACATTTTGCATTGGTCTCCAAGTACACGAAATGAAAGCAGTCACATAAATTGACCACAATCAAGTATGCACTCGAAAAACAAAGCAATAAGCAATAAACTGAAGTTTCATCAAATATAACACAACATACTTAACCTATAACTATGAATGAAGTAAAAAAAAAGAGTTCCCAAACTATCCGAATGGACAATTCAAGATTCTATACCACGACTAATCCAAACTATCCGCATTAATCAAGGTATGGAATCTCAAATGGGAAACTAAAGTTCACTCAAAATGCACATGTTTTTAATGGAAAATAATAGTCATATATGAGCAACAAACCAAGTATCCAATTAAATGTCGGACTGAGTTCCATACCTAGAAAGATGCTTGTAACAATAAGTATGAGTGTGGTAAAGGCAGCTTCAAATTGTATGACTTTATCTTCGGACAAGCAACAACAACATAAAAGCACCTTAAATTCCTATGCCAGTGAAATTGTAGTACCTACAACGAATAAGTGTAGGTGACAAAATTAAGTTGCGCATTTTGAATAGAGTTTCATTGTAGATGTTGAAGTTATAATGTGTATTGCAATCCTTGTTCGCATTATCCACTTGTTTTAATCAATTCATATAATTTAATGCATATGTATTCAGCAAAAATAAAATTATTTTATTTCTTAACTTCTATTGGAAAAAGGGCTAGCAACTTAACCAAAAATAAAATATAAACTTGTCCCATAAGATTTTTCTTCTTTTGGTCTCTTATCACATAATATAGGTTTGTGTTGAATTGTCCAAAGTTTCTTCAGTCTTCACCTACATAAATGATAGAAAATTGACATCCTTAAACCCAATTAACCAAGCTAAAAAGCACCTTAGTTAAACCAAGCAGCACTAGAGGTGAAGCATAATTTTAACCAATCTTTCATTACCATAAATAGAAAATATGTATATTATAGTAGGTAAACAATATTGAGTAAAATTCTTAGCTTCCTCTCTTATTTTCGTTGACCAAGTGGGTTTTCTTGTCCTTCAATTAAATTACAGGCAGAGCCAATAAAGGAGTTGAGTGCGGTGAAGCATTGCAAATGCTATAGAAACATGAGCACGTGTGCCATTTAAGTAAAAGCTAACATTGTTGACTCAATGTTTCTTACTTGGCCAACTCCTCATTAGAGAATTCAACCACCAAGTTTTATGGTTTTACTACTTCAGCAACATGAGATAAAGCCTTTACTTTGAAGTGTCAATGTGGTTTGGAAATTAACCACCTAACATGCATACTTGAAGAATTGACACAACAGTGCAAAACCTGAATGTGGTACTACTATAAAACACTGACTCAAATCTATATTCTCGGCAATACAAGGCTACTTAGCAATACAAGGGTACTTTTTGCTGCATGTATGTTCTCACTTGCATCAATTGCTTTGGCAGCTCTGTCTGGGACATATATCTTTGGTGACTCCTTCACAGATGTTGGAAACAATAATTTTCTACAATATTCTTTAGCCAAATCTAACTATCCTTGGTATGGGATTGACTACAGTGGTGCCCAGGCCACTGGAAGATTCACCAATTGAAGAACTATTTTATCATATGTATTTCCTCCATCTCCGTACTTTTCTTGTTTTTGTTTCTTCTTTATATTGAATACGAGTTTAATTTCTATTAATGTGAGTGGCAAATCTAGGATCCTGAGTCACTAAGTAGCAGGGGCAATCTATTCAAAAAAATAATACTCAAAGGTGTAAACTATGCTCTGGTGGGGCAGTTATTGTTAATCATACTGGACTTTACTTTGTAAGCAAAACATCTTCAAACCCTCCGGACTTTCTATTTACAGGTTAGAATTTGAGTAGCCTCTCAGCTAACTTACATTCTGTGTTTTGAATATTTTAGATTCACAAATTATCTTTTGACGATGAAATAAACAATTTCAAGAAAACCAAAGAAGTAAGAAACAAAGTTTAAGGCATAACAAATGATATTACTAATTTTCTTTTTAATCACTTTCTGTATGTCTATGGAGTTATAGAGTTTAAGTTATTTTTCATGAAAGCTAAGTTGAAAATTTTAAATCATGGGTTTGATATGTTTCCAATAACCTTAAGGTTTGAGGGTGAACCTTCTCTACGAGGGACAAAATGAAATATCCAAAAGGTTGTGAGGGTCAGGTTCAACCTAGTGGCTTATGCCTAATAATGGCTTAAAGGCTTAAATAGGGAATGGTTTGCGTCTAATGTCGGATGCTATATATCAAAAGTTTCACCTTTGCTAATAGATCAAGCTTTTAGCATGGTGTAAACGTTGTTGGTTGTATCACCTGCATTTGTCAAGTTACCCTTAGTTCTGTACAAGTCCATTAAAGATTTTAAAATTATGGTATACTTATTTGTTTTATGACCTTTATCTTGTTATGTAGTATGCTGAACTTTGACAATTCTATTTCTACCAAAGCAACACTATCTTATCTCTCCAAAACTCTCTAGCACATCTGTTCATGTCTCATACAAGTCTTAGATATTTTAGTTCTCTTTTTGTAGTAGATAGAGTTTAGGAACTATATTATGATTCTAGTGGTTATGATTTCATCTTTTTGAGCAGCTGACTCAGTTATCTCTTTCAATTCTTAAATAGAGAAGGGGGTGCCTGTACATTAAACTATTCACCAGTCAGGGGAATTTATTGTTACCTGTCCAAGGGCATACCACTGCGGCTTCAATTTTGCCTTCAACTGTGTAGAGCCTGTGAATGTGGCTCCTATTGATTGGCTTGTGCATGGCCAAAATGCTGTTGAGCTTTACAGTTTGTAGTGTTGTAAGACTTCAATGTCTCATGACAAGTTATTATTTGGATGTGCTTAGGAAGCCATGCATGCCCTTGTCCCTTGTAGAGCTAAGTGTTCATGGAAAACAAAATCTAAAATATATAAAATGAAGACGTGCTTGTGGGAAAAATGGAGTTCTTACCAAGGCAGTTAAGGTAATGATTCTTGCATAGTCTTTATCTTTGATCATAACCCACTCCACATATTTTATAAAGCTTTATAACACTTTGATTGGCATTTATTATTTAATTTTAGTTCCCATGCAGATACTTGTTCTTCATTTCATTTTTTTCCATATTTTGTTACCCTTATTTTTGACAGACAACAATAACTATGGAAAAGGAAAGCCTTCACTTTCTTCCAACTCATTTAAAGAAGCTGAGGATGGACAATAAATTTGATTTGTTTGAGGAAATAGAATGCTTCTCTTGCTTCTATGATTTGCACCTATCTGCCTTATGTTGCAAGTGCTCTCCTCACTGTTATTGTTGTCTCAAACACTCAAATTTGTTTTGCTTATGCGAAATGGACAACAGGTTTATTCTATTTCGTTATACTATGAATGAACTAAGTACATTGGTTGAAGCATTAGAAGGAGAATCACATCCTATTGAAGTGTGGGTAAATAGAAACTCTGGAATGGTTTCTGGTAATGCTGAGGATGCTTGCATTTATAAACAAGATGTGGAGAGTGCCATTTGTCAAACCCAGAGTTACAAAGAAGGGAAAAATTCAACTTGTGCAGGAACTAATGATAAGTCAAATTCAACTATACCTAGTAGTTCTTACGACCACATTTCAGCAGAATTAGTCCACTCAGAGTCAAATTCTACTATACCTAGTAGTTCTTACAACCATGCACATTTCAACCACATGACAATAGAAAGTTTCAGAATTGCACCAATTATCTAAATACAAGTAAAAATATGTTACATGTTAAACCATTCAGACATTTTTATTTATCAATTAACCCAATACCCATGTCCCTGGATATGGTACAGGGTATGAAAAGGTCGGACCTGTACCCTGACCATGTAGTTCATCTGAAGGCTTTAAATGAATATGGTAAATTTTCAGCCTTTACCATAATATTTAATTTTCATTGGACGCCTTTTTACTATGTTCCTATGTTCGTGGCTACCTAATATTAGAAACAATTTTCTGACTGTGAATCATTTATATGATAATTTATTTGTTAGGTTATTAAACCTGTTAATTTAATTAACAAGTTGAAAACTCAGTTGTAAGGCTAAATTTGCAAAGGATTGTTAATTAGAACAAAAGTAATTATATTAACCTAGACTTGTACCATAATTATATGATATTGATAACTAATTTAGATAATCAGTAGTAATAATTAGTAACTACATAATATTGTTGATATCGTAAATGAATTTGGTGTTAGTGTGTCAACCTTTTGTTGATAGTCATGAACTTGTATAAATATTGTTCAAATAAAATTTTGTTTATTACAACTGACAGACTAAGATCTTAGGGAAGCAAAGCTTAAAATCAACAAGGATATAAACTTCCATTTATAATCCAAATTGTTGACTTCACTACTATGCCAAAATAAGACACTTTATTTGCTCACTCAGACACATAACATTATAAGATTGAAGTTTTCTCATTTTTGTCATAGCTCCATGATCACTACCTACTTTAAGAAATTCTAGAGCTACCTTCCATGCTTCAACACGGTATAGTAAAAGCCTACACTAATGACTGTACTCTCAATATCATTTTGAATATATAATGAAAGGAGATAACTGAGAAAAGTAGCCTATAATGAAAATACCAAACCCTTAAGTCGCCAGAAGTAAAAAAAGAACCAAAGCTACATTGGGAAGGAACAACAAACTTCAACAGAACAACTATAACAAAAACTAAATTTGGATATTATGTGTTAGGGGAAACAAGGGCTTTTGTGAGACATGTCATGTAAGGTAATGTTAATTGAACATAATGAATAGGGAAACATTATGGTAAAACTTCCCTCCCTACCTATTTTTCTTGTCCTATGAAAATTGTTATTTTAAACCCTTTATCATAGTGCTTCAAGTAGTTCAAAGTTGTAGTGGTTTGTTGTTTTTAATTTTTTAACTTTTGTTGTTGCTAACTTCTGTCTATGTGGTTTCTCTTGGTGTACATTTTAGAATATTTAAGCATTCCAGATTAGGCTTGCATATACTAACATGAGCTGACAACTGAATCTGTTAGTGAGAACATAGTAATGAATAGTGTGCAATAGTGGTGTCATAGCAACATCATGGACCAGCCCTCGACAGCAATAACTTTCAAATATTGGAGGGGATTTCAATAAAGGTTGTTGTGGTGGCAATAGTGGCAAAATTTTACCATTTCTTGTGTTATATTATTGGCAAATTCATGACGTCTTTTAGACACTACTTCAAAGTTTTACTGATTGTTTGTATTTGGTTAAAAACTCAATGTTTCACTAACATGACTATTTTTAGCTTTGGGAGGTCCCTATTCACGCAACATGCAATTCTCTATCTACTGTTTCAACTCAAACCTACTAATACCCACTACTAACTGGATTTGCTTCCTAAACAAGCCCTACATTTTTTGTCAAAGCTTGGGCATACACACTGCCCGAACTTCAACAAATTACCACAACATATGGACCCACCATTGCCCAAATAACAAATTAATTAAATAGAAATTAGTTGCCCAACAAAATAGAGGAACAATTTTGACAATGGCTGCTTACCTAGCTGACGATGGTCGCACACAACGCTAATGTGACACATAAGACACAAGTACAATGGCCTCTAAGTGGATGAACGGACCGAGGACACAAAGCGAGCTAACGAGTCCTCTCTCTAGGTGAGCGAGGTGCGTGCGAGGTTGAGTGAGCTGAGGTACACGCGACATAGCCAGCTAGGGATAATATTTTAGAAATTTTGGGTACAAATTCAACGATGGTCCTTTAGACAAAATCGTCATTGTCTATGTTCCACAAAATTACACAAATGTCACCATCCTACATTCTAAGACGGTTGAACAAAACCGTCTTAGAATGTGCGTCGTGAAAAGACATATTTTTAGTGGTGCTTTCAGTACTCACGAATTTATCAAACAAAAATAATATAGTAGCAGGTAGACCATTTTGCCATTGTTAGTTTTCAAGACCCAACACCCATTACTACTTTTTATGCTATTTGATAGGATTTTCTAATATGCTTTGGACGTAGTAGAGTTTTTGACATTTCTTAAGTAGTTTATGTCTATCAAGTGGGCAGTTATTTTCTGTATAATATTAAATGCTTATGTTAAATAAAATGAGCCTACAACAATTTAGAAAACATACAAAATGCTATTCTTATTCATAGCACAACCCCTTAAAATTTTTCAATAACCAACAATATCACTGAATTTTGCGTGAGCTATCCACACAATGAATTGCACAATATATTTTTTTATAATATTTATAAAGTTATTTTATACTTGAATTCATATATTTCTATCTTTTTTTTTTGAGAAAAAATAAAAATAAGATTATAATTTTCTCTCTCTAATTTTATAGTAAATCTCATTCAAGAGTATTTTGTTTTAATTTTTATTAGATTATTTTAAAATATTATATTGATGGTATTAAATGAATCAATTTTACTACTTTCAGACATTTGATGATATTGTGTTAATTGTATTGGATATTTTGATGAATCATGATATAAAATAGTAGTTCTAAGAAAAAAAGATCAAATTTAAATGGGTAACTCGTTGCCCCGAACTGAACCAAATTGTTCATGAATGGGCCGAGTTGGGTTTCAAAAAAAAATTTGTGAAAATCGAACCGAAGCAAACCGATCAAATTTGATTGGGTTGAGTGCTGAATTTGACCAAAATCGGCTCGAACTAGCCTATGAATTGATAAGTGTTATGCATACGTCATTTGTATACTTAAATCATATAGCAATTATCTAATTTTCTTCTCTTTTGTTGCTTCTTTTGTGTTAAAACAACAAGAACTTAGCTTCTTCTGAGTTTTTATCCAAAAGATGCTAAAGTAATGATTTTATAGTAATTTTGGTTGTATTTTTCATATAGATATAGTAGAGGTATGGAAGAGGATTGAAGTACTGAAGTGTCATGCTTAGCGCGACATCCTCACTTAGCGCATCAGGACCACTCAGCCCAAGAAGCCCGCTTAGCGCAAGAAGCTAACCTGAAGGCTAACTGTAACGTGCATCTAGTGGCTTAGCGCGCGGTCACTTATGCCAGGAGGACTTTGCATGTGCACACAACGCGCACGTGTAGGCTTAACGCACATTGGCGGTTTTGATTGGTTATCAAGTGAGAAGATATTTGCAAAAAGTGGATTTTATATATAAAATCAACATTCATTCATTGAGAATCCTTCACTACGAAGCAAAAGGAAGCAGAGGAAGGAAAAGAAAAGCTCAGGCAACCAGTGCAAGGAAGATCTTCTTCTAGAGCTCTGACCAATATGTTTCACTCCATTTCTCTTCCATTTTCTTCCATTTCATTCCACCTTTTATATTTGTAAGTTTTTCATGACAATGAGAGACTAAAATCACCCGTTGTTGGAAGCTCTGCAAATCAAACTCTCTTTGATATAATGATTTTAAACTATCTATTAATATGATATTGATATTATTGTTCTTTTCTGTGCTCATTCACATGCCGATGGTTTGATCATCCATTTTCACGTATTGTTTTAAGATTTAGACATTAAAAAATGTTTATATGCTAAGAACTTGGGAAGAACATTTAGGTGATCCATGTTTATGGATAGAGTGGTATTGTCTAACTTGTTTATGCATCTCTGTTCCTAATGCAAATTATTTAATATAACTCTTAAGGGATTATGAGCGATATTAGGTGATTTAGGCTCTCTCACTTGAGGGATCATGGTTAAAGTAGGTTAATAAATGCAGGTAATAATCATATTCATGTTAAAAAGAGAAAAATCAATTACAGTTGCATCAATAGTAGTTCTAGTAAGCAGAACCCCCAACACGTTCTATAACTCATCACCAACACCATATCACAACTCCAAGCGTTTGTTTTCTTACTCTCTCATGTTCCTTGCTTTGTAGTTAATTTACATTAATTTTTATTTGTACTTAATCAATGAACAAGATTCGATTTAAGTCACAAATTGCTTAAACATTATATATATATATATATATATATATATATATATATATATATATATATATATATATATATATATATATATATAAAATTCTGACTAGAAGCAAAGTTCTTGTGGACTTGACATTGTATTATCATTTTATTACTACATGTACGAATTGATACACTTGCCAAGGAGTCAACACGAACACCCCTTATGTATTTTATAAATTTGTGATTTTAGTCCCTTGATAGATTATTAACTAATAATTGTGATTATTAGAGATATCAAATCAATTATAAATCATTAAAAAACTTTAATAAAAGATTATTAACCCTAATGTGATACTATTGTTGGTGGAGTCGCATGTTACAGTGGACATGAAGAAAATGAACATAGTATTGTGAAAAATTATGATTAATAATTTTTATTCAATTTTTTAATAATTAATGAATTTGATTAATTTATAATTAACTTAATAACTCAATTAATCATAATTATTTGATAATAATTTATCAGGAGGACTAAAATCACTAAGACTAGATGACCAAATATTACAATTAAAATCTAGGGAGGTCAAAATCATGGAATTGAAAAATTAGGGGACCAAAATCGCAATTTAGGAAAAAAAAACATTGTTACTTTTGGTAATGAATGTAACATTTATATCCTCCATTGTTACTTTTGGTAGATGGAAGTTTTTTTCTTCCAATAATTTTGTTCCTCACTTTTACAGAGGAATACGATAATCAACAATTACATTATATATACTAAAAAATGTAAAAAAGGAGAGATTTCTTGCATTAACTAGCATGGAATTAGGCCAATACAAGTTTTAGGGTCATTGTGTTATCTTCATGTGTTTGCGTCCAAGGCTAGGATGGTGCTAAGGTTCATTGGGTTCATGTAGGCTTTAGAACCTGACATAATTTCCTCCACAATAAGCCTATTGGCCTTTTCAGATGGATGGAATGCATCCCAAAATGCATACTGCTCTCTGTTGGTGCAAAGGTTGGAGAGTGCTGTGCATAGCCCAAGTCCATTGTAAGGTCCTTGCCCACAACAAGCTACTTGTGATGTAAAAAACCCTGCACAAAGCAACAACATAAATGTTAGTTTGCTTGATAATTTCTTCATGACAGCACTAGTTAAATAAATTGCATTAAATCCCATGATTCAATTCACATATTTCTATTCTTTTGTCTCCATTATCCTCTAATGGCACATCATTAATTAAAAAGTAATATTATTTCACCTCATTATTAATATTTTCAAAGAGGTGAAATTTTGCACTAAGGACAAAGGAGACTACAATTGTGAACATGTTTTAAATGGTGGTCACGATCACATATTTTCGCAATCTTTGATATTGCAAAAAAATTGCAATCAAATGTTACTGATGTGCCCACATGCATTTGTTGTACGTTGAGGTGACAGAGACCTAAAATATTTTGATGTTATGGTCAGAATTGCAATTGCATTGTGACCATAATTCAAAACCTTTTTTTCTGAGTAAGAATTGAAGTTATTAGGAATTACAACAATTCATGTACTCTATTCAATTATCTAAACTAAACTCTCTTAATAATTGAAAACCTGTGGGACGAAAAACTGGCTGGCTAGAGGGCGTGAATATTAATCAGTTAGTATGTTGTACCAAATTGTTGGGGGTTAGAAACGAAGTCGTTGTGCGTTTTTCCTGTGTTTGCAGCAATAAAAATGTCCTTTCCAATTTTCCTGTTGAGTCGTAGTAACATTTTTTCGAGTTGTGGGTTGAAGAGTGCTGCAGCTTGTTGTAGTTCAGGAGCACATTGTCCATTTCTACCACGTTGGGCCAATTCTGATGGAACACAACCCAAGGGTCCTGTGCCTGTCACAAGAACTCTGCGTGCTCCCAAATCATACAATTTCTGAAATATAAAAATTAATGACTATGAGAACGAGGGATCACAAGACATTAAGTATCAATCTCAAGGTTTTAATTAAATATCAGTCACGGTCGCATTTTTATCATGTTGGCTGATATGATGAATAAAATTGGGGTCACCAATAGTTAAAAAATCTTGATGTTACGGCAAAAATCACAACCGTGGACTGCTTTTTAAAACCTTGATAACCCTTCTGTTTAATCAAAAGGGTGTTACCTTCAAAAGCTTTTGGTACTCAGAGATGAGATACTTGACATATGCAGGTAGTGGGTACTGTTGGGACCTTGCTGAATTGGGCACCAAGAAGTAGTTGTTCACAAAATCATTGCCACCTACAGTGATGAGCACTAGTGCTTTATTCACTAAGCTCTTAGCCTGTGAAGCTCCAATTAAAGCTCTAACTCGGTTTTGGTACTCTTTAAAATAATGTAGCTGTCTATACATTCTGATTACATTTACCTGCAAAAGTTGCATACAATCATTTTAAGTGTAATCCTCAAAGTTAGCCTTAAAATTTATAAATTTTTTTTCCTTGAAATTTTTCCTTGACTTTGATCGTCTCTAATGTTTTTTATTTTGTATTTCATCCCTTAATTATTTTTTTTAGCACAATAGTGAGTAGGTTTACCATAAGATGATGTGTCAAGTTGACAAAACCAACTGAGGCGAAATACAATTTTTTTTTTTTATAGGAACAAATACAAAATCCGGAATATATATTCATGTAATTAACAAGTAATTAATGAACTTACAAACTGAATTCCAGTGTCATTAAGTATTCCAATTCCAGCTGAAGCGAAATTGGCACCAACAAGGAGCTTATTTCCACTTAATTCTGGACTCAAGTATGGCAATGTAGACTCAGCACCAAGTCGCTGACCTGAAACATCCCAATCAGTTAGCCATATACTTTATATGTCTCTATGTTAAGTTAATTGTTATATGCAAAGCTACATGACCAAAAAAAGGGTTCAAACTTGGAATGTGAATGATGAAAATGAAGCTTAAAAAGATGAATGTTGAAGCTAAAAAAAGGTTCAAAAAGTGGCTAAAGAAGGGTAAACTTAACTGATAAGATCAGGAATGTTGTAGCCATTGGAGAAACGACCAGTTGGTCTATGAGTTGGAGGGTAATCAATCCCATAAGGAGGAGCATCGGCACGTGCCGTGGTTGCCAAGTAATTGTTATTTCCACTATCAACAAGTGAATCTCCAAACACAAAGAATGCTCTTGGCCTAGCTTCAGCCCCTGAGACAATGACTCCAACCACTAACAAAACTAAACTAAGAATGGTCAAAGGAGCAAAACTTGACAAGATTGCCATATTGAAATGAACCTTTGGATGTGGGATTGGTGGTTTGCTAAATTAAGGACTAGATAATTTGGGATGTGGATGGAGGATTTCCCAGGATTCAAGTCTTTATATAATGAAAACTTTGTTGCACCATTTGAAACACAGATCTTACTAGTTTAGGAGGTCACTTTATTGCTCTATAATTCAAGGCTTTAAAACCGGTGTGGCATGTGATAGGTTAGATTTATTGATCAGATGCAACAAGAAATGAAAGATAACAATAGTACTTCCATAATACTTAAATGCAATTGACCAGAAATATATAGCTTCTTGTTCAATGTTCATTAAAATTATCCTTGCCAATTCAATACTCCGTTGCAGATATGCGTGTATTTCCTGTACTGAGTGTTTTTTAACTTGAAACTTCAGATTATTTCGATGTAATATCCATGTAAACAACATTTATCTTCACACGGCTGTGTCAATTTTCTTATAGACCCGTTAATATAAAAGAAGATTTTTAATTAAAATTTGAATTTCATTTTCATACACAACTAATGTAAAACACTGTCAATTAATAAAAGTCATCATATATTTGAGTTTAAAAATAATTATTACAAAATCAATGATCATGCCAATCATTATGATGTATACTTAAACGACAATAAGAAAAAAATTACACCATACAAGTGTATTTTAATTTACTTCTTAAACTAAGTTCCTTTATAATGTCTTTTATTTTATTAGATCACGTGTATTTTTTATTGATTTTGTAATCATATTTAAATTGTGGATAAGACTTAAAACGTAACATTGTAATCAAGAAAAAATTATCTTATATAATTCTTCTGTTAATGTAAAATAGACCGCGAAAATAAATAACTAACGAGGAAGAAACAATTGTAAAGTTCATATAATTAATTTGAAAAAATGGCCTTATTTATAGTTGAAAAAAAATATAGTTGTTGGATTTTAATGAAGATATGCAAATATTGGATCCTTCAAACAAAAACTAGAGAGGGTAGGTATTCTATTTAACCGTCCCACCCACACCCCCGGTACCCTTTCTCTACCCTTACACCCTCACCTTAACTAACATACCTTTTGTAGAAAGTAATTTTAAGATGGCTAAAAGATTTTTTTTTTTATTTCTGGAAAATATCTAAAGTTGTATTTTAGTTGATACAAAAGAAATATGCTTATTTTTCTTTCTTGGAAAATTATAATATGTTATTTTTTTCTTAGTCGAAATTAGGTTGGGACGATTCTTAACATACGTGACATGCGATTGTTTACTAAAGATAAGTCACGTAACACATTTTTTATTTCTTCTCTTTCTCTTGCAAGAGCCTTCTCTTCCCAACGACGAAGCCTCTAATATCAGGTTATTGCAGATTGAGTACAATGAAGGAGGCCTCCTTTCTTTTTTATGAAATGGTTAAATCTGGAACCAAGCTTAATGTGTTTTCCTTTAGTGCCCTAGTTGATGGCTATGTTAAGGCAGGTGACATGGCTTCTGCACTAGGCATGCACAAGAAGATGCTCTTTCATGGTTGTGCTCCCTACTGATTAATGGTTATTGCCGAGTTGGACGGGTGAATCATGGCTTGGACCTATGACGTGAAATTATTGCGAGGAATATTCTTATTATTGGGCATTTCCAGATCCATTGGAGTTTGGGTGTGTTGCTGTGGCGGTGGTTGATTGACGATGGTGGTGGCGCTCGCTGCACGCAGAGGCTAATGGTGGTGAACGAGAACCAATTTTTTTTCTTTTTTTAATTTTTTTCCCTAAAATGATTTTTAATTCCCACAAGAGTAATTTCAAGTCAATAAGTAACATTATAATTTTATAGGGATGAAAAATAGATAAATTTTTTTATTGGAACTAAAAATAAACTTTGAATATTTTGTAGGGATAAAAAATATATTTTAGCTTTTAAGAATTTGAAGACTTATATGAAATTAATTTCTGGAATAAATTTTTAATAATTTGTAAAGTTCTAGAATTTAATTTTCACAATATGTTGATTCATTACATGTAAAAGCAAATAACACAAGAATGAGGGTTGAATTGTGTTTTTAGAAAGTTTAAACTTTTTTTAGATTGAAAACGCGTTTATTATCTAATGTGAATTTACCTAAAAATAGCTAAGGGATATTTAAGAAAAACTTTACCACTTAGTGGGAAAATAATTTTCTTAACAGATCAAAAAGAAATATAAAATCTAAAAACGAATTTGAACCCTTTTATCAGGCAACACAAAGAAAAGCAAAAAAATAAATAAATAAATAAATAACAGACATAAAGTTTGACGAGTTTGTCTCTACACTGAGACTACGCCCAGTTTGTAGCAACCCAACAAGTTTTCACTAACTCTACCCCAAGCTTGACTTAACTAAGTATTATTTGTCCTACTAAGTCAATGCTAGCTCTAAATAAATCAACAAGATTTGTTGGAAGTTTACACACTGACTAATATCAGATCATCTTATAGACGAATATATTTCTCGACACTTTAGTCTTTTCTCTCAAGATTTACAAGATGTTTTGAGAGTTAGTATTTGTATTCACTCTAATCTTTAACTGAAGTCTTGAGGCCATTTGAATATTTAATGCTTGCATTAAATGCACATCCCTTCTTTATGCAGAGTCCATGCTGATATGTTGACGTGTCTTATACTCCACCAGGAAAGTCACTTCTTCCATGATAGCAAATCTCACCAGCAAAATGCATCTTTTAATGAAAATCAGCACTTCCAAACTCTGGATTTTATTTATTCTTCATAGGACTTTGACAAATCTTAGGAGAATGTTTCTTACAAGAAAGAATCTCAAATACAGAGTATTAAATGAAGATATTAAATGTACTACTTATAAATACTATGTCAGATCATCTTATATGGATGTATAATCTAAAAACTCAGATGCAGAAATCCAAACCATGATCTGATGGCACATTGGACACAACTTTTACCATTTATATTTATTTGCATTTAATCAAAATAATTAGGAATCATAATTCATCTTTAAGATATAAATTCCTTTTGGATTAACATTATGGAATTTAATTTAGGCTCAAATATTTTTGTGTTTATAATTTACTCACATTTTTTTTAGTTTTTGTAAAAAAATTAAAAAGGTCCCTAACATAAGAATTTTTATCACATTAGAATTCTAGCCATTTGAAGTTGTTAAGTGTCGCATCATCAAATATAATGTTATAAAGTGTTGTGTTAGCTAAAGTGTCATATTAGGAACACAACATCATCAATAGTGACACTTAATAAATAAATAAATAATTCATGTTATCTCAAACTATAAAAAATTCAAATATGGGTTTGCTTAAATATGCTTGACTTATTTAAAAAATTCAAAGTTAAATCTAACCTATTACCCATCATAAGCTTTTTTAGACTCCACCTGACAGTTTAAAATTTTAGCTTTGCTTGTTAAACTACTTAAAGGCTTATAAGGGTAGAGATAGGATAAATGGCCTATTATGAGTTAGATCTTCAAACTAGCCAAGTTAGGCTTAAAAATTGACTTCTAATAAGTAAATATATCAAATTCAAGCTTTATAATTATGAATTAGACCAAGGTTAGGCCTACCAAATGCCTTGACTAGGCCCTTTTTTACTCCTAAATCTATTTCATATTAAAGTTTTTAGATAGGTTTATTTCATATTAACTTATTTTATCTTAATATTTAATATAAACTAATAGAGGAAAACAGCAAGTGCACGGTCGTCATCAAGTAATAAAATATTGAATACACAGGGACCACATTTTTGGCTTAGCAATCATCACCAATAAAAATAGAAACTAAATAATTGGGAAAAGATTAAGATTTGATTTTTAGAATATTTAATTAAAAAGTTAAAGATTTGGTTGAAGATGAAGATAAAATTAAAATAAAGAAAAGAGAATATTTGATTGAGATATAAATTCAAATTTAGAAAATTCTAGGATCAGGGTTTCACACCAAGACTCTTCCAAATTCTCCTTTAATGGAAAATTAATCTAAGATATTCTTCATTCTCTTTCAAGCAACAAAAATGTATCTAATTAAATTTGTCCCCACTGTCGTGTTGCTCTATTTAATCAAATCCTTTATGCTCTTTACTAATTTGTTTTATCCACCTAGGATTAATCTTATTGTTGTGAATCAAAATCTAAGCTCTCCTCTCATGGTTCCAATGCATAAGTTCACCTCAGTTCATCCCTAAGTGTATAAAATCATGCAAACGGTGATCAAGCTAGCATCTAATGTGTATAATTAAATGGGAAGAATTAAAAGTGAACCTCAAATAACATAAGTTAACATGAACAATTGTCAAGGGCTATGCCCCAATCCTAGAATAAAGATGGCTACTCACACATAGCCATGAAAAATGGCCTTATTTATAGTTGAAAAAAAAAATATAGTTGTTGGATTTTAATGAAGATATGCAAATATTGGATCCTTCAAACAAAAACTAGTGAGGGTAGGTATTCTATTTAACCGTCCCACCCACACCCCCGGTACCCTTTCTCTACCCTTACACCCTCACCTTAACTAACATACCTTTTGTAGAAAGTAATTTTAAGATGGCTAAAAGATTATTATTTTTTTATTTCTGGAAGATATCTAAAGTTGTATTTTAGTTGATACAAAAGAAATATGCTTATTTTTCTTTCTTGGAAAATTATAATATGTTATTTTTTTATAAGTCAAAATTAGGTTGGGACGATTCTTAACATACGTGACATGCGATTGTTTACTAAAGATAAGTCACGTAACACATTTTTTATTTCTTCTCTTTCTCTTGCAAGAGCCTTCTCTTCCCAACGACGAAGCCTCTAATATCAGGTTATTGCAGATTGAGTACAATGAAGGAGGCCTCCTTTCTTTTTTATGAAGTTAGGCTTAAAAATTGACTTCTAATAAGTAAATACATCAAATTCAAGCTTTATAATTATGAATTAGACCAAGGTTAGGCCTACCAAATGGCTTGACTAGGCCCTTTTTTACTCCTAAATCTATTTCATATTAAAGTTTTTAGATAGGTTTATTTCATATTAATTTATTTTATCTTAATATTTAATATAAACTGATAGGGGAAAACAACAAGTGCACGGTCGTCATCAAGTAATAAAATATTGAATCCATAGGGATCGCATTTTTGGCTTAGCAATTATCACCAATAAAAATAGAAACTAAATAATTCGGAAAAGATTAAGATTTGATTTTTAGAATATTTAATTAAAAAGGTAAAGATTTGGTTGAAGATGAAGATAAAATTGATTGAGATATAAATTCAAATTTAGAAAATTCTAGCATCAGAGTTTCACATCAAGACTCTTCCAAATTCTCCTTTAATGGAAAATTAATCTAAGATATTCTTCATTCTCTTTCAAGCAACCAATATGTATCTAATTAAATTTGTCCCCACTGTCGTGTTGCTGTATTCAATCAAATCCTTTATGCTCTTTACTAATTTGTTTTATCCACCTAGGATTAATCCTATTGTTGTGAATCAAAATCTAAGCTCTCCTCTCATGGTTCCAATGCGTAAGTTCACATTAGTTCATCTCTAAGTGTATAAAATCATACAAACGGTGGTCAAGCTATCTAATGTGTATAATTAAAAGGAAAGAATTAAAAGTGAACCTCAAATAACCTAAGTTAACATGAACAATTGTCAAAGGCTATGCCCCAATCCTAGAATAAAGATGACTACTCACCCATAGCCATGAAAACTAAAACAACAAGAAGAAGAAAGAGAGAAGGAGGAATCATATGGTCCTGCTCTATGTCGTCAATGCCTCAATAATTTAGAATACCTCAACTAGAGTCTTAAAATCTATTTAAATTAAAGTTATGGGCCAAAAGTTGCTAATGCCAATTACAAAACATATTTAAAAATAATAAAAGAAAATCTGATGGTCCTCACACCCCTATGATCTTGGTCATGTGCTATTAGGGTTTTAGCTCTAATGTCTATTCATGGGATTGTGATCTTGATCACACCCTCGTGATCTTCTCTGCAAGGCATAACACAAACTCCTTATTTTTAACTCCATGTCCAAGTCTTTTGTGCTCAGACTTTTGTTTTTAATTTCTTCATTTGAAGAGTGATCTAAACAGAAATGAAAACAAGGAAAGCACTCTCACAAGTCCTAAAAGCATGAATTGAAACACTACAAATTCAATGAAAATTAAGCTAAAAGACAAAGATAAATGCAACCTACCCTAAGTAAAATAATATGCAGAGATGACCTAACAACAATGCATTATAAACTTACATGGCATTTTTGTGCTACAAATATGTCATTTTTTTTTCCTTCTAGTTCCATAATTTTTTTTTGTTTTTGTCTTTAGTCTTTAAAGTTTTTTTTTCATCCATTCTAACATGGCATTTTTTGTGATGGGGCACTATTGATGCAACACTTTTGTTGACATGACACTTGTTGATGTCAATAATCGCTAGCAACATTAGTAACTAATGGCGGGGAACAATGTGAAAAGAACCACATTTCATAGACATTTTAAAAAAATTACAAGGACCGAAGCAAAATAAAGTGAGTAAATTATAATGATAAAAATGTTAGGACAAAGGACGATTTAGGATCCTTAGTGGTTTTGATTTAATAAACAAAGGAATAAGTTTACAAGTTAAGATAAGACGAAAGCAGTTTTGTTAGAAAGAGGAAGGTAATCCTCTTAGTTAGACAATAGGCTAAGCACAAAGATTATATATGTTTGTGTAATCTTATGAGAATATATGTTTGTATAATCTTGTCATCTTTCAGGTACATAACACACATATAGTCTTTTAGCTCATAAGAAGCACACCAAGGAAGCTTTATGAAAGTGAATAGAGGACAACTCATTGTCTATATCAAACATGTTTGCCTACCCAACAAAGTACAACAATGTATTTGTCTATGCTAAAGAAGATATATATATATATATATATATATATATATATATATATATATTCTCTACAACACAATAATTGTACGAGAAAAGAAAGATAAGTATGGGCCCGTTTGGATGTGGCCCAAAAGATCTTTTATTATCTTATCTATTGAAAAAAGATCTTTTTTATTTTTTAAGAGTGTTTTGTTATTTTTTTTTTAACTTTTACAAAAGCAAAAGCTCTCAGCAGATCTTCCTCTCAAGCTTAGATTCCCAGCTTCTCAAATCTCCTTTTCGGGAATCTGATCCCAAAATAAGACTTGGACAATAATGTCCTCAAGAAAATTTCAAAATGACAAGCATACCCTCCTCATTTTTCTGAACCCTAAAATTTTCTCTCGTTCCTGAGAACTTGTCGTGCTGTGCCTTCCTCGAAATTTTTCTCCCATGCTTCTGATCTCCTTCGTCATCTCTTCCGATCATCTTTCGTCATTTTTTCTTCTTCCTTTGTTAGCATCACAGGTTCTTCATTAATTTCTTTTTCTTCTCAATATTGTTATGGATTAGGGTTATGTTTTTGTTTGTTTCATTAAGCTTGTGAAATGTCTCTCAATCAAGTTCCTGTGAAAAGAAAGAAAGCAGAATGGTTATGCATTTTTGTTTTTATTTTGCTTCATCTCTGTATATCATCACAACTTCAGAGGCTTGGTTCTAGGATTCAACTTCCAAAGGCTTACTTACTCTAATATATCTCTGATTCAAGTTGTTCTGTGAGTTTTCCTGTTTTAGTCTAAGGCTTTGAGCTTTGTTTGATAGATATGTCAAAGGCAAATTGCAGTTTCTAATTTGTTGAAACTACAAAGATTGAGTTTAGAACTGATAGAAGAGTTACCATGTGTATCAAACTAGCATTAGAATTGGTTATGGGTGTTTGTTTTTTACGTTCTTAGTTCTTATACAATACTAGAAACTAGAAAGAAGTGATTGGAATTTCAACTACCATTGTTGGTTTAGAGGGCAGAGGCTCCATTAAGTTAAAAGTAAGAAAGCAATTAAAGGCCTTTGAAGTGAATTCGGATAAATGGTTTCTTCTATATATACCATTATGTGTGTTCTTCATTCCACAATAGCTCTTACTTGTGGAGCTTTGATGATATTCTACTCCAAAGAGATCTCTGTGCTTGGCCACAGATCCGAGACCGCAAGCAAGCTTCAAGGGACAACACCCCATGATCAGCTTCTGATTGACACCTCGGATTCCTTCTCTGGCTTGTTGTTGTTCACAATAGGATTCCTTCTCTTGATGGTTGCTTTTGTTAAGGACATAGACTTTCAGAGTTTCTTTGCCTAAGGGTGTGTGATGCTTCACATTTCCATTGCAGTGTGGAGATTATTCTTTGAGAGGAAGCTTGGGGATCTAGCACATGAATGGCCTAGGCATGCTGTTGGGGACATAGCATTGGCAATTTCATAGGTCTTTTTTCTTGTGTACACATGGAGAGAGAAATATGATTAGTTAATTTATTTTATAATTTTGTAAGTTTTTTGTGCTTGTGGTTGTAGAAACAACATGGCCCAAATTGGCCTTGTGAATGCTCAGATTCTTGACATAAATGGAGAACCATTATATGAGTTCTGTTCTTCTTCAAAGAGAGAATGAAAGAGGTTGTTGAGTCAACTTTCTGGTTCTTCTTTAGTTCCTTTTCTTTCTCTCTTATCAATTCATTGGATTGCTTGCATACTATCCCACTTAAACCCATTTCGAATCGATTTGGATTCTTAATGCTAGGCGTGTGTGTCTCATTATTAGCATTTTCTATGCTTCCATTTATCCAACTGTTACTTACATTGGTGCCAAGCAAAATTTTCTGATTGGTATATTCGGGGGCATTGGACACCCTCTCTCAATGGATTTTTTTGTTTTCTGAAGGAGCGGGAGAGGTGGTAAGGTCTTATTGTTAAGTTGTTTGCTGTGTAGCTTGGTTCAACTAAATTAGATTTTCAATTAAAAGAATTATATTATACCGGCTTACACTATTACAAGCAGATATAAGCTCTGTAGTTGAATTTTTTATCATCATTCGGCTTATGTATATTGCTTACATTCTTGGGGTTGAAGCTAATGTTGCTCTGCATATTTGGTTTCAATTATGCTTCCTTTTATTTTCTTAGCTATTTTGAATCATTTGTGCAGTAACTACAATTTGGACTTTCATTGTTTCGGTTGTCTTGTTATGAACCTTTCTTGTATTCAAATTGTTTGGCTAGATGATCTAATTCCAGCCATATATTGTATTGTTTAGGATCTCATCTCAAATTGTTTTGGTATCCTGAGTTTCTTTATCCAATTTTTAAGCTAGGTTGTTTAAGTGGGAACCATAATTATCTTTATAGACAACTCAGTTCTTGTCCCACAGCCAGTACAAAGAAGTGGTGCATCTGAATGTTTTGGCAAAGCCACTTTGGTTTTGCTTTTGGTCAATCTGAGAAGTAATGAGCCTACATTCTCCTTTGATGTTCAATCTTGCATGACAGTTAAAACTCTTATTTATTAGAAAGAACTAACTTAAATACAGGATTGCCTTACAATTTTTTCAAAATGCACCAATCAAGTATTTGAGTTAGTCTCTAGTATATACAAAAGAAGCACAGAAAGGAAAAGGCATTCTGTGAATGAGAAGTGTGCCCAATTGCTTGTTTCAAATCGACACTACTTTCCCTATGATTCTGTTAAAAGACCAAACATAGTCTATCCGACTAATATTTAAACTTCAAACTATTGGAAAGTGTTTGGATCATTGTGTCCAATTAGCTATTATGAAACAAAAGTAGCTCTTAACCAACTTTACAGGAAATCAGAAACTGCCGAGACTTTTAATATTATGACAGCCAGAAAAATCTCAATTCTGAACTGTTACTTCTATTTTTCTTCCAATTTAAGGGGTATGAGATGAAATGAGATGCAATTGATTTATTATTTATCATTCTAACATTTCTCAGCAATAGAATGGAATCTATATTACATTCTATCATAGAACATCCAAACAATGGTATGGTACTTTTATTTCATTTCATGTCATATCACTCCATGCCACAGCATTCCACACCACCCCAAGCAAACAAACAGCATATTATAATATTCCACAAGAAGGAAGGAGAATCATGCATATTATATGCTGATATTTTCCAGAGAAGCCGTGATAAATGTTCATTTCCAAACACAGTGATTGAATACCACTACAAGAAAATCTTGGATGCAGAAATCCTAAGACTTATATATATATATATATATATATATATATATATATATATATATATATATATATATGTTGAGACTACCCTGCTTTTACCTTGCTGCCTTTTTGGTCCAAAATTCAAACCTTGCAAGTTATGTTTGTTATATATATATATGCTACACTTTTTTAATCAAAATTTCTAGAAAATATATAACAATATTTTAAATATAATGATAAAGTTAAAATATTTTTATAAATGAAATAGAAGAAGAAAATAATTTTTATTATTTTTAATAATATTTAATTATTTAAGGCATTTAATAATTATATAATAATGTTTAAGTATTTAATTATTAGTTTTAATAATGTCAATGCATATAATATCCTTTTTGGTAATTTTAATTATGCAAAAGATCTTCTACAATTTCATCCAAACACCATATTAATTTAAATAAACACTTAAGAGTTTATCATCCAAACATCAAATTAACTTATGTAATAAGAGCTTCTTGGATAAGGTTTTTCTCTATAAGATCTTTTACAATAGTGCATCCAAACAGGCCCTATAATGCTTTGTTTTGTCATGTACATCTGTCTTTATAAGATAATATAGTCTGTGAGTCTTTACCCTTAATCTTTTCTTAGTGAAAACGGTTGAAATCTGAAGAGGCATTATGTCAAAAAATACTTAACCAGTTAACGAGTTGCTTGGAAAAGCAAGTTAAAATATACTCATATGTTTAAGTTTGAAGAGACTTTAGTAAAATAATTCTTTGTAACTTGTTTTAGTTAATAGAAATCTTGGAGGGATACGGAGGACTAGGTGTACTTTTAGGTTAAAACTAACGAGTATAAGACTCTCCATAATTATCTCTTTTACAACTTTAAAAGGTTTTCATAAAAAATTGTTTAATAGAAAAATTATTTTTTTTCTAACTGTTAAAAAGGTTATAATAAGATATTTGCTTCATCTTTGTGTTTATAAAAGTTTTGAGCATAATCCTACTTGTAAGACAATTCAATCCTCTTGTATTTTCCTAAAAATTAGGAAAAGTATATTTAAATCTTTAATTTATTTTTGGAAGCATTTAATACATGCATTTAAAAAAAAAGTCATGTATAGACCATGTAAAAAAATTTACACAATATATTATATATGATAAGTTTGTTGATTTTTAAAATAATTAACTTCAAATAATTCAAACGGTGATTTGTAATTGATTGATAGTGTAAAACTATTTTACGCGGTCACTACAAAGGTTACGTTAAATTTTTAGCACATTTGAACGTTTTATAATGACCAATTCGTTGGGGGAAGCTAACGATGAGTACAAGCTAGAGGAGGCTGACACGATAGGGAAAGGCAAAAGGAGTGCAAAAAAAGTTAAAGAATGGATGGGCCTATGGTCGGGGGTGTAGTGCTTCATAGGGAGGTGAGGAGCACGAAGATGAGAAACAAATGTATTTTCAAAATATAAAAAAAAACTGAAAAAAAGGAATTTAGGAGAAAAATACATTTTCAAAAAGAAAAGGCCAATTAGTAAAAGTTAGTGAATCAAATAAGTTGACTCATGACATGTCACATGTAGATCATGTTTCTCTTGCAATCTCATGGATTATAATAATTAGGTAAAATTGTAAATTTGGTCCTCCAATTTATCTTTAATTTTAATTTTGGTCTCCTTTTAAAATTATAGACGAATTTTGTCCTCCTATTTTATCCAATCACACAATCTTGGTCCTCCAGTCCAGAATTGAACGTTCTGTTACAAAGGAATGTTAACTGTCACGTGTCACGTTCTTATTGGATGATGACGGGTGTCATGTTCTGATTGATCAACGACAACAACAATGCATTTCATCTTCCATAAAGTTGACATCCAATCAGAACATGACACGTGATAGTCATCATCCAATAAGAACGTGACACGTGGTAGTCAACATTCCTTTGTAACAGAACGTCCAATTCTGGACTGGAGGACCAAGATTGTATGATAGGATAAAATAAGAGGACAAAATTCGCCTATAATTTTAAAAGGAGACCAAAATTAAAATGAAAGACAAATTAGAGGACCAAATTTACAATTTTACCTAATAATTTCCTGAAAGATAGTTATCCATCAAGATAATTGTTCTTTTTTTTACTTGGCAAATGTCAGTTTGCTAGTTTGTTAACTTTATTAAAAATATTTGTTGGAGAGAATTGAACTTGTGACTTCTGTCCCATCCCTTTCTTTCTTGATCCTTTTCTTACCCTTGGGTAACTTATATCTCCCAAGACAATTGTCCCTTCAAGATGACAATTAGTGACATCACAACTACAAGACCATTTGAGGCAATTGTCTTAAGCCCTTGATTAAATAATTTTTATTTTTGTATAATTAGGTGATAAATTTAAGGTGGCATTGGAGGGGTAACTCATCCACACATGTTTTACATAGTTCAATATCATTTGAATGTCAAATGTAATCATGCCACATCATCATTTGATGATAACAGCATGAAATGTCACATCATCATCGATCAACTTACAAAGATAAAAATCAAAACAATACAATTTATAGGAATTAAAAAAATGACACAACTAGGTGAACAGAAAAATATTTAAGTTTTTAATTACATATTTATATATTTATTTTTTTGTTTCATCTATAATTACTGCATATAAGTGATTTTTTTTAAAAAAAATCTTTATGTCTTGCTCAGATTTGTATGAGGACTTTTGTGTTCCCTAACACGTTTTCTGAAATGTTTGCCATTACATGCAGGGAACATTTTCATGTGTTGTTTGGCCACACAAAATATAAAGAAACAGTAAAGATTGCAGCCGAATCTCCACAAGGAATCCTGAGCTCCCTACACAGTTGACAAATTTTAGGTTCTTGATAAGAAGTAGGCAAGTAGCTATCTGAGAATTTTCTCTTGCATTTTCTGTTACTTATTCAGTTACAAATTAATTTTTGGTTGGTTATTATTTGCCTTAAGGTGATGTCCTTCTGTTTGGCCAATTTGATTGTAATGTTTAAAATGTCATTATCTGTTTTATGTATCAACGTTTCCATTACACCTCTTTAATTTCTTTTTCTTCTTTGTGGTTTAGTTGAAGCGTTCTCTATAGTTGTCTGAAAAGAGCTATTTATTATATATCCTTAATTTTTGAAATCTTATAAATCAAAAGTAATTGTTGGTTTTGTGGAGGAAATTATAAAAAAACAGAGGAGAGAAGAGAGACAATACGTATGAAGAGGAAATAGAATTATTCTATTCTAATTCAAATTGTTCTCAGCAGCGATACAATAAATAGCAAAAGATAAACTAATTAGATAACAAGATATTAGCAAAACAGAATATTAAAACTATCTTGCTCCTTAAAGATAGGAACCACTTATTAACTAGGCTAATCCATTAAAACTGACTTACTCCTAAAATATAGGAAACCAACTTATTTACTAAATCCTATTTTAAAAATTGAAAAATAAAATATTATGCAGTTACAAAAGTATATCTTCAACACTCCTCCTTGCTTTTGGAACTGCAAACTCCAATTCTTTGAGTTCAAGTTTGTTGATAGGTAGTGACTTTATAAACATGTCAGCCAATTGATCTTTAGACTTACAATAAATTAAGTTCACTTCATCACTTTGTTGCATCTTTATCAAATAATAGAACTTGATGTTGAAATGTTTAGTCTTTCCATGACACACGGGATTGTTTGCAATAGCAATGGCTACTTGATTGTCAACAAAAATTTCAATTTTTTTCTTTTGAGCAAATAGAATATTTGACCTTGTTGAAGTGAGATACATTAGACATCCAATCAAGCTCCCATAATATCCTTCATCAATGTTATCAACACCTTCTTTCTTGCTGAACTTCTCCTTTTGATTCATTGGAGTGCTAACAGATTTGCATTCCTCCATTTGAAACTTCTTCAAATTTTCTTTTGCATATTTCCTTTTTTTCATGTTTAGCATTCTTTCAAGATGGCAATGATCAAGTCTCTTGTGCCAGAGTTCCGTGGGTGTGACTTGAGTGAAATAGGCTGTATGCTCCTCCTCTGCTGGATCAAATGAAAAGCTTTTACCTTTCATTTTAACCCTTAGAACTTCCCGGCCAAAATTGTCATAGATAAAGCAATGTTGATGTTCAAAGGACACTTTAAATCCCTTTTTAATCAACTGACCTACGCTTAGCAAGTTTTGGTCAGTGTTAGGTACATAAAAAACATCTGATATTAATTTGATACCTGAACACGTTGAAATTGCAACAGTTCCTTTTCCTTTTACTGGAATATAGCCACCATTCCCAATTCTGACCTTTGAGACATTAGTTGGCTTCAAATCTTTGAATAAGGTCTTATCATATGTCATGTGGTTCGTACAACCACTATCAATCAACCAACTTTCCCTTGATTCACTACTCAAGAAGCATGTGGCCACAAACAGTTGGTCCTCTTCTTCTTGATTAGCAATCTGAGCTCCTTCATCATGGTGATTTTTGTTGGCGCAGATCACCGCTTCATGCCCTATCTGGTTGCACTTGTTACATTTTGCATCTGGTCTCCTCCAACATTTGAAAGGTGCATGACCTTTTTTGCCACAATGATGACAAGGTGGATAATTTTTCTTTTTATCCTTACCTTTGTTTTGGTTGTTTGCATTATTTTCGTTGCTTGTTGGCTGATTCTTCTTGAAAAAATCCTTTTTGCTTTCATCAACTTCATGATGTTTGGCGGGCAAAGCACCTTCGACAACACGATCTTGCCTCATCAACCTTCGCTGCTCTTGAGCTTGCAGGGCATGTAGTACTTCTGCCAATGTGATTTTCGACAGATCCTTTGTGTTCTCCAATGAAGCTATAGATGCTTCATACCTCTCCGGCACCGTTACCAAAATTTTCTCTACAATTCTCGAATCAGTAAAATCACTTCCCAACAACTTTATCTTGTTAGCAATACCCAACAATTTGTTTGAGTATTCTTTGATTGTCTCTAACTCTTTCATCCTTTGAAGCTCAAATTCTCTCCTTAAATTCAGAACTTGCATGCTTCGTATTCTATCATCTCCAACGTATTCCTCTTTCAGATAATCCCAAATTGCTTTGGGTGATTTAAGAGTCATGATTCTGATGAATATCATTTGTGAAACACCAGTGAACAAACATGACCTCGCCTTTGCCTTCTTCATCTTTCTTTCCTTGTGATTTTTAATTTGGGCCGTGGTGGGATTTTCAGGCAGCGGATATATTTCATAATCCTCTTCCACAACATCCCATAAATCCAAAGACTCCATGTAGGATTGCATTTTCACTTCCCAAATATCATAATTCTCTCCATCAAAGATTGGAAGAGTTATGTGGGAAAAACTTGCTTCACCTTCCATGGTAGAGGTCCCGTAAGAATAAGGCTCAGATACCAATTGTTGGTTTTGTGGAGGAAATTATAAAAAAACAGAGGAGAGAAGAGAGACAATACGTATGAAGAGGAAATAGAATTATTCTATTCTAATTCAAATTGTTCTCAGCAGCGATACAATAAATAGCAAAAGATAAACTAATTAGATAACAAGATATTAGCAAAACAGAATATTAAAACTATCTTGCTCCTTAAAGATAGGAACCACTTATTAACTAGGCTAATCCATTAAAACTGACTTACTCCTAAAATATAGGAAACCAACTTATTTACTAAATTTTATTTTAAAAATTGAAAAATAAAATATTATGTAGTTACAAAAGTATATCTTTAACAGTAATAATTGAGGAAGAGGATATTATATAGGGAATGATGTTGATGATAAATGTATTTTTTGTGGGCAAGAGTAAGAGTCAACTGGTCATTTGATGTTTACATGCAATTTTTCATACAGCATAAGGAGAAAGTGTTATTCATGGTTTGGGGTTCAAACTTCAAATGTCATTACCTCAAGGTTGCATAAGACACTTTTGGCAACATTGTGCATTTATTGCTAGAAAGAAACAAAAGAAAACTTGGGGAGGACTGTTTGGTTAGCAGCTACATGGCCTATCTGGCTTTGTTAGAAATGATGTGATATTCAATAGGGAGGATGCAGATGTTAATAAAGTGGTGGACGTAATAATTTACAGATCTAGGTCTTGGCTTAAATCTAAGTTGGATGGTTTCGCTTGCTCTTTTTATGAATGGTCAAACCGTCAAAGGAACCAGGTTATTACCTAAAAAATCAGTACAGTATACATCTACGATGCACAAATACAACACGTGTATGCAATATGATACGTATATATCATATTAGGTGATACAATTATTTCAAGAATATATAGGATACAATACGTGTAAGATTTAGAAATATATAAAAAATTATATAAAAGTAACATATTAAATAGATAATTACAATTCTACAAATCCAAATTAAAAATGTATTTCTTGAACGCTAGCAAAAACAAAAAAAATTTAACTCATTGTCGTCATAAATTACTTTCTATTATTTACACATTGAAAAAAAACTATTAATCTTCTTCCTTTCTTGAAATCATTCATAAAGTGAACAATTTTTATTTTTGGTTCATGAAGGGACAATGATTCTATGTTTATATATTATACATACTTGTGTGTTTCATGTAGTTGTATTGAATTTTCATAAAATAATGAAACTTCATCTCATTCTATTCCTTTTTCTTATTGATTCATTGTCAAATTACTGGTTCTTAGGTAACTTTTTGGAATATTTAATCAAGGTGTGAATCATGACTCCTCTAAACAAAGCATTTAATAGTATTCGAATTTATGACTTTAACATATAACTTTCCTTACAATTAATAAACTAAAACATGTAGACAGAGAAATGTCATGAACTAGCAAGGAAGGTGAATACAATTAATTTTGTTCTAGGAAATTTGGGTTTGTTTATCTTCATGTGTTTGCGTCCAAAGCTAAGATGGTGCTAAGGTTCATTGGGTTCATGTAGGCTTTAGAACCCGACATAATTTCCTCCACAATAAGCCTATTGGCCTTTTCAGATGGATGGAATGCATCCCAAAATGCATATTGGTCTCTGTTGGAGCAAAGGTTGGAGAGTGCTGTGCATAGCCCAATACCATTGTAAGGTCCTTGCCCACAACAAGCTACTTGTGATGTAACAAATCCTACAGAAAGCAACAATAACACAAATGTTAGTACTTGTTTCTATATGATTGCACTAGTCCTACATGAAGATTAGTTAGTTATTAGTAGTGTGTAGTACCAAATTGTTGGGGGTTAGTAACGAAGTCGTTGTGAGCTTTTCCAGTGTTTGCAGCAATGAAAACGTCAGTTGCAATTTTGCGGTTGAGTTGAAGTAACATTTGTTCGAGTTGTGGGTTGAAGAGTGCTGCAGCTTGTTGTAGTTCAGGAGCACATTGTCCATTTCTACCACGTTGGGCCAATTCTGATGGAACACAACCCAAGGGTCCTGTGCCTGTCACAAGAACTCTGCGTGCTCCCAAATCATATAGCCTCTGCAACATATATATATACGTATCATATTAGAGATTAGAGGACATTAACTGTTAATCCTTTTGATTAATCAAAAGGGTGTTACCTGCAAAAGCTTTTGGTACTCAGAGATGAGATACTTGACATATGCAGGTAGTGGGTACTGTTGGGACCTTGCTGAATTGGGCACTAAGAAGTAGTTGTTTACAAAATCATTGCCTCCTACAGTGATGAGCACTAGTGCTTGTTTCACCAAATTCTTAGCCTCTGAAGCTCCAATTATAGCACTCACTCGGTTTTGATACTCCTTAAAATATTCTAGCTGTCTATACATTCTGATCACGTTTACCTGCAAAAGTTACACAATCATTTTTTAAGTGCACTCCTTAAATTTTACCATTTTATTATTATTTTAGAATTTATGTTGGGTTATGTTTATATATTCTGGTGCTCGAGGTTATGAGCATAACACATATTAGATATAATGGGAAAAGGTAACTATCAAGTAGCCAGTAATGAACTTACAAACTGAACTCCAGTGTCATTAAGGATTCCAATTCCAGCTGAGGCGAAATTGGCACCAACTAGTAGCTTATCTCCTCTTAATTCTGGACTCAAGTATGGCAATGTTGACTCTGCACCAAGTCTCTGACCTGAAAACAACCCAACTAGTTAGACATAAACTTTATGTGTCTATGTTAAGTTAATTATTATAGGAAAAGCTACATGACCAAAAAGGGTTCAAAACTTCAAATATGCATGATGGAAAATGAAGCTTAAAAGATGAATGTTGAAGCTAAAAAAAGTTTTAAAATGTGGGAAGAGATATGTGAACTTAACTGATAAGATCAGGAATGTTGTAGCCATTGGAGAAACGACCAGTTGGTCTATGACTTGGAGGGTAATCAATCCCATAAGGAGGAGCATCGGCACGTGCCGTGGTGGCCAAGTAATTGTTATTTCCATTGTCAACAAGTGAATCTCCAAACACAAAGAATGCTCTTGGCCTAGCTTCAACCCCAGACACAATGATTCCAACCACTAACAAGACTAAACTAAGAATGGTCAAAGGAGCAAAACTTGACAAGATTGCCATATTGAAATGAACCTTTGGATGTGGCCTGTGGGGTTGTTTGCTAACTAAACTGAGACTAGCTAGATAGTTTTAAGATGTGGATGGAGAATTTCCAAGGGATTCAAGTCTTTATATAATTAACCTTTTCGCATGATTTGACAAAAGTCTTAACAGTTTAGGAGCGCGCTTTAGTGCTCTATAATTGAAGGTTTTGTGTTCCTCTAAAACCGGTGGCATTTGTCAAAAACATAAATGCAATTGGTTGGATTCATTGAGATGCAACTAGAAATGGAAGATAATACTGTTACTTTCATAATAGTACTTAAAAACAATTTGACCTGAGATTTATAGCTTCTTGCTCATTAAAATTTTCCTTGTTATTTCAGAAAATTTTCGATGTCATACACATGTGAACAACATTATGTTCACAAGGCCGCTTCAATTATATATCTTATAGACATGTGAATGTAAAAGAAAATCAAGTCGCTATGTCGAAACTAATAAAAAATTATGAGTTTAATATTTATATACGCTCATTCAATTATAAATTATCGTTTAAATTATTTTAAAATAATTATTTTAAAAATCGATAAACTTATCATATATGATGAGTTAATTAAATGGTTGTATAAAACTAACTCTTTTTCTAAAAAATTATTCATCTTTTGAATTTTGAGTTGCTAGATTTTTAATTAAACCAAGTTTGATTTTAGTATATGGTTAAGTTAATGTAAAGAATTTTATATTATCGATTAATTAAAAATCATTTTATATATATAAATGAATATTAAAGTAAATATAAAATTTAACAATCATATCATTCATTTTATATATTCTGTTCAATCAATTGAGCTAGATATATAGTTATCATTTATTATAATCTAAAATTAAATGGTGATATAAAAATATTAAATTTATTTTAATTTAGTTCCTTTAATATTTTTTTTCTTCAGCACTGTTATTTCTTACGAAATTTTTTGGCACGAAATGCTTGAAGACGTTAACCATTATTTTCCATGCATGGGTTTGTATTTTTTATTTATTTTAATTTAATTAAAAAAAAAAAAAAGTGGCAACAAAATTAGAACTCCCACGCGCCAGTATTCTCTGGTTCTTCTTACTACGTTGTGACACGCGGACACCATCACCACAGCTATTGCTTTGCAAAAGGGAGCTTCGATTACAATTGAAACACAACATTAAAAGGGGGCACGTTGTCACGTCATTCGTGCATTTTAGACGAAAATTTGTTTCATAATAAAAAACATTTCCCTTTTTATTTTTCAATTAAGAATTATTTATAAAAAGATATCCATGCCATCCACGTTTAAAATTCGTGCATTTCTTGCTGTTTTGTTTCGTATCAAGTAGCAGTGCTCATAGTGTAGGTATGTGGTGATCTCTGTTACTAAAATGTGGTGCGATGAAGTGAAATATGGTTTTGGCATTGCGCAGTTCTATTTGTTACATGATTACATAACAAAACAGCACAAAATGCACGAATTGTAAATGTAGATGACTATCTTTTTTTATAAATAATTCTTAATTGAAAATTAAAAATTAAAATAAAATTCGACAAAAACCAATAGTACTTTCGTGTAGTTTTACGAATACAAATTTCGTTTCGATAAACATTTTTCTTCACAAAATTAATCACAAATGTTGAGTGACAGTAAGGAAGAGATGCTCTAGAATTCTGGTTAGAAATTTGTTTCCTTTTCATATGGTTGTGTGTGGTTTGATTGTGCAATCTGATGCACACTACAATTGATCATCTTTTTAGAAGCCAAGAGGGATGAAGATTGTTTAACAAACTGATTTAGAAGGAATGGGTGGAACTTGGAGGGGGAAAGAAGAGGAGAGATGGAAAGGAAAAAAAAAAGGGAGTGCATACAAGGGTGAAATAGATTGAGTTTTTTTTTTTTTTTATCGATTAATGGCAATTGTTAATTTTGTTAGAATTCAAATTCACAATTTTTTTTCTTTTTCTTTTCAACCATCAAGTTAATCTTATGATTCCTATAAAAATAGATTGAGTTGAATAAAGTTTTGCTAAAATATTGAGTCAAAATTTGACATATTAATAATTTTTTATCTTAATATTTAATTTGGCCTATTGCGGGTTGCAGGCCGGGCCAGAGAAGTTCAATTTTAA